>NW_028185816.1:1519455-1643827 GCF_003343005.1 Rhea americana
TTTCATGATATCTGCTACTGTTTTACAATAGCCACACAAGACTTGTGCATAGAGGTTTTCATATCAAAATAAAATTGAGGGAGTACCATATTTTTTTGCATACCCTTTTCTTGCATATCTCCCTATTGTCATTGCATGCAAGATGCTCTGTTACTCGCCAGTTGCCACCAGCATTAATCCCCATATGAACCACTCAATATCCATGCAAAGCTTTTTTCTCTAGTCTTTATATAAGATTGAAAAAAAGGATTCAGCATAATGCATTTACCGCAGTCCATTAAGCTCTATTCTGTAAGAACAAGAGTGTAAGCCACCTTCTATTCCTTCAACTAAAAGTATCACTTAAATACTAGGATTTACTCATACTAATGAATTAGACGAACTTAAGCTATTTGTAAGTTACTTACAATTTCAACTGCCTTACTCTACAGAGAGCAATAGAAGACTTAAATCAAAACAATATATCAAATTATGAATTGTTATTAAGCAGGGGATATCCTAATCCCCCTAAAATGCCACCGCTTCCACAAGTTGCAAGAAAACCAAGAAATTCTGTCAAGACAGACAGAAGACAGGGAAATATTTAGTAAGATATACAAAAACATCTGAGCGCAATCTCCCCCYTTTTTTTAAACACAGGAGCAGAGTTAAGAGTAAGAGAGGAAAAAAAGTCATACTGTTGAGGCTATTACAAAGGTTATTTTTTACTATTATCAGTTACATATAGAATTTTAAAAAAGATAATGCACTTTCAAATGAGAAATCATGTAATAGAGTTAAATCATGTTTATTACTAAGTCAAAATGACAAATTTTAAGATACCACATTTCACTTCTGGTATTATGCATTAGTTTGATTTAAACATATTACATTCAGTATTCACTTCTGTGTCTTATTTATTCAACTGTTGATAACATACAGATTCAGGTTGCTAATGCAGCAAAATCAACCTTATCCACAGAGGGCATCAGCATGGGAATTAACCTTGAGTGACAGCAGCTGATCTGTACTTAGTAACTACTAAATAGCTCGATTTTCTCAGGAAATGCACCTGGAATACTCACTCTTCTTTAAAAGAAAGAAAGAAAAGCAGCAAACAAACAAAAAGAAAAGGTCACCTCCATGAAAGAAAATGCTAGGTAGTTTGTGGGGCCAGTTTTAGTTTACCACAGACCTGCAGGAAYGCGGCATATGCAAAGCAAATGAGAGAGAGGAGAACAGGGACAGTCTGATTCGCCTTGCTCAGCTGTGGGCAGCAACACGAGTAATGGTTGAGTTATTGGGGCTTTCTTGGATGTTCTCCTAAACCATTTGATTTTACTTCATCTGAAGTTTGGTTATACAGGAAGTTTAATTCTTTTTAGGGTATAGATTTCAAGCAAAAAAACCCATTCACCCGGCAGAGCCAGGAAAGGCCCAGCAGCCGCCTCTCAGACGAGACTTTCCCCCGGCTCGGCCCTTGCCACGGCTCAGCTACACCAGGAAGAAACAGAGCGGCGGAGGCGGCTGGCTGAGAGCTGCCCCCGTCCGCAGCCCGCACGGAGCGGGCCGAGGAGAGCGGCCTGGGCGCCCAGGAGGCCGCCTGGGCACTGGCGGCGCTCAGCTTGCGAGAGGAAATCCTTGAGCTCCTTGTTCCTTAGCCTAATCAATTGATATCAACGCTGGGAAGTTTTTTTGCAGCCATACTGCTTGTAAGTACCAGCAATACTAAACAACGAAAAGAAAGGTAATGGCTCAAAACAAAATTGCAACAATTGCCCAGTGTCTTTACGAGAATAAGCAAACATTACTGTACTAACACACTACAAAGCAAAAAGGAGATCTGTTTACACGACCAACACAACGCGTGCTAACTCCTTCTAAACTGTGTTAAAACCTCAAGGATTGCAAAGGTATTTGTCAGCTGGTTGGAGTATTTGTTAGTTATCAACAGCAGCAGCCACCTGGGGGTAGTTAATTAGAAATGTGTAAGTTRGAAGCTAAGTTAGAGTAGGGTCTCTTTGATTTATTGGTCTCTTATTTCCCAGATGTTGCTGCTTTTACATAGAGTTGGAAGAGTAAAAACGACAGCTAGCATGGTTAAGAGAAAACAGCAGCTCAGATTGTTTCTTGAATGATGATAAAGAGATTAGCAGTTCATAAACTGAAACCTACCTCTACTTTCAGCCTGCCGCTAAGAAACCGTGCTAACCGCTTCTGTAAGCGCCCAACAGACAAACGGCCAGGCAAAAGCTCCGCTTTCCGAGAAACAAAGCGCAGGCTGCTGAACCCGKTCAGCCAGCTGCCGGAAAGACACGAGATTTTTAAAAGTAGTAAGAAGTGCAGTAATGAAAATGTCTTAAAATGGAAACAATACACACATTAAAGTTTTACCAGAAATCAACTCTGTAAAAAGACAGAACGATCAGCTCCACTAACAAGCAACAACACGGTCTTCTGTCTAACCTTTTACTTATATACTGATCAGAAACACTAAATGCTCAAATACAGTATTGCAGATATTGAGAGATACACATGAAAAATTGCTGGCTATTATAAAACCATAYTACCATAGTAGAAAACAGCAGTCATGCAAGAGAAAAGTCACTTCATATGTAAATAACTGTGGGGAAGATTGCTCTGAAATTCTCGATATATACTACCAGTACAGACAAAAACAAAAAACCAGAATAGCAGGGTAGCAGCTTCACCATGCTGCACTGCCAGCACACGGTGCTTCAGGCACCCGCACTAGAGCTACCTAGAGGGCTCACAATTAATTGTCAAGAACTCCGGCAGGTTTGCCAACGAACTTGCCTGCTAACACCATTTTTATATATATACTTCATACCACTGTGTCATGGGATAAAAATGAAATCAATTCATTTTGCATAAAAAGATTCCTCTTTGTTATAAGACATCAATGAGTTATATGTACAGAAAATAATCATGTTTTGCTTTCAACTGCTGATCTGATACAATTACTGAGCATAGTTGTAAACAATATCTAATTCGTATTTAAMTAATAACTGATTAATTTTGCTGTCATCTTCCAAAACCTGGTATTTTAGGATGCTTTATTTTCTKCTCACCAAAAATAGTAGATAAAATCTTGTATTTGCCAAAAATTTTCCTCTATCTACTACATCTTTATTTTTCCAAATGTTAAATAGGCTGAAATAATCACAACATTGAAACTTAACCTCATTAAGTACTACACAAGGAGACAGGAAAAAGGGTCACAGCAATAGTTATTACTTGAAATAAACTCTATTAACGACTACTTCATTTCCTTATTTAGAAAATAAACAAGGCTCTAGACAGTAATAAAACAGTGTTTTTATTCCTGTAAACTATGGAAGCTCCAAATTCTGAAGAGTTTTGAGCCACAAAACTGCAAATATCCTCTTGCACATTTCTAGAGCTTTTATTCAGTACAACAGCAAAGTACAAACTATAAAAAGCACTACCAGTATTAGTCTGTGAGAGACTTTTTTCATGTTATTGAAAAGCCAAGATTTATTTTCTTGTCTGAAGATCAAAAAATGAGAAGAAAAACATTGCTGATAACTGAGAAAGACAAGTTTTGACTCTGTATAGCCAGCACAGAAGTCAAACTATAAATTGACAGAATCTCCTTTGCACTCGACGGGTTTCATCGCATCAGGGAAAAGAACTTTTCAGCAGCTTCAGATTAAGATTTTGATCTGACATGTTGGTGCAAACTCATAGCAATTGTACTGAAGTCTTTAATCCTGCTAGAACATCTTTATTTTGTATATTAATGTTACCATCTGTTTTTATGTTGGCCCAAGAAATTCTGTCTACCTGTACATCTACCAAAGGAATTTTGATAGTAAATCCCTATATACTGCAAGGGAAGAACCAAGAATTTGGAGACATTTCATAAAAGAGGAGATGAGGAAGAAGGAATCTGGATAGTTAATATAAAATCTGAAGAGGAAAAAACACCCAGAAAAATTATCAACACTTTTCCATCTGGCAAACTCCCCCCCCCTCCCAAAAAAAAGATAACAATCTGGATTCAGCTGCCTTCCTTTAAGATCAGCTGCTGGTAAAGATTTTTAAAAATTATTTCTCTTACAGATTAATCAAAGAAAATTGGTTCTTAAAATATATATTGTTTGAATCAGTCTCAAATATTAAAGGAAAATGTATGTAATGCAACAAATTCTGATATCCTCTATACTACTTGAGGGAAGAAGAAAGATGGAAGAAAAATTATATTGTTTTAATCCAACATTTTTCTTGCTTAAAGTGAGAAATTACTGTTATTAAAATCCAAATGTGATTGATTTGCCACTGCAGAAATTAATATTGCAGGAAAACAGTCATTTTTACTACCATCTAAAACATGACCTGTATTGCTGATTATTCCTTGCACATGTACATTTTGAAAGATAAAGTGTCATAGTAACAGTAAACACAGGCAACTGCTGGCTGATTTCCATAATATGCAGAAGCCACTTAATTGGCTTTGATGGTAAGCACACTTTCCTTTCCATACTGGAAGGATGGAGGTATGGAGAGTAGTTAGCATAAAGAGCTAGTAACTGATTAGAGCTTAGTTCTGGTCTTATGGCTATCTCCTGAGGGRTATGTATTTGGTTTTATTGTATATATCCCTGGTGCTCAGTTTTCCAAACAAAAGCCATGGGCACTAACAGCTCTTGTTCATAGCTATTTTACCTTTTCCTCCCTGGCTACAGAGTGGAAGGTGTAGTTGCTCAATAATTCCATCTATCCTTTCCAGTCCTGTTTTTTCTCCTCTCCTCCCCATCAACAGGAGTAACTTAGTATTGAACAGTCAGCTAGGGTAACAGGGTACTTTTCAAATATATCCTCAAATTCATTTTCTGATTAGYAGCATTCAGAAAAGGACATGTTCCCACAGAGGCAAAAGCAAAAATCCAGTTCCTTGCAGAAACACTAAGCACTAGAGATGCAGAGGCAGAAACAACGTTCTTCTCGTACATTAGCGACCTAAGAAGTCATTCCATGCCTGCCACCAGTCACCTGGGGGATGACACAAAGAACATGCTTTCTATCTGCTAGGTTTTATTTCTTCATGTATAATTACTGAAATAAAAACACATTTCTGATCAAAACTCCTTCTTGTGGAAGGCAACTAYCTGAATTAGAGAAGTGCAATAGAAATTCGTATTTCTTCCACAATAGAGTCCTCTATGATTTTACAGGAATAGACATGAGGAAGAAGAAATGRAAATACATTAATAGAGACAAGGAACTGTTGCCTTCCCAAAGGTATTTCTCTCTTCTCTCTATTCATTTTTCCCTATCTTCACATTCTGGTTTCCCTGTTAATTCAGAGTCCTGAGATTCTGCTAGCGGGAATTAAGCATGGAATTGATTTTCGCCTTCAGTATCATGTAGCATAGTCTCCACATGAGGGGAATTAACAGTGGAAAATTCCATTCACTGTTCTAGTTACCTATTTTTATTCTTCACTATTCTGTTCCATTCTTTACACTGAATGTATTTATTACGCTGCTCAACAAAAAAAGCTTGTTCCCAGCTAACTCAGAGACAGCTAACAGAACAAATACTGCTTAAGCCCCCAAAAGGCTGGTAAAACCATAGGAATACTAGTGCTCTCATTAAATTAAAGTGAAAGAAGGAAGGAGCAAGGCATCAAAGAATCAGTATCTTGAGCTCAAGCTATTCTGTTAAGATCTGTTAGGTAAGGAAATAAATTCACAGTGATACTAACACTCGCAATTCTGCATGACAACTTAAACCATTTTAAAAGAAAAGCATGACCTCTAATGCATGACAGGTCATGTAAGGTTTCTGGCTTTCTTTTTACAGGCTGGAACATCGCTGTCAATTCCTACTCATAAAACTGTGTGTATTTTTAATGAACATTAGTCCTAATATTTTCAGAGGAAAAAAAGGTATTATAAAGTAMGACTCCACATAATTTTAAACATATCTGAGATATCTTTGTTTAATATCATGTTTAGATATTCCATAGGGCATGGCAAATGCAGTCAGATGAAATAAGTAGGCATGAAAAGCTGCTGCAAAGATTCAGATAAATATAAGACAGCTTTGTTTTTTGGTTGAACATGAGTATTTAATTTGACTTAGTTCTTTTTAGGGAAAAAAGGACGTAATTTTAAAAAGTACTCAATTAGTGTTTCAAATTGCATGGAATGCCTCATTAAAAAGTCAGTGTATGCAGAGGTTTACTGTACAGTACATAAAGAAGCATTAAGATACACTTAATTCGTTAACAAGTCAGCAAATCTTGTTTCCACTGATGTGTTGTTATCAGATTAAAAACTGTGAAGTACAAAGAAAACTTATTAATATTAAGGCTTCTCAGTAGTCAGGAATATTTTATAAAAGTAACCATAGTAGTTACAAATGCTTCTCATTTGAGTTGAGTGCACTGCAGCATGCAAGCAAGCAAAGAGCTTGAAGGTATCTGAAGGACTGTACTTTCTAGCAAAAATACTTTTGTTAGTCTATTTATTTTAATCGCAATTTAGATTTTCCTCTCATTAGATAACTTTGAACTCAATAAAATTTACACTCATTTAACACCACAAACTGTATGTTGGTTCATTTCCAAATCATAGAAACCAGAATAGAACTTAATGTGCATGTACATTGTYTTTAGAAGACAAAAAAGATCTTTTCAAAACAAGATCAGATTTTGTTCAGACTAAATTTTTTCGAAAGGCATTCTGCGTTATCTTTTGAGACTTCCTAAACTTTTTAGGAGTCTATTTTTATGGCAGTGAGGTAGCAACTAGTGCATTTGCTAGTTTACTGAATCCTTAAATAATCTTTGCAAAGCTGAATATTGAGAGAAAAAAAAGAAGTGGCATTGCCCATCTATCCTTATTTAAAAAACTCCTAAGATATCTGAGCCAGATTCTTTGTTTTGAACTTAATATATACCTGATATTAACAGGAATTTCTAGATGTACATGTTAATATTACCTATACTGACACACAGAACACAGAGAATACAGGTTAATACAGTGTAACATATATATTTGAATGTGAAATTCAAAACGATAAAATAGGTCAGGATTTTACTTTTYTTGCATGTAGGTATTTCTTGACTAACCACTATTTAAGTATCCTCAGGGAAAAGAGAAAATAATCTAGGAAAACTACACTTGAATGCTATAACATCTTTAGACGTTACCATTATAGACATCCATGGAGAAAGAAACAATAAGCTAGTTAACAGGTCCAATGTCACGGTTCTCTGTYTTATTTTACATGTGTTGCATATAAAACCAAAGAAAAGCAATTATTTCACATCATAATGTAGCATACATATATTTTTAATTCATCCTGTCTCCTAATTTTTATTTTCTATACTCAGTACATCTTGATTTTACGATTGCTTACGAATGTTGAGCTGCTGGTAATGGATCTAGTTAAAATTTACCTGGTTTGGCATACTCTACAAATATAGAGTATTTATACTCTACATACTATGCAAATATATGGGGGAAAAAAAAGGTCAGTAAAACTTTGGTCTATCAACATTGGCAGTTCTTTTCAGAATGTACATCGCAGGAATACAATGTGTGCATTTCATCACATGGTAAATGGATGGATGCTTACTTCAGTGTATATCCCCCTTAGGAGGTTAATGCTGGCATAGATCTGTACAATATTTATCATATATTTATCATGATAGGCTTGCTGTAGACATGGTTAACTGCAGGTACAATGTAACTAGCTTGAGGTAGTAGTTTTAAAGCACTGGCAAAGTATTGCAAAGAAGTGGAGAGCTACTGGTAAGCTGGTAACCAGTAATTTAATATTACAAGTCTTGTTCCTCACTTGATTCCTCAGGTGGTTTATTTTATGTACTGACCTTTCAAAGTTTCTATAGCAAATACCATTCAAATGCTGACACTTACCATAGTAAACAACTAGACTTATAGATTTTATATATATAGAGAGAGAGATATAAAAAAAACTAGAGGAGCATAGTAAACCTAATTACTTTGAAAGAGCAGACACCTGTTTTATAACTGTCACCACTGCATATTTCCTATTTGCTACCAGACAAAAGGACCTAATTCTACTTGCAACTACTTGAGAACGAGATGAATAGGAAATTGTAGCATTGGAACGCAGCTGAATTAGAGCAGGTGTATAAAGGAGTGCGTAATGGTACTTCTATTTGATCTAAGAGTAGTTGCTGTATTTGAAAAGAAACCATCTAAGACCGCACCGTAGGAAAGCTGTACCCACTTAGTTCCTAACCTATGCCTGTGAGAAAAAGTTTCCCAGAAAATGAAAACAGAACGGAGGAGTCTCCCCTCCTGTTCCCTGAAACTCATTTGCTGCCCATTTCTGGTAGGCACACGCTGCGAATCACGCAGCGGCTCCAGCTGCAGCGGCTGCTCCTGGCCGGAGAGGTCTGCCGGGCAGAAAGCACCGCGCATCCCAGGCTTCCAGACTTCCAAGCAGCAACGGCTACAGCCAGCTCTTCCGAACAGGGCTCCCATACCTCAGACTTCCTCTCAAACAGCTTCTCCAACAGATCTCCAAAAGCATTTCTAGCTTCAGCAGTTAACTTGCCTTCAGTTTTTAACTGCAAATAGACAAGCCCTTGGATAACCAGTGTACCTAAATACAGGTAACAGGACAGTGCTAAACAGTTATCAACGGTAACAACATTTCAGCATCATACAGAGTAATAATCCTTTGAGATCAACAAGGGTTTTGCTCCTTTAACATTCACAAACATTACAATTTAAAAAAGGGTATTTTTCAGTACTCCCATTACCTCTTCTCACTCTTTAGTATTTTTAGATACTATTTTTTCTATTAAAAAAATTTTGAAAGGCAAGGCAAAAGATAATTTATACGGCAGGTAAAGAAGTCTGCTGTTCACAAGACTATGTTCAATTAAATCAGTAAGTAATAAACCACAAAAAAATACCCCTAGGAAATTAGTCTGATTGCCTGAGATCTGAATTATTTATGAATATTACTAATAAATAGTATTTTTCCTTGATTAATGATAAAGTAATTATCCCAACATATTTATGGGCCTTAAACTTATATATGGAAGTCAGTACAATATTTAAAGAAAACTGAGGCATAACTGCTTTTAAGAAACCACCATCAAGCAGTAAACTAAATCTTATTTATACTCATCTTAGAAATATGTCATTGTGCCTCTGCACTTTATTGCATTCAAGAGACAAAACAAACCAAAATTGTAATTCCGCTTTAGAGTCGCCCAGTTTAGCACACACTTCCATTCTTATTGGTGCTGCATCTGCCCTACTGTTTCTAAAATAAATTACAGATCAGCAAGATCAAGCATCTAATATACTTGCTGCCCTCAGCTAAAAATGCCTGAGAAAAGGCAAACAGCTGAAGAGACAAGCAGTTTGAAATGTTGAGTCTGATTTTCCATTAACTTATATCTTGTATTATTTACATATTTGAAAAATGCTCTCAAATCAAATAGACTCTCTGGAAGTAGTCACGCTGCTCTATGTACACTGTTTAAAGGTATCAGAGAATCTGTCTCACTGACTGCAGAAGTCTGAAAAAGAGAAGTCAGAAAGAGAGGCAGCAGGATGTATTTTTAAATAAAAAGGTAACTGACAAATACTTATTTTCTGGTATTTCTTCTTTAAGGAACCATTCACAAGCAGAAAGAAAAAGCGTAAGATTGCACTCCAAGGGAGGGAAAGTAACCTCATGAGGCAAATTATCTCCTTGAAATGAAGTCCCCATCTGGTTAAAACTTTCTTTCAAGTACACCTTGACATTCTTGGTTCTCATGTATAGGATAAATTATTTACCTGTGTTTTTAAATTATGCATACACAAGTATATTACACCATTTTTAAAAAACTGCCATTATTCTTAACTTGAAAGTAAAAGCAGATAAGAAGCTTAGAAAAATGAAAAGTACTGATTTTCAAAAAAGTAAGACACTAACAGGAGAATGTACCCAGAGAGCTGTTCACAGATATGTACCTATCTATATATATTCAGGCACACACACAAAGTTACTGGTAAAATAAAGATCATATGAAGATTGGATTAATTTTTTAATTTCAAAATTTTAATTAAAAAGCAGGCTCCCAATGTTTCCCAGATGTTATTTTTGATACACAGCTAATGTACTTTATTTTTTCAATTCTTATACCTCTTGTCTCTCTTTTTCTATTGTATCACTGGGCAGAAACAAAAAGCTAAGAATAGTTTTTGCAGAAGATTAACAATGGGAAAATAAAGATTTACTGAAAAAACACCGAAATGTTTTATTCCATGTTTATGTGATTATACTCGGAACTTTCAATAGTATGTTCTTGTTCTTAATTTCCCTTTTTAATTTCACACATGGAAGATATTATTTGGCACTTCAATAGGCTCCCTGTAGTTTTGAGTTCACACACTGGAGAGATGAACAGATAAACTCTCATCTCTCCTGCTGTTAATGCCTGGCTGGGAACAGTTTTCAATAGCAGGTTAGAAGGCAACAGCACATCAATCCATAATATAAGAATTGCATTCTCAAATACAAAAAAAAAAGAAACCTTCCTTTTTCCTTGCCATGAGTAACATGTTTTGAGGTGAGCTTAGAAATCTCCTCTGCAGTAATGATCTGGATAAGGTCTTATTAAGCCCAGGCACTCATTAAAAACTTGATGTAAATCCCATACGCGAATAACTGATTGCCTGGATTTGGGGTTTTGTTTTTAGATATATTGGAAAACTGGGACACACGTAATTGAGATTTAAGGACTAAAATGTTTACAGCCTTTTTAACAAAGCAATAAGCATTTCATTTTATTATTTTTGACAATAAATAACCACAAGGAAACTTTGGCAAAACCCAGCAGAGAGCAGGGTAGAACCAGTGGCCCTCTCCCTTATGTCTGAGTTCACAGTGATTCTGACTCTCGTATGGGATGGAAGGCGACTCTGGTTCAAATACATTCCCTGTCTAATGTCGCCACAATGAACGTCATTCTGCCTTTCTTACCTGACCAGAAGGATGCCCGAGCCCCTTTGCAGCAGATCTCTCAAAGTGAGTCCTCTCCAAGCTGTTCTATTTTATACAAAATATTGAAATATTCATTGGGGCAGAGCATGAGAACAAATCTATACTTTGGGATTCGGGCACTCAGCTGGCAAGGGCAATCCCTAAGTGCCAATACCTTTTAGAAGAGTATTTAATTATTTATACAAAATTGAACAGCTGCAATGAGAGACAGAGAGATCTCCCACCAAATGGGTTAGACCATGTCCCAGAGATGATGCAAGATAAATAATTAGAAAAAGCACCAGACTCATTCAGCCAAATCCAGCAGCTATACGTTTTCTTAAGTGAGTAAGCATATTAAACCTAACCCTGAAATAAGAACATTTAATAAAATAGTACTGTAATAAGAACATTTAATAAAATAGTATTGTAATGGCTTATACAATTACAATGCTGATTAAAGATTTAAGTTTGCATGTTTATTATACTCTACTGTATAACACTGTTACTCAAACTGTGGATAAGCATTTTTTACTGTAAATCTTAATTTCTATCTGTAAGATGTTTCAGGTTATTATAAACCTAAAAATACAAAGTAATCAGTGTTTTAATTTCAGCTATGTATTTCCTATTCCTTCCTTTTAATACTACACTAATCTATAATACTTTAAAAGACATGGCTTAGCTTTTCCTCATTTTAATGACTGCGTATTTAATTTTCATCTTAATTAATGCCAAAATAGAAAGTTTTCTTCAGTACCAATGATGGTTTAAGTTATGCAGGATAAGATTTTCTAAAAATCAAATAAAATCACACTGAGCTCTTGAAAAGCTTGAAAACCTTTGCACGCTAGTGAATATTCTGAAAAATAAAGGTCAGGTATGTCAGGTACAAAAGCACGTCAGCAAAATGAATCTGCAGTTGCTGACAAGTTCAGTTACCTGTATCTGTACAGGTCCAGACCAATTTTACCACATTTTTAATATGTTAATGTGCAAGAGGTTGTGTGTTTCTCTGGATGCACAACCGGATGATTTCCAAAGCTCAAGGCATAGTTTAGGAATCTCATTTCAATGAAAGTATTTGTTCACCCTAAGAATTTTTTAAAATTTCTGTCTTAAATGAAAATCTATTTTGATGAAGTCTCCATAACTGCATTAAAGTTCTATAAAACTGCACTTTACTACTACTACTCTTCTTGGGAGCATATAAAGACTGTGCTGCATCTGAACAGCTAGTTCTGAGATTTGATGAATAAAAATCAGGACTGTATCCACTATTCTTCTCTTTCAGTAAAGAGCAAAAGAAGTAAGGATACATGAATGAACCTGGGAGACTCCTCCTCACCTTCAGTTGCTCAATTCTCTTTTTAGAAAATAAGATGTAAAAGCACTAACTTCCCCAGATTAAACACCTCTAGTCTCTAGAGAAACAAGACGACAACCTCAAGAGACAAAGTCTGTCTCCAAAGTACTTTTTGGAACTGTGAATTCTTCCTTGTGGTATAAATGTAAAATTGTAGGGAATCATTCTTAAATGTGTTTCTTTAGGGAAATATCAGCTTTCTGAGTATTCCATCAGGGCTTGTTATATTCCCAAGTCCCTAGATGCAAACTTCCACAAATTAAATATTACAGTTCTTTGCTCTATTTTTATTTCTCTTTCTTTACCATTTTATTGTCTTCCTATTTTCAATCCTATTTTCCCCACTCTTAGTGTCTCCTACAGAAAATATTAAATTCATTATCAACCAATTTGACTTGGATACTCAAATACTGTAATGATTTGAAAACAAACAAGCCATATTAACCCCTTCCTAGTTTTCCTGGTAGAATTCTAAATGTTGAACAGGAAAATCTTGACCTGCTATATCACAGCCAAATCCTCTTCCATTCAAGGAAGGAATTTTCGTAACAAGTGGTAAGTGAATCTCTAATCAGAAAAACAGTGAGATGCACACACGAAGAACACTGGTAAATACTGAAGTCAGTTGTGAATCAGTAAACAGCAACTAAGCCAGAGATCTCACTCCATTTGTTACACCCTGCTCCCCAGAGGCAGATCATTCACTCCTCTCTACAGTGAAACCTTCCACCTTCATATGGCACTTTCTTCTTGTCACCAGTCCAAGCTTTGTCTAAGATTCAGCCAACACTGATCATCAGGAAGTCATCTCATCTAGAGTATCACTCCCTGTGCAATTAATAATACCAGAGCTGTGAGAAGTCCAGACAATAGCAGATTCAGGATAAGGTCCTGCATAAATAGAGCACAAACTCCAAGAACTCCAAAACACACGGGATCTGGGTGACCAAGCATATCTGGCATCTTAGTGTACTGCTTCTTACGAACCTTCTGAAAGAGCATTTCAGAGCACCATCAGCAGAACTGATGAGATGTCACCACCCTACAGAAATKAGAAGAAGCTCTACGTAAAGAATTGGCAGGCCCTGCACGTTGGAGAGACTACTTATGTAGAACGCATTGTAAAATAGGTAAAGCATAGGCCAGGGGCTAAGGTTTTGCCTTAGCATTGATCATGCTCACTCAAAACAAACTCTGTATGCAACGTAAGTTGCTTTGAAAAGAAAATCTTTGTATAATTTTCCTTCAGCAACTTTAGTACTATTTTTTAATAATAAAAATCAGTATTTAGCCCATTTACAAAGAATAAAATCAATCAATCCTTTAAAAACTCTTTCAACTGACACAAACATCTAAGGGAATTCACTTAAAAACTAAAATTAGTTCAAACATATTTGAGAAACTGAAATACAAGTGAATGTACGAGTTTAAACTAATTAGGGCACTGCATGCATTTATAGCATATATAATGGATGGCAGCCTATTCCTTACAGTTTACTGAGCCCTATCGATAAAACCATCAACATTTTTCACCTAGACAAGGTTTCATGTTCCTGTTAAACAGTGAGCTAAACACACTCCATCTTCCTCTCTAGGAAGCAACCAGAGCTATCAGTACAATTCTAAAGTCATATCCGTCCCTAAATGTCAACCGAATACAATTGAGAACCCTGTCTGCTTGTTTGTTTTTCCATTTAAAGGGAGAAACAAACACTTTGTGTCCTAGCAGCAAACAATTTGTCAGCTTTTACAGTTCAACATTATAGGTTCTTTCCTGTGCACTTTGTGAAATGGCACATTCTGATGAATCCATCAACATCCAAGATGCCTCAATATTCTGAAAAGCTGTATTTAACTAGATCAGATGAGGCTAGTTTTCTTTCAGGTTAATCCCAGGCTTTATTCTCCCTAGCTATCTAAACTGAAGATACAAGTTACAGACATTATATGATTTCTAACTCTCTTCCATCCTGCCCTCCACCACAACAAACTTAAAACACATATGCACCTTTTCAGTCCCTCTTTACGCCAAGTAGCATGCCTTTAACTGATTTCCAGGAGGAATGAATGAGGCTATGAAACTTTCTGTTATGAACAGTCTGATGAAAATAGAGATGGAACAAAGCAGAACTTGGATTTTTAAATTATCTTTTCATGATATCACTAGTTTAAAAAAAAAGAAGAAAAAAGAAAAAAAAAAGTAAGAAAGGGCTCTGAGGGAAAGACTTGACAAGCCAAAGGTGCCAACTGAGATGAAAGTTACTATGTACCTGGAAAACAACTGGCGAAGAATTCAGTAGGGCTTCTCTTTATAGCTGCAAGGAAAGGTTACCTTGCTGTTGGTAGCCAATTTCTCACAACATTTGATTCAGCAGTAACTGCTGCACTGAAGAATTTTCACAGCTATTCCTCACTGCATGAGTTACTTGAGCCTGCATGGAAGAAATGTGAGGGTTATGGACCCCAGTAAAAGCATGAAACAAAAGCAAAGGTGTTTTCCAATAAAATATAAAGCAAAGGTGAAACTCAGGAGAGTTTTGTGACTACTTTCAGATCAAACATTCAGTTTAACAGTCTCAGTGCAAACATGTTCTCCGTCAAAGACCAGAAGAAAGTACGCTTTAGGTTGGCTTTGGGGCTTTTTTAATACTCTGTTGAGAAAATAATGCAATTTTTGGAGTAAATGTAGTGACATCAGACTTCTTAAAAAGGATCCTTGGACACTGCAGACATATCTAAAGATCTAAAAAATGCCTCAAAAATATTAAAAAAAAAAAAAAAAAAAAAAAAAAAAAAAAAAAAAAAAAAAAAAAAAAAAAAAAAAAAAAAAAAGACATGCAAGTCAGACGTGAGTCCAACAAAAGCAGTACATGGAGCAATCCTTACAGACAAGGCAAGCAGTGCTACCCAGGAAGAGGTTTAGGAAATGCAATTGATTTCCAATTGTTTGCAAGCAGTAACAAAAGACAAACTGGCAGCACCCACTCAGATAAATTATTCACCAGAGAAACTGAACACTGCTGCAATAAAAAATTAATGCCTGACTGCTGAGTTAAGTTTAACAGTGGTACAAAAGCCAAAGCACTAGCAACAACTACGTAAACTCTGATTAGAGATTAGGAAAGTCACAGATAGCAGATGATAAAAACAAGACAGGAATTGCAAAGGTAAATTAGAACCACTACAATTTAACAGTACCAGGGAAAAGACAATTGTTACTATGTTAAAAAATGAGTTAAACTCATGGGTTTGTCACGCAGCTACATTAAGGGCAGGGAGCTCAAACAGAAATTCTGAAAGCTGGAAATTTTGCTCAACTGAACATTGACACCATTCCTTTAGCCATCTTCATTTATTAATTTTCCTCAGCAGCTAACTCATTTTCATGGTGTGAAAATTTCTTAATGCTCAAGATTTTTATAAATGTAGCTTCAAAAGTAGAACATATAATTACAGAGCTAGAGACAATTAATAGAGAAACTTCTTATTTTGCATCAGTAATGACTGAGTGATTCTCCTCACAAACTGCATTGTCAGATGTAATTTTTAACCTAGAAAAAAAAACAAACAGCATGTTTTTCCCAATAAGCAGTTTCTATCCTTAATTAGAAGCAGTATTCATCTGCCCCAGGGACCCATTTCTGACAATGCTAGCCATCACATGAACATTTCCACTGAAATCGAGAACATTATGCTAGATGAGAAATGTTTCCAGAACAGGGCCCCAAACAGTAAAGAGTATCAGTCTGGTTACAACAAAGACGAATGAATCACATAGCAGTAATGAACAGTTCAGCCCCATGTCATGCACATACATCTCAGAGTAAGTGTATTGGTACACCTATGCATTCCATTTTGCCCCACACTAGAGAGAAAAAAAAAGGCAGTATTTATATATATAAAAAAGTCACCCCAGTTGGATCTGCTCCAATACAAGTCTGAATCCAAATAAATTGAACATATATTCATTTGTTTTCATTTTCAGTGTGTTTGTATATTTTTTCCCCACTTCTTTTCTAACATTTCTCCTGTTTTCTAGTTTCCACTTCTTTTCTAGTTCATTTATTGTGCATGTCAAGAGTTTGGGGAGTCTGCACCCTATTTTCTCAAGCACTGTTCTACCTCACACAATACATCCGAGGCTTCAGCTGGGAATGTATTGTTGCTGTTGTTCTCTTTATTCAATTTTAATACATACTTGTGGCACATTCTCACAAAATATATAGTACATTGCCCTACCAAAATAACGAAAACCATGTTTTCAGACATACTATTCTTCTGAGAACCAAGCTGGTGAACAAAAGATGTGTCTATGCGTGCGTGCATGTTTACTGAGAAGCCGAACTGAAGACATTCCAGTAGGAATGTAACTATAGGGTATCTTTTCAATTGCCTTTTGGAACGGAACTGTCTCAAACCACTAATCTCTCATTATGCTGTTTATGGACAAACACTGTGTAACAGCGAACCAGCCAGCGTCCTTCCTCTCCTCCCCCCCCCTCCCGAGAGGGAAACTCTTACTAAGTGATCCTTACAAGCTGATGATCCTTACAAGCTGGTGATGGATTTAAAAAGTATGTTATTTTATTCTTAGCTCACCTAGCATTTGAGCTAACCAGATTCTACTGAGGCTTATAATTAGTAGCAATTCTAGTATATACAGGCTCTCATTTTCCTAATGAACTGCAAGCAACCTCTCTCCCCTGCTCCTACTCCTCCTCTCATTTCTATCTAATAAACTTAAGCCTATTCATGGTAATATGCAAGTATGAGAAGACTCATCTTGACTTTCAGATTCAAGCTAAGGTTGCTGCGCTGTGTAGTTAGGAAGACAGTATTTTAAAGTTCAATTTTCAGCATCACTTCTCTCAATTTGTAATGATGTTAAATTGTTTTTCTGTCACAGAGATATAGAACATTGATTTTTTTTCCTTGATTTCCCAAGGAAATGAGTATTATCACTTTGTGTCGTTTATCTTCTCCAACAGCTTTGGAACACATTGGTCAATTTTAAATGAAATTTGACAGAGAGATGCGGCTTCAGAGATATTATGTTCCCACAAGTTTTATGACAATGAACAGATGGGCAGAGGAGAGAGATCTTTTACGTAATCACATTACATATCCCACTGAGAGAAAGGCTCCAGAATATGTACATGCACTCTTAAACAGCAGAGTATTCCCAGGACAGAAAACCTACACGCAAACCTGAGAAAAAAATTTTCAATCAAAGTATGTAACCAAACATACATATGTACACACACACACACAAACAGCTTCCCAGTTCTGATGCTTATGCAATTACTTGTTCTTATACCCTTCCTCCTCTGCAGCTGCTGACTGACAGTGCTAGTCAAATTTCACAGAATGGCTGAGGTTAGAAGGGACTTCTGGAGATCATCTAGTCCAATTCTCCCATTCACTCCAGAATCGGAGATGATGAAAAAGATGTCTGATAGCCTACAGTTAAAAAGCTAACTGTGGATGCTGGAAATACATGAGCTAGAAAACTGTAAATACAAAGAAAACTTTTAAAGCTTAATGAAATCTGTATTTCTTATTGAATGCCCTCAGATATGGCATTTAGAGAAAACGTAAGATGGCAGTTGAGTGTAACTCATATTCTAACTTTGAAAAGCAGGGCTCTGAGCACTTACTATGTGGAAATAGTAAAGAGTCAATGGAAAAAACAGACTTAATTCATTTTAGGCTCAACACTTAATCTTCTTTCAGCACTGTYCAGAAATCTTAACTCCATTAAAATTTAGGTTTTTCTCTTAACATTCAAACTCTCTTGTATGTCAACCCATCTGCTCTTGAGGTTTCGCATATCAAAGACTCAGTAGGTCTCAGTCCACAGCCTCTCACATATAAGCATCTCCTTGAAAGACATTTTCATAAATGTTCTCYGTTGGGTAGTCTCTGCTCAAGATTAATGTTGTTTCAAAAGCAAGTGCAGCACTTCTGCCAGCATAAGACAAATTTGATCTCTATTTTGAGCTTCAGATAAATCTTGAACACAGATGAAGGCAATCCAGTCATCAGGTAAGAATACCTATAGCACTTGAATAATATCTATCAACATACGGCTAGCAAAGCCTGTTTAGAACACAAGGGTGGTTCTTCACAATAATAATAAGCACAGATTTTTAGGCTTGTTTAAACAAAAAGATTTGCTTCAATCCAGGACTAGTTCCCATAGAATCACAGAATTGGTAAGGTTGGAAGGGACCACTGCAGATCATCTAGTCCAACCCTCAAACGAGTGGCCCACACAGGGATCGAACCCACAACCTTGGCATTATTAGCACCACACTCTAACCAACTGAGCTAGTTATTTTCCTGTGTAAAGTCCTGGCAGTATACCATTTTCTTAGAAGTTGTAATTTACAACACTGCTTTTTCCAACTAATGCTAAAATCTCAAAAGACAGTGGAAACTTGGTGAAGATTATACATGCACTCAAAAATTCAGAGGATTATGCCAACTGCCTGAGCTACCTGAGTTTGCACCATTTGTTCTTAGGTTTCACAAGAACAGCTGATAAGCATAGTTGTAAACCATCTTTGAAACCAGGTATCTCTTACTACTCCCTAGATTTTTATAAGCCTTTTTCTTTACATGTTGTATCACAGGATTTGTTGTATTATAGGATTTGTAATTCATTTCTCTATAACCACATCTTTTCCTGAAGCAAGTATAAAAACATACTTATTTGCTTTGCTAGACATCTTGTATATTCCTAGATATTTCCAGAACACACATTTGCACACTTCTGCACCTTCCCCTGTAGTGTGAATTCAGTCTGCAGTTGACCAAGAAAAACAACCCACAAAAGTAACACTAGACCAGACAGATCTTAATTATTTTCAGAGCACCTATGGTAGTACATCACGGTTTGAAGAGGAAGGAAGGTACTGAATGTTTCTACTGTAGAACAATACTTCTTGATGAAGTGCTACTGGGAAGCAGAAAAAGATATATACACTGTAAACATTTTCTTAAAATTCAGTAGTAAGTTTTTGGATGCTATTTAGTTACTGCTTTGAATTCTGTTGCCTCTTCTAACAGGCTCAGTAACAGTATTCAGGATCTAGACAACAAGTTCAAAAGGAGGACAGAAGATGTCACTAGCCAGGAAGGAGAGAGAGGTGGAAGACAGGTACTGAGAGCAATCCAAATGCTCTACTGAACTTGAGAGCAATCCTAGACATTGCATTGTAGCAAGAGCCTGATTTGGGATAGGTAGAAACTATTACTGGTATTTTTTTTTTTTTGGGGGGGGGGGTGTTAGTAGAAGGCAGTAAGGAGCACAAGAGGACATAACAATTTCAGAGCATAGTCTTCTGTGGGAGAGCCTTGGATCTTCCTTAAGTATTTCAAAACCTCAGCACTTCCCAGAATTGAAGACTGTAACACATTTAGAAGGAGCCCACAATATGGATAATTTATTTTATGTGTAGGAAAGCCAGACAAAATGATTACAGCAACTCTATTTGAGTATGCCAGCCAGCCAATTCGAAAACTGAGAACAAGACTATTTTAATATTTGGCATGTTATTTTTTCTTCTCTGAAAAAAATGTAAATACTTGCTCAGTAAAGATGTTTTTGCATAGATTCAGAGTAACAGTTTTGATTCTGTCTAATTAACTAAGTGACTGCAGGAAAGTACTATTCTCAAAACATATCCTCCAAATTACAGATATGAGCCAGTCCTATGCATATGAATTATGTTCCTAAAATGTTCCAGCAGTTTTCAAGCTCTCCCTCAAAATACTTCTCTATTGTTTTCTCAACTTTCCTTGATGCCTCGGGAACAGTATACCTTTTTGACAGGGTCAGGACATGGTTCATCAAGCTGTAAATAAAAGTAGTAAGTATCTGAGGAAACTTGTAGGAAGGCAAGAAGACAGACAACATCTTGAATTCTTCCTAATCAGAGATTATGGTTCTTTCAAGAAGCTGGAGACCTGCTGCCTGGACTGTTGCCATAGCCCAAGACATCTCCTATTGGCAAAGACTATTCTTATGCATTTTTGCACTATAAAATCTTTATATTCAAATCACTGTCCTGGTTACCAAGCACACTGCAAGTTAAAATCTTGTTACATTTCTGTAACACTGCTCTCAGGTGATAAGAGCATTCCAGCACAATGCTCTGGATGCACATAAGGAATTCCTACAGCTCAGACTGGGTCTGTAATTTGCATCCCGTATTTCCTGTCCACATTAATTCCCTAGACCTAACATTTTCAGCCAAAAATCTTGGAAAAGTTGCATTTCTCAGAGTATAATGGACTAAAACCAAAAAATTCAAAGTGCCTCTATCTTATTAAAAGCATACTCCTCTTCCCCATAAATACTTCAAATCACAGAATGGGTAAGGTGGGAAGGGACCTCTGGAGATCATCTAGTCCAACCTCCCTGCTCAGCAGGGTCACCCAAAGCATGTTAGACAGGGTTGCATCCAGGCAGGCCTTGAGTATCTCCAGAGAAGGAGACTCCACAACCTCTCTGGGCAACCTGGTCCAGGGCTCCGTCACTCTCACAGTGAAGAAATTCCCCCTCACGGTCAGGCAGGTCTCTGAAGAGCCCAAAGTCCGCTCTCCTGAAGTCCAGGGTTGCAATCCTGCCTCTTGCCTTACTTCCTTCCTGCTGGATCCTGAACTCCACCATCTCATGGTCACTGCAGCCARCGCTGCCCCCAACCTTCACATCTCTAACCAGTCCCTCTCTGTTGGTAAGGACAAGGTCCAGCAGGACACCCTTCCTCATAGGCTCCTCCACCATTTGTGACAAGAAGTTATCATCAATGCTCTGCAGGAGCCTTTTGGACTGTTTATGCCTTGCTGTGTAGTCCTTCCAGCAGATGTGAGGGTGGTTGAAGTCCCCCAGGAGAACCAGGGCCTGTGATCGTGAGGCTACTTCCAGCTTCTGTAGAAGGCCTCGTGAGGCTACTTCCAGCTGTCTGTAGAAGGCCTCATCGACTTCCTCTTCCTGGTCAGGTGGCCTGTAGTAGACACTCACAACAGTGTCCCCCAAGTTAGCCTGTCCTTTGATCTTCACTCATAAGCTCTCAGCTGCCTCCTCCTCCTCTGTCCCTAGGCAGAGCTCGATGCATTCCAGCTTCTCTCTCACAAGAAGAGCAACTCCACCACCTTGCCTCCCTGGCCTGTCTTTCTTAAAAAAGCACATAGCCATCCAGGACAGCATTCCAGTCACACGAGCTATCCCACCATGTCTCTGTAACTGCAAAGAGATCATGGCCTTGCAACCACACAGATCTCCAGTCTCCAAATCATTCCAGCTTAACGTACAAACTTCTCATCTAATGGGTACTGATCCTTCCCAACAAATTATCTTTCTATACGTGTACTCTACAAGGTAATGCAATACAGACATTTTCAAACTAGCTGAAAACATAGAGCATAACTGTAAAAAAAAATCTATTGTCTTACCAACCCTAGCAGATACCAACCTAGCTCCTGGAGCTGAACTACTGTCAGTACTTCAGCTAATCCATTTACAAGGTAAAGATACACAGGCTAGCTCATATAATCTCAGCTATGCATGGAATTAAAAGTATTCCTATTGTCTAATTTTAAAGCATCAAATTAAAGCTTAGCAAACCTCTAATTACGCTGCATAACCATAAGTTATTAAAAATATATTTCTTATATTCCACAGTAAAATGAAATGTTCAGCTGTTATATAGATAGCTTATTTCAAATATTTACAGAAGAAAATGCCATAAACCTAGTTCAAAGGAATTTTACCAAATCAAAAAAGTTTTCCTGAAGTATAATCTCAAACCTATGGGTTCTTTAGCTCATGTGATTTCTGAGCCCAAGACAAAACTGAGAGCTAATGAGGAATAAACAAAAGAATCCTACAAAGAAAATGCAAGATTTTACAAAAAGACCAAGTTCTGTTTCCATTAAGGAAGAAATTTGTCTTTAGCTACAGTGGAAGCAGGACCAGATTCTGAACAGCGTCAGTCTTCACTGATGCAGAGTAAGATACTGGGGACACAGTGAGGAAACCACAAAGTACCACAGAATATAAGATGTAAAACATGCTTTCTATGTGCTATTCATTCTTAACAGGCCACCTTTGATCCAAACCTAGGAAAAAAATATTGCTTTAAAAGAAAGTTTGATAATATTTAAACTTGTGCTTAGTCTTTTCAACTGTTTTTTCAGTCAGAAAAGGCCTGTTTAGAGTTACCTGCTACAGTACTATACTATTCAAATGCAAAGGTTTCTGTTTTACTCTGCCTTGCACCTGTACATTTGCTGTTCCCATGAGCAGCACAGTAACACGGTTCCATTTGTGACCCAGTTTAAGAGTCACACGCTCTTTCTCTGTTGCATATTTTCTGCAAAATAAGAGAGTTAAATAGCAACTATGCTTAGCACCCATCAAACACCTCCTTTAACACTATCACAATTCGGGGGGGGGGGGGAGTTGTCAGAAATAAAGGTAGTTGGAGATCTTTTTGGCAAAACAGTTTTGCCTTATGGATTCCTCAGGTCTGCAATGACCTTTCTGTTCAGAACCAGGTGGAAGGCAATGTTTTGATCAGCAGCACAAACGCTACTGCATTCAACTGGGACGCAGGTTCAACACTCCTGCTTCTGTATAACTGGGAGAAGGTCATTCATATTGTACTCAGCTGTTTTAGGATGATTTTTCAAATCTTTTACTGCAGTAAAAATATAGTCTTTGAATAAATATTTACTGCAGCAGGACCTGAATCTTTACACTAAAGCATTTTAAAGACTAGTTATCAAGTCAGTTGGAAGACAACATCTTTGCAAAGGTTGAAATAATACTTATTTCTGATAGGGAAACCCAATAGTATTTTTCTTCCCATTCTTGGCCATAATCCCTCCAACCTCTCTTCAGGATTTACAGTAGTTCCACACTCACGGGCAACTGTAGAAGGAGCTGGCCTATACACATTCTTCCAGCCCCGAGAGTAGTACTTCACATCTGACTATCTGTCTATTGCTGCTATTTCTAGCAGTAGAATTGAGAAGATGCAAAACTGTACAGAATGAGGAAACTCTGGGATGAAAGCTCTTAACCTCACTGGGCTGTTCACGTTCAGATGCACACGTTTAGTTTGGTTTCAGTCAGTAAGATTAACTGAAAAGTGGGATGCTCTTAGGAAACTGCATGCCTTCCCCTTACTCCTAGACCTAGATTAAAGATGATGCACCTTTCTATAAAGAGAAATTAAAAAGACTATGTATACAAAGGGATATGTATATTAATAGGTCCACAACAGTTTTCTGTTGCAAGCAGCAACACTGAACCTTAATAACAGAATGTCATCTTTGRTTTTGGGATACTCTTGAATAAACATTACATTCAAGAAAGCATTTACATTAAATTGTGTTTTATACAAATAAATTACAAAATAATTCATTAATTATACCTCTTCTAAGTGTGGAAAATACGTTTAATAACACTAGTAAGCAAGTTTCTTTTTAACCAGTAACTTTTTAAATATTCATTCTATATGGATGTACATTTATCCAAAATCTTGATTTTTTGTTTGTAGCTTGATTTTTTGTGTGCTGTATTAATAACTGGAGTATATTCTCTATTTCTCAGTTCATCTTAACCTCAGAAACCTAAGTATTTTTTGTTATTTTAAAAGACTGGAATAAAAGACTTGGTAACAAATACGTGGATGAAAAGATATATAACAAAGAACTTACAGTTGCTAACAGACTCTCTTTCTTTTCTTGTGGTGACACTGTGGACAACTCCCAGCTCTAGTTCTGACCTGCACAGATTACCAGCAGGGGAATCTGAGTCCCTAACTGAAAAAGGACCAGAGGACAATTATACTAAGTGCTACATCATGGCTGGAAGTTTCTAATGATCTCATAGTTCTCAGTGAAGATATAAAATACCTTAGAGACGGAAAACAGATGTTACTGAAGTTGCCAAAGCTATTATAGAAAACACTCTTAGTTCCAATTAGTGAATCCACCTTAATATCCACTGCAGATCTGACAGAGTATATTGTTTAATTAGCAAGTCTGATAGGATGAGAGGTAACACTAGCAGCTCTAGAAGATTCCYTTCCATTATTAACAAGGAAGTCTTTTTATCAGAGAGGAGTGGGTACACCCTATTTCCAAGGATAGCTAGCGTGCAGGTGAAGACATTTTGGTAGAAGTCTACTCAAGCAGAGAGGTTCAAGAGGCAGGCTACCAGTCAGTGGCAAGAATCCACAGAGTGGGCACTGGAATCAAAATTAATCTGGAAAGATGAGGGTAGTCAAATTATTCTAGCTTTATCTCATCTCCTCTGTCACATGACTTCAGAAGAACTTGAGTCGGACAAAAAAAAAAGGAAAAAAAAAACCCATAGAACAGGGCCCCAAATCAAGAAAGTAAAGGAACATTTCTCAAAGATTACATTCCCATGCAGCTGGACAGACGCATGGCAAAATAAGAAAGGTGTTCACACAGGACTGGAGATCAGGGGCTCTGCTAGTGTGCCATAAATGTATTGTTAAGATTGAGAAGTCATACAGATGTAAATGGTTCTGTGTATCTTTGAACYAGCCCCTTCATTCATGCAGTTGTCTCTCTGTTAACAAGCTATTTAAACATGTATTTATATAACRTACATTACAAATATATTGTCATCATTCTTAATATATCTATACTTTTCTAGAGGTTTTGTGAGGGTTTCAGAAGAGGAAATAAAAACAAATCCACTGTCTTGCTGGATGCTTAAAATACAGTTTATGGCTTCTTTGTAGTCCCTATGAAACCAAGACATGTAAGCTAAAAGCTCTCCATTTTCTCTACAGCTCAGGAACCTCTTCTTCCCTGAATGCCTTTCCTTTCATAATGCTTATTATTACCAGTAAGCATTTTACACAATTCTTGGACTGTGCCTATTTATAGAACATTTATAGTTTCAAGTCCCATAGTTTCCACATACCTCTGTCTGAGTAACAGCAAAATTCAGATATAGGAGAAATAACTCAGATTTTCCAATAAATTTATTTGTTTAATAATCTGAGAAAAGATTATTACCATACTGATATACAGTATCAATAAAATTCTCAAAATAAAAYGTGAATTAGTAACTAATGGTAGTAGAATGGTAGTAGATTAAGTCACAAGCTTAAACACTCCAAAGTCACAACATTTCTAAAATGTAAGGCAGGCAGCTGGTGAGGACTTCCCACTGACAACACACTACAGTGTAGCTGAAAGAAGACTTAAAAAGGCAGCAAGATATTCTTTTATGATTGTGATATGAAATCTGCCTACATGTAGCCTTCTGTACCCTCTTTTCCCATTAGTTTTTCAGATGCATCAGGAGGTCAGAGCACTTTAACCAGAATAATTTATAAAAGGTATTAAAGAATTGTCCTAGGAGACATACAAGAAACATAATCCCAGGACGAAGGAGAGGAAAAATGAACAGAGTTCATTCATGTTACATCTGGCCTAGATTTCTCCAACATTATTTCTTTGCCTATCCTGATTATTTTCTCATGCTTAGAAAAGGCCAAATAAGGAATATTTTTAAATGGTTTTGATTTTTCTATAGCTTTTATTCTACACATTTAAGTTGTTTATAATTGGAACTTCAATAGGGACTACCTCAACTTTAACAGCTTCTTGGCTTGGTATTTTCCATTATATTGATTATTGTGATAAAAAAAATGTTTCTCTTCCTGATTTTCTTGCTTTATCTGTAAAGCTGCAGCTGTGTGGGAAATAGATCTGTAAGAACAAAGCATCTATTAAATCACAGAATATAGTACGTAGGGGCCTGAGAAAACTACCCTTCTTATAGATGGTTACTATGAATACTATGAATATGAAAAAAAAAAGACTTCTGCTCTCCTTGCATCTTTTCCTCTTCTTCCTCTCCCTCTCACTTTAATGACAAGACTGTGGCTACTAACCTCTTTGCTTCATTCCATCCCTTACTCTCAAGATGAACACTCCCTGGCCTTTCTGCCCTTCCCACTGATTCTATTTACCTTCAGTGGCCTTGACAYAGGCCAATGACACTTTTACCCCTCAACAGAGACCAGTAATGCTAGAGAAGAACTCAAGGTTCATATACCCATGTTTACTCCATCCCAAAAGAGCCCTGTTAATAGTACGGTAAATCACACAGACTGTGGCTATGCTTTTAGCAATTGAAAACCAGTAAAATAGATGTTCACAATGAAGCAAACTTCTTGTTTATGTGGTCACCTAAATCCCCCACACAGCAATGGACAACAAGATTTTCCTACATGTGGAATAGACCATGGTTCTAGTCTTCCATAATAGGGAACTGGAAAAATTCCAGGGTATGGACAAGATGCTTCTGAAAGTTACAGCTGTTGATAGGGCAATCAGTTCATCATTTTCCAGCCTCTTGGCACTGACAGACTGGTTTTGCCTTATATCACATGCATCAGTGAGCTATGCTCTCTCCTTCCTGAAAYAAAACACCAACCTCTCCCTCTTTAAAATAAGTGCAGAGATCATATCTATAACAAAAGCAAAACTAGATACTGAACCTTAATGAAGCACAATTTGGCAGAAATAATCTATTTTTGAATCATCYGCATAAATAAAAACATCACAGTGTTACTAACACAACCACTATCTAAATTTAGCGTCAGTTGAACTACAGTAAATGTAATCATATTCATTATATCTTTCTATTACCTTATTGTGCCAATGCTTGAAACTGCAGTATCTGTTAGAGCGCACCTCATTAAAAAAAATAGCTTCCAGCCACAGAAGTTTACATTTGCATTATTCCCAAAATTGCATTCCACCATAATGACATCTGAAGTGAATTCAGAAAGAACTGCTGTTATCTGGATGAATTATCTCCTCTGATAAAGCGAAGACTGCCATAAGCATAATTAATATCAAAGTACATCAAACAGTATTTCTGGTACTTACTTATAGTATTAATGAGATTTGCTGTAGAGGAAAGTGGTAAAATTGGCAATAGCAGGTTCACAAAGCCTTGCCTTCTTGTGTTCCAGAAGATTTCAACAGACTGAAAACAATCTCCAGAATACAACTATGCAAAAACTTAATCATTTTCAAATAGTTTAAGTTAACTCTGTATTAAGTGTGCTCCCCAGTCCAAGAAGCTGGATGTGTAATGAAAGTTTTGTTTTGATATTAATATTTCTATTTATTTAAGGATAAGAAATAGAATTATTAGGCACAGCATTATTAGACACTGGACAATTGCTTTTAAAATGGGTGTGGTGTTGTCTGARAAAAAAAGCAAGCAAGCTTTCTAGTCACTTCAGGAACATAAGATAGTACTGTTGTGGTTTCCTGGCACTGATGTATTAGTGACTCAAAAGGCTAAGTATTTTTCTAGTATCTAATAAACCAGAAGAAAAGCAATGGTGATGGGGGGAGTTCCACATGTATGTTGATAAACGTACTGAAAAATAACAAAACACGGTGGATCTTTTTCAGTTCAAGGGTTACTGACTTAGCCCTGCCACAGTTCAGTGGAGCTCCCAGATATAGAAAAATATTTTATATAAAAAAAAAAGAAAAAAAGAAAAAGTGCTAATAATACAATCACAGAAAATATTCCTGAAAACAGATCTTGAGAAGTCATTTATGTCTTCATCTCCATTTCAAGGAATATATGGGTTACATCCAAGTCCTTCCTAAGTAACATTTATCAATTCAGTCTTTAAAAACTCTGAGAATGAGGACTCAACAACTTACTTCAGTACTGTACCTGCATCTGCCTTGCTCTAATTTAAGCTAATTAACTTCTGTTCTGTTGTCCATCACACACAGAGAACAGATTATATCTTTCTGCTAAACAATCCCAAGTCTTTCAAACCTTACGCTGTCATGCTTTTTAGATTTCTTTTCTGTTGCTTTCCCCTTACCCCTCTTCCAATGGTTCATGTTTTTCTTGAAATACACTAAGCTAGACATAACTGTGGCCTTATTAACTCTACACAAAGGCATTATTTTACGAATCTCTAAGCTACAGTCATTTTCAAATACAATCCAGCATGTCTTCTGTCCTTCTTGCAATAATTTAAAATTGTAGAGTCAATTAAATTTACAAACCACTCTAGCACCCAAATCCTTTTCTGAAGATGTTACCTTACTATTTATTTTTCCATCCTTCGTCCTGCTGAATGTTGCATATGCTATCAAAACTAATGCTCGTTTTAAGATTATTATGTACTTCGTAATGGTTATTTTTATATTTAGATTGTGTTCTCCTGCATATCTGTATACCTCTCAAAATCCATAATGAAAATTTATTTCAAACAAAATTCCATAATAGTGCAAGTAAAATAATACGAAATAGAGTAGTTTTGGACTTACAGAGGAACGGGTCTAGAGAAATGGGCCCAGGATGAGATATCCAGATTTCAGTTCTTCCTTCCTCCAACTGTCAGACATTCAGCAAGCAATGACAAACATTCATTTCACAAATACTCAGTGACATCTGTAAAAATAGAGATAAATAATATATGTTTATTTTCAGATACCTTTCTGATATATACAGGTTTGCATTTATATATTTATAAATGATACATCACACAATTATTATATTTAAATAATAAAAGACAGGAAAATTATTTTAGTATCATCTGAATTGAGCCAAGAAAAAAAAAGAAAAAAGAAAGAACTGATGGAAGTAGACTGAGATTTTAAACTTGTTCCAAAGAATTCAGGCTAGAGATTCTGATGCAAGATTTGGATCACAAACCACATGGCTGCCAGCTATCCTCACTGCACGCTTTGAAAGTTTTTTAAATCCATCTCTGTGCAGCTGAGTATAGAGTATCAGTGTGACTACCAGACTTAAATCTTTTTCTGAACAGGTATGATTTGAAGTGGTTTCCTTAACAAAGATCCATATAAATAAAGCAGGAAAAGAACCAAGACACAATCATCCTCCTGGTGCCTTAAGAACCAGAGAATTAAAAAATGATTATCTGCCAACTGCTGAAAATACAAAGACAGCTCAGTTAGTTTTTCTTCACAGTATGACATGACCTAATGATACTCCAGTGCTTTTTCTTTATGCTATTCTTTTTCCAATGAATAAAGTGAACTTGTTTCTAAGTAATCACTTACAACAGTTTAGTTGGAATGATGTGTTGGCATTGTTTCTCTAGTTCCTCTACAGGGGATGTGCTGGAACATCTTTATCTGAATGACTCACTCACATGGATATGATCTAGAATGTCCAAAGGAATAAAACAATGCTAGAATCAGGGCACAAGAGCCTTCCAATTGTGTGTAGCATCTTTTCCGACAGGGAAGTTCTGGAAACTCATACGTCAAATGTGATGGCAACAACTGGCAATGATAGGGACATTTGGACACTTTTAGAAGAGAAAAGGAAAAAGTCCAACCAATGAAAATAGCCCAAACACTTATTAAAAGCTTTATTACTTTTTTAATATCCATGCACTGCACATATGATTCAGTCTTCAAGATCTTATCCAAAAGCTGCTCACAGAACACAGTACACTCATCCAGAAGTCAGCCAAACCATGTAACACACATCCTTCTGAAAGACAGCTCACAGAACGAGTTCACTGGCTTGCAAATGTTAGTTACAAGTAACAGGTAGGAAAGAACTGGACTTCATGAGTCAAGACTTGTTTCACCAAGCAGTGAAGATAAAGCATAAATACTACTAATCAAAACAAATTGTAAAACTATAGGAATAGAAATGGAGATTGGGGCTAAAGGAAGACTAAATTATGTTATTGATTGGGAGAAGCATGAACTGTATTGTTTCTGTTGCCTCCCCTAAAATGTTTTATACATTTGAAATACACTGCTAAAATTAAATTGTTAGTGTTCAGAATGCAACAGAAATCGGCACAAAGGACTACAGGCTACTAGTGCACAAATAACAGTATACACATCTTTCTGCATCCTATTATAAAATTAATAGAAATAAAATACTTTTCTCACCAACAGAAAAAGAAATAGGAATCCCATCAGCTGAAGAATAGTTAAATCAGGAAAGAATTTCCTTCTGTAACTACCTTGCTAAAAACACTCTTAGTATTCCCATAACACTCATGGTTACTTCAACCTTTTAATAAAAATTTGGGAGACCAGAGAGAATTAATTATTGCAGGTGTTCAGAACATGTGATACCTAATCCATTACTTAATTATCTACRGTTGAGGACATCACTAAACAACAATTTTTTAAAGACAGCTAGTTGCCTTCCTTCTGTTGTGTTTCATTTTTACTTGTGAAACCACATAGGGCAAAGAGATGATCTTAAAATAGATTACCATTGTGGTAAATTCTGTAAGTTCTATAAACACAGCTTGCTAAAATAATACATAATGAGGTTCTCGTGTCTTGTGCAGCATTGGATAATTGGGAACACCAGCAAAAAGAAGATTCATATATGTTTACATCTGATGAATATCTGTAAATCATTAATATTATTCAGTTTGCAACTACTGTCTTCTTTTGGAGAGAGGGAAGAGCTTACTTGATATCCCTGGCTTCCTGCATAGGTAAATTTAGCAGGAAAGTTAAGCATAGGATGTTTTTCTGGTCTTAGCGTGAAGGTCTACATGTTACTGTGAGACCATGCTAGTTGCATAACTGCCACGTACAGCTGAATTTGCTAAGAAATTTCATTTAAGAATAGACTATCGTGTTCCTTTTTTGGAATACTGAGGTATAAAAGAAACTTGATTGAGCTAGAACTTTACACATAATGAAAAAAACATGAATTTTGATAACAACATTAACTAGAAGTGTTCTTTATAGTGACAAAGTTGATATAGACAACTCTTTAAGAACTTTGAACAGAAATCTTCTTTTCCCTCAAAATCTTTACTAATTTCTTTACCTTGTCTACAATTACAATAGTGAGTTTAGAGAAAGTAAACCAGATCCTGAATATATCAGGAAAAAAAGAGAGAAATGGAGAAAGCTGCCAGCAACTACAAAATAGAACTGTGGCTCACTAGGTTTCCTCTTGCACAATGAATGTAAGCTATTACACTAGAAAAGAGGCTCCAGCTGGAAATGTGAACTTTGAAAGTTTGAATTAGCAAAATACTCGTATCTTCAGGGAAGACTAATGCTATTTTTATTAAAAAAGCTTGAAAAATAAAACTTGAGAGAGTCTAATGATATGCATTTAGAAATCAGTCCAGCAAGAGAACGTACACAAATCTTTTAAAATTAACACCTAAGAACACTTCTTCTGACTGGACAAAAGACCTAGTCTTTAGATAAGCATGTATATAGTTATGAAGGAACAATATTTGCTTTTTCTTACCCTTTCCCACCCCTCAAGGACAAGCAAACAAAAATGATATTATCAATTTGGCAGGAAATCCCTCCATCTTTTCTCTTCTGGATCTGCATTTACATAGACTTTTACAAAGTCTAACAAAGTCTAAAAGAGAGTATTTTCTCTTATTCAAAGATTTATTTTCTCATACATATTACATATGTATGAAAAAGTAGAACAATTTCATATTTATCATCCAAATTTTTAACTGAGTGAAAACCAATAAGAACAGATCACTTTCTGTTGATGTCAGTCCACTGGGACTAGAAAAATTTAATTTAGCACATTGCTGGAAAGCAAGTTTTATTTCCTTAGGTCTTATCATGCCCATAGGGTATACGCTTACATTGAGGCAAAGCAAAGTTTTACTATCTAAGTAGCATTACAGAGCTAATCTCTTCCCTAGTTATTTTTTGGGTGTATTTTGGCCTGCGGTGACAGCAAAGGAGTCATTTAACAAGAAATACCCAGAATAATTCAGGAGAAATTGTATCAGGTTTTTGTACCTTAAGAAATGCAATGGTGAGAAAGTTAGGTACTCAGGTGAAGAACTGATAATAACATACTGCTAATAAGAATTTTTAACAACTTATAGAGCCAGTAAAAATACAACACATGAGAGGTATTCCAAAAAGGCTCTTTTTAGTGCTTTGCAGCTAGCCCTATGCTCTTCCTTTAGTCAAAGGGGAGAGAGGGAGACCATAGACAGAAACTCAAAGCATCTAAGTTAGTCTTCTGCCCTTTCAAGAAACCTCCTCTCTTAATTGCCTTAAGAAGCCGGGGAAACCAGCCACTCAGGATGTAAGGCAGCTCCTGTAAACCTCTGCTCTTGCATGCACAAAATATAATAATATAGTAATAACTTACAAATATCTCACAGTGGGCATTCTTGAAATAGATCTAAATGGGATAGCTTTAGCAGTTTGCCTATATATATGCTAGTATATATATATATGCTATATACCAGGAAGTATAATAAGTAGTTAGTAAGCTCCTTCTACTATAATGAAGAAAAGATGTTATTTCAGCTACATCAAACTTCTAGCTGCATTCTAGAGAAGCATCTGAAACCTTACACTAATACTACACTACTATTCACAGCAAAATACAGAAAGTATTCGCTGGAAATAAACAGCATGTTAAGATTGGTAGGACCACCTGGATAAACCCAACAGAGAGAGTAAGGCAAAAAAGCAGGGAACAAATTGCCTGGCTTAGATGACATCCAGAAGGAGATACACGGAGGTAAACAAACTTACTTGGTCCATCTCACTTCACATCAAATATACATAATACTGTGATATAGAGGAAGGGAATGACAGTGTAAGACAGAAATGTATTTAACTTCTTAAAAAAATTTCAGTGCTTTGTATACACCTAAAAACTCAAAAGCTTAAAGCAACCTGGAAAAACATCATCCCTTTGCCATGGTATTTTCCCCAGAGTCACTACAGAACTGTTTCCAGAAAGGGAAAGGACTAAAAGACTAATAAGTTTACAGATCCACAAGCTTAAAGTTCTTAAGTAACAGATAGACAAGGGCATTGTTAGATGAGTGTATTTTCCCTGTCAATTTAGGAAACTAAGAACTCACATAAACCTATTTTCTTTTTTTTTTTTTAATTTGGGCTCTTCTAGAAAAATACATAAACTGTATAGATAATAATATATCTTGAAAAAAGGCTGAACTGTAATCTGAAAGGTGTAAGTACCTACAGTAATATTAGAGCAAAACTCAAGACTGAACTGGAAGGATTTTGCTCCATCAGCATACACACATGAATATATATAAAGTGAACAGATATGATACTATAGGTGACAAAAATTCTGTGGTAGAATCATTCTAGCAATGATTTTTCTTTTTATATGCATATGTACCTTTTTCAAGAACTTTTAATATTATATTTTAAAATTCAACCTCTGTTCACCAGTCTAATGACAAGGGATAACTAGGCAAAATCTCAGCCCACACGCAGTTTATTCTGCACTTTTTCCTGCCTTAGCAGGACAGCTAAAATTCACATAAAGCTGTCAGGAGCAGCACGCTCCTGCAAGAATGTATGGTTTGAATACACTGAGCTTAATAACCTACAGCCATCAGAAAAATAACCTTGTGACTTCTCTAACTCTGCAAACACCAAAGCACAGGAAAGTGTTTTGAAATCATGTTCTCTCCCATCAATCCCAGTGAGTTCCTTTATCAATTAAATCTTTTGTATCTCAACCCATCTGGGACTATCCCTCATCCCAGCAAGAAATCCAAGTCCAGGACACACCTCATCCACCTACATGCACATGCGGCTTCACGTTCCTGTATCAGAGCTTTGACATCTGAAAAAGCAACCTCTTGTCTTAAAGGGGCCCTTAACTCTCAGAGCTATTTCTGCTCTGCTTTTATTAGCGAATTATTTTTGTTAAGCAATTGATTTTGGCCACTCTCGGGAGAAGTCTGTTTAGACAAGTTTCTCTCTTTTGGAGGCTAAGCTGGAGAATCAATTCCCCTATAGCCTAAGTAGAAAAGTAGGAGCAGGAAGAGAAATGGGATTCAGTATAATCTTTTCAAACCTGCTGTGACTGCTGCAGCCTGACTCTTAAAGTGAATTATGGCACAGAGCTTGAGCACCAGGGACTTTAGTCACTTCCAGTCTACTGGATGCTGAAGTTCAGATGTGCTGCAAGAATCTAAACTTCCACAGGGCTTGCTCTCTTGATGCAAGTCATTTCTACTGAGGTCTAGAGGCATTACTCAAGTCCTCTGAGCAGGGGGAAAAGTTGAGAGTCAGTCAAAGGGGATTCAGCTTTCTACACAGCTCAGTTACAGCCTATTCTAGGAGAAAAGATCAGCACCCAACTCGCGTTCTGACCAGTGAGTGGTATTGTCAAAAAATCAATTAAAAAATCAAAAGAGGAAAATTCAATAAGAGGCAATGAGACAGGAAACAAGGCCCAAGAAGAACAATGAGGCTAATTAAACACATTGAAAAATTAGAAGCATGGAAAAGCAGCAGAGCGACAGAGCAAGGATTTATGCATTCCCATTCTCTACCAACCTCACTGATCTTTTATTTGAAAGAATCATTGAATTCAAGGCAACAGTTACAGACATCTCTAAAGTGTAAGAGTACRTAAGAAAAGGTAAGACCTTACTTTGAAACAAGCAGGAACTGATGACTGAAATAAGCAAATTTTATCTCAGTATTATTTCGCTGGGTAACTCAATTTTCATTTCTTTCTAACAGTAGCAGCTTTTAATTAACAGATAAACAGTGCTCATACACACACACAGACAAATGGACCACAGGCAGCTTTATCTGGACCCTTTCTTTGGTAGCAGCCGATGTTATTTCAGACTAGTTAGTACGTTTTCTGCCTATTAACTTTGGTTATTCTGATTTTGTTCACACACCAGGGATGTTGCCATTAATATTAATAAAGGCACTGGGGCAGCTGAAGTTCAAGTCCTATTCAGAAAAGAGTGACAAGGGGGCAGTGTCACTCACACAAAAGTGCTACTAAATTTAAAAATGTAATGAAAAGTATTACTTAAGCAAACTCTAGAGCACAAAATCCAGACCTTTACAAAAAATACACTAAAAATGCACAATCTGTTCTTCCTCTCACACCTCAAAAAAAAAAAGAGCAATGTCTTTTTGTGCCATAACATAGTATCATCTCTGCTGCTCTCCTTCAAACTCCTTTACCACCAACTACAACTGTGCCAATTTCACTGAGCCTGAAATCTGAGGTACAACTTCATTGTACCTATGAAGGGAAAGAAGCAAACCCATTTCTTGAGCCTGTGCAAGACTAAAATGCTTTCTCACAACACCACTGCAGCTATGGCACTACTGTACATTGATTTCTGCGTGGACTTATATTGCCAAAAGTCTGTAATTGTGAGCTGTATGGAATTAATTTGATTTACTTTGCACAGACTACTTCTGAACTCTAGAACAGTGGAAAGTGTTCAAGTAACTGACCAAGCACTTTGTTTTCTCTGAACTCCGTGAAATAGAAAGCCAGAAATTCCCTCCCACCATCACTTTTCCTGGCAGCCCATCTTCTTTCTGTGTTATCTCTTTCAGTGTTCTTTGAGGAAGGCTTCTGTAAAAGATGTGCTTCAGTTAAAGGTTTGCTGTCACTGCAGGACTATCTAAAAGAAAAGCATTACTGGAACCACTATAGAGACCAGAAATATTAGTGTAACAGTCAATGTTTGAGGGCTTTTTTGTTTGTGTCAGTGTGGGCAGACATTTTTTATATCCAGACTTTTTCTTTTTTCTTAATTCAGACTAGCTTGATAAATACATTTTCATCCTGCACTGACCAATTATACCAAATGAATATACATCCGTAACTGCAGCAAGCAGGTCTGGCTTGCAACAATAACTGCTTTATTTAATAGACTCCCAATAGACTTGGTATTTCATTTTTTTCTCTCTTATTTGAAATAAAACATTTAGCTCTGAGTCTTCATTACTCTGAAACTTAATGTTGTGCACATAGGTCAGTTTATACTGCAGTCTAATGTTTCTAACTTTATAGTACAGTGCATGCAATACATAGTAATAGAGCAGTTAGGGCTCTACTTTCAAAGCTAAAGGTACTGTAGATACCTCTAACATTGCCCAAAGTTAAGCTGACATTTCAGTACGCAGTAGACTATACCAGTGTTACCAYGAACGGTCATTTGACCCTGAAAAGACCTTTCCACATGATCAGAATTTGTGATGTATGGCCAGGGTGTGGGGATACTGTTTTCATACTTGCTCGTCTTAGAAMCCGAAGGCAAGGTAAGAAACACATGGTTTTCTGCCTTGTTTGTTCTGCTCCATGTGAAAGGCCACATGGTTGGGGATTTTTCTTTTAATTATTTCTAACAGGATACTTCTAAGAAATGTACGTATTTCTTAAGATGGGCATTTCTTCATTCCTTCTTCCACCACCCAATTTACTGAAGTAGTCAGATGTATGCCTGAAGTCATTTGGGGAAGAGTAGAAATCTGGAACCTTTAMCAAAGACTTCTGTTTTCTTACTGCTTCTTATCTGAATTAAATACCAGCTAAAGCCAAACAATAATTATTTGAAGTGATGACTAAAAATCTTCCTGATTCAATCTGATTTCAGTGACAACACTTCATTGATACTTTAATCACATCATTTCTTTTGATACTGATGGCTCCCATAAAAAGCTGGGTAGGCAGGACCTATATTTCTAACATAAAGCATCATGTATTACTGACAGGAAACCCTTCAGTTGTAACAGTCCTTTTATATATTAGAAAGGAACAAAAAGTACGACTTAAAATTAATGAATCATAAAGAAGCAAAGAGAGAAAAACATTTCTTTTTCTCTTTGTGGATTTTTTAAAGAGAGTGTAATTAAGATCCCAGTGAGCTGCAGACAGAGATTCTCTTATATTCAGCATGGATCCTTAAAATTACCACAGAACTTTTCAGGATTTCCTTAGTCCTTTAAGGTATGTTCTGAGATATTCCATCTACAGTAACATTCTGCAMTCTCCTCCTCCTCCACTCCAACAGCCAACTTCAGTTATAAAACCTGCTGAGATAAGGTCTCCGTTTCACAAGAACAATGAACGCTGAAATTATATACTGAATTAACAGCTGTTGAACACAGAATAGCTATCTGGTAGGTAATCTGATCACACCTTATACCTTGGAATTTGTTGTCAAAACGCAATAGTTAGAAATGGAAACATATTGGTAAGATAGAAGTACTATCTCTATAAAAACTGAAAGCTATCTTGTAAGAATTGATTTGACCTGAACTAGTCACTTAAACAGAGGCTTTGTTTGCAGTAGTTTACTCAAAAGTAAAAATTCTATGAAAGAAAGATATAATTATGGATTTTTTTTTCAAATTAGGATACAAGAGGCCTGCCACTCTATTCTGCTAGCCTACTGTTATTTTGATCAAGTCAAACACTTTTAGACTCTGTTTTCCCATGATAATTCAAAAAAAAAATGAATCTCACTTGAGAATCTATCAAGAATCAATGTGTTTCTCAGTCAGCCATGATTTTCTTAATGTATTATGCCAAGAGAATATTTACACAGTTTTAACATGAACTAAATAAAATAATCATAGAATCAGTTCCGTATACAATGTTGTAAAATATGAAACTATGAAGCGCAACTGCAAGTTAATTGACAATTTGCTAGGAAATAATTATGTCTGAAGAAATGACTCTGAACTGTGGATTGAGATTCAGCTTACATTTATATATAAGTATCTTGGGATGAAGTACATATTGGTTTTTTAGTAAGTTATTGCCAAAATAAAACTGTGTTGTAGAAGCAGAGTACCTCAAAATAAAATGGACATAATTAACATTGATGGGAAATGTCCTGTTTAATGTTCTGGTGGCAAAAATAGCAAAGTGCTGTTAAGCATACAGATAATGCAGGAGGAAATACTGAGCATATAAGATGGATAGATGGATAGATGGACTGGAAGAATCATTTCAAGTAGCAATTTTGGAATTACATTTTAARATGTAAACTTTGCAGTTTCTACATTTCCCTTAACTCTGCTTGAGCMACAAATACTATCTCATCCAAGATAATTGCTAGACGACAGTAAAGGAGATTCAGATTCAACTGCTGAACTTCTCTTGTCACMTTAGGTCAAACCACTTGATCTCCCTGGCTACAAACCTCAAGAGACACTAGTCGAAATTGCTTATTAACTTTTTCTGCTAATAAAACTGTGTGAACTGAGTACTAACTCTCATAAGCCTCCCATAACCTTTTAAAAACCTCTGCCCCTCAAGTCTTGATCTCTTGGTCTTCTTTTTCTCTGCTCTCCTTCYGCCAGAGCTCCTAAAAATGAAAGGAGGAATCTGGTAAATCCAGATCTTCTGCTGACTGAATTGCAGGAGGAAAGCAGTGGCCTCTTAAAAAATACCAAAATTATTCCATTTTGAGCTGAAGAGGGCCCTAGCAGGCCAATATGTGATCATGTGTCCTGTTTCAGCTTCTTCAGCTTCTTCATAGCTTGCTAAATATAACTGAGCCACCTTCTCTGTGAAGCACCTAATGTTGTCTCTACTGCTACTACAAACGACAACAAGAGACCTGGGGTACTAAGCTTGTAACTGAAACAAATGGATTTCTAAATCCTGAATTTCAGTTTTTGGTAACTCCCTCAACAAATGATCTAAATGTTCCCGAAATTAACTTTGAAATAGGAATAAAACCTTTTTTCTTCTTCAGGCATCTTGGTAAGAGCTGGTAGAAATCTCAGCTCACCTGTGAGAAACTGATTTTGATTTTTTTCATTGATTTTTTTTTTTAACTCACGGGATTGTAGTAACCAATTAGTTAAAAAGTGCATACTCTTGGTAGAGGCTGTGTGAGACTGCCTTCRTTGTATACAACTCTGCTAAAGTACCATCCCTGGAAAATGTACAACCAGAACCCAGTACAGCTCCCCTACAAGTCTTTGCAATAGAAACAGTTCTCAAAAATACTACACAGGAAACACTAGAGCCTTTTCTCACCCCAGCGAAATGTGTTTGACTCATACGTGGATGGATAGTATGCTTCCTTAGTGATACAATAACAGGTAAAAGGGTCCTCAGAGATCACTGCATTATACAGTCAAGTAGTGTTTCCCCAAAACTTTAACACGATGTTTGAGACACTCCTCAAGGAAGGAACTTCCCACAAAATGAGTCATATGGACTCATTTTCACTGCAGAAGAGGCACAGTCTGGCTAAAATCTGTTGGTCTGTGTGGAACAACACAATGATGGTATCAGTCATCACTTGGATAGGATTCCTTCCAGTGTAAGAGGGGAATTTCCCACAGGCGTTTTCAGCTGCTTGTGCACCTAAGACAGTTGTATGGGGGTAAGGGGGGAAATACTAAATACCCTGGGCAATGAACTCACTGAAACGAGTCTCTGTTTGTCCTTAAGATATAGGCTGATAAATGGTATGACTCCAAACAGGACTCTCTCACACATTCAGCAAGCCAGCTTACTCTATAATCAATCCCAAATTTTATCTGGAACAGACATGTACTGTAACTATTTAGTGCATACACAGAGTAGGAATGTATTTGCCCATACATTTAACCTGGTATGATCGAGAAACCTGGAGAAACTTGAGTGCATATAGGTGATGCCCCAGAATCGCTAGGCAACTCATGCACAGCAGGAAAGGAGATTTAGATATCTATATCATGAATGTGCATAATCCAAGTGCTAAGCCAGAAACTTTTATATGCACATTTATTTCAATATTTTCTGAAGTCTCTTTTCAGTAGTTTTGATTTCTCAGTCCCTATTCTTTTTGGCTATTTCTAACCAAAATATAACCAAGAAGCAGAGTACACTGCAAATAGCTACTGACTGCCCTCCCTCTGCAAGAGGATTTCTTATTTTGTGTATTGTTCACAAATCACTGTAATCATACAAAGTCAAAACACAGCRTTATCACAGTGCAAGAGAAATAGACTAGTTGTTGATTAGAAGTTAGATATAGACACCACCTTCACTGCACTAGATTAATAACAGAAAAGTCACACATCCAAATGTAAGGAGATTACTGAGCACTTTCAGCATCCATTTGAATCTAAGTAATTCAAAGGTACAAAGCACATTTCTGAACTGGATCACACAKGGAAAGCAGTGAAGAATTGCATAGGTATCAAGAGATACTTACTGATTTAACTGATTTAATTTTTGTACAAGATGCTACGTGCTCAGAAACCTTAATACCTTGGCAATCACACACGACTGAAACAAAATGTGAATTTCAAAGTAGTCATTGCTATTACTGTATTCAACTGCTGCTAGGAGAGGTTTCCTCACTGGGTATACCCATCTAAATAGTTTCACTTTGTGTCACCATTACAGATCCCAGTTTTGCCAGTACAAATTCTCCAAGATTATTACTACAGAAGAGAAAGTAATTTTAAAAGATAGTTTTATTAAATTTAAAGGGAATTTTATGATGTTTCAGARGCATCTAGAAAACTGTTTTCTATTTGCCAAAGTATTAGAAATGTTTTTCTCACACATGCAAATTTTAACTTTTGTTCTTTCCAATAATACAGACTGATGTAAAGATAGTTACACTGTCTATACCACAGAACATTYTTTAAGAAACAACATAGTTTAATTCCAGTGTGAAACAGCTTACAGTGACCTGAAATATTTTTCTAATAAAGTAGAGCATTTCATTRCAACACACCTTGACTTACAAGCTGAGGAAAAACAGAAGCAGTACAGGTGGAAGAAATGGAAGAAAAGAGTATCTAACCAATGCAGTGATAGAACTTCGAGCAGGCAGCTAACCCTGCCAGAATACCTTCTTTTCAACTTCTTGTCCTTTGCAGGAAAAAAAAAATACAAAATCATCTAGGAAGTATTTCTGCTCGTTCCAATCACGCACTTCAGTTCATGTGGTATTTTGAAGGGAGGATCAAAATATGTGTTATGGTATGTGGGAATAAGTCAGAAAATTATGATGAGATTGTACTCGTGAGCCACGCTTACACTAACGGAAGGTCTTCACCAAAATGAGAGGAGTAACAGAGTCACAAGATACTGACAGAATAAAGGCAAGAGAAATGCAAAAAAACTGATAAGCAACTAGATGAACAAGTCTTCCAAATTGTTCTTTTTAGCATGTTTATATGGACATCTATACAATATTAGGTGAACAATTTCACTGAAACGTACACATTACAGCACTATATCTTAGTTACCAGCATGAGAATTTGTAAGCAGGCTGTCTTGCATACATAAGGAATGTGGTTTTCACTCATCAATAAAGACAAAATCTGTAACTGATCTGTAACTGAAATTCACTGCAGTATTCATCTTCTTAAATCTTCTAAATAAAACTGCTTTTTTATATTGAAAAAATGAGACTTTGGATTATGAAGTAGTGGCTGTACCATTACTGTAACACACCCACTTGTTATGAATGCATTATTTGTAATAAATAATAAGCTTATAACACAGAAGTGGCATTGCAAACAGAAAACAAAAGCAATTGGTCCAATTTACTTAAAATAATACTTTATTATTCAGAAAATTATAGAATTTAGGAATATTGTATTAAAATATAAATGAATATCCTTAAAATAATTACTGATCTGTAAGAACACGTTTTTTAAAAAAATAATTTAACAAATGCTGCATCACATTAAACRAACAGCTCAATAAGTAAAGGTAGAATCATTAACAAGTTCCTCTCTTTACCGAATTCTATCTGGATGTCATTCTTTATCTCTAAAAACACTACTACCAAAAAAAAAAAAATCCCCCAAAAAAGGGAAACTGAAGACAAAACTTAATTCATTACMTCCCCAGAATTTCATCCATATGATCAACACTACTTACACAGTAGAAAGATCATGGCAGGAATCACTGTCACCTTTTGCAAGCTAATTTACGTTTCACGCTTGGATCTTTTCCCACTCATCCCTACTTCTGCCACGTTAAACATTTAGACTGCAATTATGAGAAACTGCTCCATGTTACAGACAGAGTAGGAAATAATATATTGTAGCTYGAAGGGACTGAAGTGCGACAATACGGGGCATTCCCACACAATTAACGTATAAAACCTTCACATGAAAGAAGTAAGAATATAACGGTACAAAGATCTAGACAGATAAATATTAAAGAGAATACATTTCAGTAGAACATGTTTATAGCAATTCTGGTTCATTTAAAGACACCATATATTTTTAATGGGTAGTGAACAGGAATCACAGACTGTAGAGCCCTTAAAGACGGGCAGTTTGACTTGAATATGAATTTTTCATGGGAACTTTGCCATCCTTCGAACTGATTCAGTATGCTCTTCCATCTATTTTATGGGCAGATTGAATTCTAGCAGCCTAAGTAGGATAAATGTAGTCATGACTACACTTCCCTTGAAATATCCTTATAGTGGAAACAGCAGTGTATTTTTTTTAAGTATGCTGGCCCAGATATCTTACTTACAACCACACAGTACTTACCCCAAAATACTTCGGTTTACAAAAATATTAAGTCTAGACTAATGCAGAAATTGTCCTTCTAGGTTCTAGAAGCATTGAAAGGAATGCACAACTGTATAGTCATTTGATATTTTTGACCTCTCCAAAGAAAATCAATCCCCTCTCATTAAAAATACACAGGGAAAATTTTTTAACTAAATCTCCTTTTTATATTTATTTAGTATTTTCTTTGTTTTAATGTACTTTCAATTTCTCAAGGTCTTAAAATATATATTTTTAAAGTATTTCAAATTATTTGTCCCTGCTTTTTCATTAGTCATTGAATACTGTATCTGCCATCATTCACTGTTTTTCCCCATAATCAATTTCCCTTTTCATTTTTCACTCTTACTTTTCAAAACTTTTTAAATCTAAGCGAAGTGAAAGTATAGAAGAATCARTGTTTCATATTTAATCACTAACATTTCTGAATTGTTGATATTCAGAAAAGCTAAAATGGAAAAGAAGAAAAAAAGTGACACTCCACTAGATACTCAGTTTATCGTATTCCTAAGAACAATGAAATACAGCAGGAAAAAGAGAAAAGTAAATCTCTGAGTTTTTCTAGGTGAAGAAATCAGAACTCTTGAGAAAAAAAGATTTGCATTTCATTAATGATTCTAATCTAAACTTTATCTCAAATTTGCTTTTCCATTTGTGGCCGCTGCTTTATCTTTTCTATTGTGATTTTTCTACTTCTCTCGTAGAAGGAGCACGAAACAGTTCCGACGGTGCCTACCCGCAGCCTGGCAGTGTGATCAACGTGCAGGGCGTCTGACTTGAACAGCCACAGTATTTTTCTGGAGGAGAGATCAGGAATGTTCTGGCAGATGGGGTTCCCAAGAGGACTGCAATAATTTTCTCTCATCGTATTCTCCAAAAATAGTACATATGTATGGCCTCCATAAAAATGGCTAAGAGAGTAATAAAAAGCTGCTTATATTAGTTCTTTACCARCAGAAGAATCTGTATATACAGAAAATTATCAGCTGGTCAGTTCTGCCAGCTTCAGATYTTTGGGTGACCACAAGAGCTCAAAAATTACTTACTGAGTGTCATCAACTGTCTATTATGTTCTCTAAGACAGAAATTAATTGTCCTAATGGACAAAGTCCTTCAAATCTGTTTATATACATAAGTTTACTCATGTGAATAATCGTATTTAAAAATATGTAAGCATATCTCCACAAATATGTAAGAACTGTCCTTCATACAGAATTTAGGTCCTGCTTTGACAGATACTAAACTTCACCCAAAATCAATGCTAGAAGAATATCAATGTGACAAAGTCAATCATGCAACAGCCAGCCAGGCCTAGCGTAACACCTGTCTGTGTTTACGTACTAAAATACTGTTTTGATTACATTTCCCACTGAATCACTAATTCCATTTGCAGATGTATTATTCTCATTAAGCAAGCAGCCATTAAGTATTTTGAGTACTTTTTTAAACTAATAAACAATCCTGTAATTTAATACACACTGTTCAAACTTTGATGATAAAATTATTCATTCCCTTCTGGCATTTTATATGACACTTTTCACAAACACTAACGTAGTTTCAGAGAGCTACTACATGGTAAGGAGATAGTATTTTGCAAATGACACACGCAAAACTTATGGCCAAAAATGTCTTTTAATTTGTGGACCAAACATGCCCCTCACTGCATTTTTTGGAATAACTCTCATTATATAAAACATTATTTTGAATATTCAAGCCACAGTCCCCTTGCTTCTGTTGCTGCTAGGAATGCTTAGCACTTTGCAGGTCATACCTCTAGATCTCAAAGAGCAGAGTTAGCAATCATCAGTAATATGAAGTTGTAATTTCTTTGTTAACAGTATTTTGTGAACTATCAAAAATGTACATAATTTTAACATAATTTTGTACACTCTGAAATGCATATACCTCAAGCAAGGAGTTGCCAAATTCTAGATCCTTGAGTCATCTGCTTCAAATCAGATGGGTTCCATCTCTGTGATGGCACTCCTAGCAGGAGTGGAGACAGCAGAGATCTCCTTGTCCTCAGTTCTCACTATCTGGGAGGACTGAGGAAAACTCCTGCTCAGGTTCTGCAACTCTGGCCTGGACCATCTAGTATGGATGAAAAAACTTCAAAGACTTAAGTTGCCAAACTAACAAACCTTTACTGCACATGTGCAAACAGGAATTTAAAAAGTTTTCTAAGTTGGCCAGTTTGGGTTATTTTCAGCAAACGTCACATTCCTGATTTCATGTCAAATTTCAAACTCTGCTCCAAATTATGAAAGTATCAAATTTCTCAACAAATCGTTATAAAGGATTTTTTTAACATGCATCAAGGAGGTTTTTTGCTCAGTCCTATTCTGAAAAAATACTTCAGTCATTTTATCTGAAAATTTCTATGATATTCCTGAGACAACATCTTAGGAAAGGGAAAAAGGGGAAAGATCTGCTAGAACAATTRAAGTCTGACAAAGCTATGTGCGTAAAGTTAGCTTAACCATAGGCATCACCAGCAGTTCCATCTATAATGGAACTGTCATATAAATGAACAATGCAGAGAAAGACCTAAACAGGGTCTTCAACAGATGACCCAAATGAACTAGGACATARCGTTGTATGGGTTATAAGATCAATACTGCAGAGCTGCTGTGGGTTGCTCATCTGTTTCCAATTTGTTTTGATGAAGCTAATTGTACAGCTTTTTTGGTCCAACCTCCTCTTTTCCAGGCCAGCTCATTTCAGTTTTATGACACGGCATAAGTGGTTCATTAGTTTTTCTATATTGACACTGTATCTTCCAACCCAGCACTGTTATGAAGGTGATCAGAAACCAGACTAGTTTCCAAGCTCACTTCTGCTTGCATCAGAGGAAGCTTAAAAGAGCCCTACCAACTGAATAAAATAATAAATATTCCTTGTAAAAAATTAGTTCATCTGCATGTACTAATATTAAATACTTTATTATTGACATTATAGCTACATGATACAGTCTAATGTGCTGCAGATATGCTTAAAGTATTGATTATAATCACTAACATCATATTTTAATGAGAACAGAAATAAGAGTAATTTTGATTTAGCCACAGCCCAGTGATGCTCACAAGGTCAGCAGCGCTTGTATGGCTTAAAGTAAGTGATCTCAAGAACACTGCTAAGTGATCCAACTTCATTTCTCTCCTGTTCCTAAATATGCATTAGGAACTGCACACACAGAGCTAAAAAAAGGGGGGTGAGGCTTTTGTCCTTTTCCTTGAATTACAAAGATCAGCACACGAAAGATATTGCAAAATATTCACTCCTTGAATACCACCACACTGCTCAGCGGAGCAGTTACAAAKAAGATACTACTCTTGCCCCTTTAGGCTCCCAGTTCAAACTAACCAAAGGTGGTATAATACCAGACAATATGCCCCCTTCAGTAACTTATTATGGCCTGTACTACATACACAGCACTTGCTGTTGTTTGATCAAGATATTTTTCTACACTTATTACTCAGACGTCCATTGCTTTCTCCTGCCTAGAGTTCACAGATATTATTTCTATGGAGAAAGGCACATCATCATTATGAGAATCTAATGTTATGATTCCATCCACAGAGCATAATTTTCATTAGAAATTGCTTAAACCGCTGGGGGGGGGGGGAAGATTTGAGCAATCCTGAATGTCACACCAGTATACAACTCTATTTGTAACTGGATCAGAAAGTTGTTACTCACCSATTACCCAAGCAAGGTGTATATTAGAATTAAGCCAAAAGCAAAGCAGTAAGTTGAAACATAGTTGTAACAAATATAGTTTAAGCAYTGCTGGGCACAGCTCTAAATAGAAGAAATTAATTATACTACCATGACAAAATACACACCTACAGCATCTGGGTAAGATTGCAAGAGATTTTCCACAGCAAGTTGGTGTTTGTTTTGTTTTGCTTTGTTTTACCGAGCGGGTTAACGGAGCTGCTCCAGTAGATGAGCTAGTTGAAAGCTCTGGAGCATGTTCGTTCATTCATTTCAATGTCACATTAATGGCTCGCTGCATGTGGTAGTTGACCAACAAAACCACCATTCTCTGCAAATAACATGATAATCATGAGGTTGGAATACATCTGCTTGRAGTGATTGAGAAATATTTTTTATTGGATGATACTGCCAAAATTACATGATACAAGCAAAAACGTTCCTGCTCTAACAAGTATTGTCATGCACAGAACAAATAAACAAGATGTCATCTCAAAGCTTACGCCTGTCTGACATCAAAACTAACAGCAATACTGCCCTCACAACCTCTGTTTGTCTAAAAACAAATCTCTCCTTCTGTGCTTAGGGCTATTCTTCAGAGCCAAAGACTTGTTCATGCAACACATAAGGACATTTTTAAGGTGAGAATTTAAGACTGGCTTGAACAGAATGAAAGCTTGCTTACCTAATGTCAGCAGCATTATCTGACTACCCAGGCACTGGTGAGACAGCAAGAGAACAAAGTTCACGTTCTACATACAGCTCTAATAGAATAGACTTGTGCACCTTTGTTGAGGCAAGTTTTAAGGGTAAATCAGACTGACCACAGTAATCTACTTCTTAACATGAYCAGCGAATGGAAGATGTTAGCAGAGCTACAAACCCTTAAAATCCAGTCAGTAAATTATCTCTTATTTCTAAAGATAATGAAGGACAAGAAAGATATATGTTTAAGTACACAGTAAGAATTCAGAATGGAGAAGAAAGACTTAAAAATAGAAAATCTGATGTCCATCACGTTGCTCTTAGAATAGCAAACACTTAAAATACTATCTTTAAGGACTCTAAGTGTTTGCTACTTCAACTTTCTCTAAGAAGCAGCACTGCTCACACTGAGAATGCTTTTAAACCACAGAATTGCTGTTAGAAGATGTAATTTTGCCAGAAGTTTCACAAAACTATATGGCAAATTCAGTTCAGGCTGTTCAGTTATGATGTTACAGACCAATCCTTTCTATGGAAAAGGAAACTTGCTATAATAATGCTCAATTTTTTAATTTTTTAGTCTAATTTGTCTACACATGGCATAAGTAAATACACACATATAGTACACTTCACTCTGCATTAGCCCTATTCGTTCTTTTCAATTAAACATTAATTCACAACAGGTAGGTTACCACAGACAGGTTATATTTTTAAACGAGGAAGAGTACAGATTTGTTAGATGCTTAGAAAAAAAATGGTTAAAAAATCAAAAAATCAACTGGCTGCTGGGTGTAAATTATATCCATCACATTAATTAGTTTCTTACAGTAAGATGCTACTACATTTGAAAACAAAAAAAAGACAGTTAAATACAAATAAATCAGTCTGTTGAACGGCATTCAAGCGTTCACAGAACGTAGAATTTCAGCACATTTTAGCCTGAAGGAAACTGTGAACATCACATGCTGCAGAAATATTTCACATTTCTAAGTATTCAGGGCAATTAGTTACGAGACAACGCGTTGCTCTCTGTTTAATTAGGTTCAATTACATATTGGCTTTTTTTTGATCTCTGAAAGTCTAAGCTATAACTTATTATGAGATCATCTATTTTCAGGATATGCCGTTATCTTCATGAGTAGTCAACAGCTATCCAGTTACTCACAAGCTCTTTTTTTCAATTCGGGATTTAACGCAGCCTCTAAGTAAGTCACAGAACTGCGCTGTAAACATCACTGAAGGGCACGCCAGAATGACCAGAACTGACTAAGGACTGSTACGACACTGTCTGTTCCCACTTCTTCTTGTCCTAGAACATTCATCACTGATGGATAAAAGCATTACACTATTACTATCTGTATTTTATGTACTTTGGTGTAAAGTACCTCTAGGACGCCTCTAGCTCAAAAAAAAGAAAAAAGTATGAAGCCAACTGGGTAAAATTAGAWATTAACTACCTTCCCATTCAATGTATCTCAGAAGGAAAAGAATATTGTTAACACAAACTGGTTGAAATACAAATCTAGAACTCCTTCCTTCTTAATTTGGATTACTGGATTCCAAATATTAATGGATGTCTGGAAATTTATAATTAGTCAGTTTGCATATGCGTGATACACAGGAGTTTAAAAWTTTTCCCCATGTTAATTATCATTACATTTACATGATGTTGTAAGTAAGGAATGTGAGTGTACATTTTTATAGATCAAAAACACAGTCAACAGACATTATTTTTGATATTCAGAATGAAYTAAAACAGTAAACTAAAGCTTAACAGAACAGTGAAAGTAGTGRGATATTCTGAAACAGAATTCTATATAAAACATAACTTTACATTTTCTAATTGAGAGATGGTTATATAACAATCTTTTCTATCCATCTCTTGAAAAATTAAGAAACAGGGATATTTTAGGAAACTCTAGAATATATGACTGCCAGTACTGCTTGAAGCACCAGTGCTGCAAATTGAAATATGTACATGATGCAACGTCCTATATAGCCAATAATCCAAAAAGCACTTTTTCAGAGACCATAAATTTTGACTTTGAAATTTATCTTACAGTTATCTGACAATAACAGTTTTAAATTGTTTTGATGCTGCTACAAAATATTGCACTTTTTGAAGCCTTGTTCCCCAAACTGCTTCTGATGACTGTGATGGCATTTGTGGATCACCACCTGTCACAGTCATATGGTGATGTGAGGCTAATAATAAACATTATGTCTTCTGCACTGTTTGTTGAAATTGGTTATGTTTTATGACTTCCTGTTCTAGAATATTAAATTTAGCATTTAAAAAAAGTTATTGGTATTTGAGTTGGAAGATTATTTTAATTACAGCCTGATGTTCCCTTTCCTCAGTAGAGAAGTTGAATTCTGCTCAGAAGAAATGCACATTCTTCACAAAAGGAAAAGGTCAGGCAACAATGGTAAAGAATCACTCTATTCTAACACTGAACAAAGAAGTACAAGAATTAGAAAACATGTATATTATTCCTGGAGCTATTCTGCTTTTCAGTTGCATGCTCTTTAACTCTAGTTCAAAACAGCTGTTTTTAAATAGAAATTTCCCTGCTCTCTACTAAATAGCTTCACAGAATTTAAGCATAAAACCTTAAATAAGCCACAAAGCACAGGTAGCCAGYTGATTCATAACTAATAATTTACAATGGGTACAACCAGCAATGCCCCCCTTAAAAGTCATATATACAGAATTATGCTATATTACTAAATATAACTGATAGATACGATTGTTTCAGGAATGGATATACAGTCTTTTAAAACAAGTAATGAAATATGCAGATGTTTCACAATGTTATTGTTGCATGTGCAAATTAAACCTGAAACACAGCTATTCATAGATGAGAGTCAAGGAATAGCAATTCATCACTCTGCTCATCCCCAAAGACCTGTAAAAGATTTTCTCTCCTTGGGGAAACAGAATATTCTATATTTGAAATTGAAAGGAATATGAAATTTATCAAAAATAAGGTAAGCATAATTATTATGTTTCACAATCCATCTTTACCTTTAAAAACTGAATTTAGTTATATTAACTAATATAAAATTACATGGGCCACATAAGCTTTACAGAGGTACATGAAAGATCAAATGGGATAAAACACCAAGGCTTTTCCATTGTCAATATTCACAAAGAACACAGAATTAAAACTGCTCTTTAAATCATGGAAATATTCTGAATCACCTTTCAAGGAACACCACATGCTCACCACAGCTGCCAGTTTTTCATTATTAATAGTCCAAATTTAAAGTAAGTATAGGATTCAAACTTATACACGTAATGAGAATTTGAGTTCTAAATTTTCCAAATTGCYTTTGTCAGTTTAAAATCATTGTTTCTTTTTTTGTCATTATGATTGTGACAAAAATACTTTTTCTGTTGCAGATACCTTTCATTCATTTAGAACTTAACTGAAATCTCCTCTGAGTCTTTCTTCTCTGTCAGTTCCTATCCTTAATTTGCTATTAGAAGTACCCAGAAGCTTCACTGACTTAAGTCTGCTTGAATTGCTCAGTGTCTCAATCTACAGAGCACTGCCTTTCAAAGGAAGGGACACAACTTTGCTATAGCATAGAGCTATAAATCTAAAAATCAAGTTACCTTTAAAATACCTTCTCACAGGATCTCAGCTCATGCAGAACTTCAAGGTGAATCTATCTAAAAATTTTCCACACAGTCAGATAGTAGACAAAGCCTCAAACTTAAAAAAGCCAGTTTTGTTAAAATAAAAAACTAGAAATACAGTTTTCAATAGCAAAAACTCAAGAGTGACTAGAGAATGCAGAGCAGAAATGAAAAGATTTAGCTACAGCCGTCACCTGCCCACTGCATCCCTGCTACTGGCTCCTCACATCCAGCCAACACAAGCACCATCAGAGTAACACAACCACCTAGTTTTCCACATTTCCTAGCAGTTTATTTCCTCCAAGACCTGCTTGGCTTCTCCCTGGCCCTCTCTGTAGTTTCTAAGGCTCAGCAACACCTGAGGAAAGAGGGCCACATTGTGCCTTTTCCCCAGCCATGTCCCACTGCCTGCAACTATAGGCCTCACCTCCATCCCTGGAAAAGTGATGGAACAGCTCATTCTGGATGTCATCWCTAAGCATGTGCTGGAAAAGAAGTTAATCAGGAGTAGTCAGCATGGATTCACCAAGGGGAAACCTGCTTAACCAAGCTGATAGCCTTCTGGTATGGAATGACTGGCTGGGTAGATGAGGGGAGAGCAGTGGATGTTGTGTACCTTGACGTCACCAAGGYTTTTGACACTGTCTCCCATAACATCCTCACAGGCAAGCTCAGGAAGTGTGGGTTAGACGAGTGCATGGTGAGGTGGATTGAGAACTGGCTGAAAGGCAGAGCTCAGAGGATCGTCTGATATCAGTGGTATGGAGTCTAGTTGGAGGCCTGTGGCTAGTGGTGTCCCCCAGGGCTCACTACTGGGTCCCATCCTGTTCAAATTCTCCATCAATGACCTGGAGGAGGGGACAGAGTGACCTCTCAGCAAGTTTGCTGATGATACCAAGCTGGGAGRAGTGGCTGACACACCTGAGGGCTGTGCTGCCATTCAGAGAGACCTGGACAGGCTGGAGAGCTGGATGGAGAGGAACCTCATGAGGTTCAACAGGGGCAAGTGCAGGGTCCTGCACTTAGGGATGAATAACTCCAYGCACCAGTACAGGCTGGGGTCTGACCTGCTGGAGAGCAGCTCTGCAGAGAAGGACCTGGGAGTGCTGGTGGATGACAAGTTGACCATGAGTCAGCAATGTGCCCTTGTGGCCAGGAAAGCCAGTGATATCCTGGGGTGCATTRGGAAGAATGTTGCCAGTAGGTSGAGGGAGGTGATCCTGCCCCTCTACTCAGCMCTGGTGAAGCCTCGAGTCCTGTGTCCAGTTCTGGGCACAGTACAAGAGAGACCTGGAAAGGCTGCGAGAGCTGGGCCTCTTCAGCCTGGGGAAGAGAAGAAMTGAGGGGGGATCTTATCAATGTGTATAGGTACCTGAAGGGAGGGTGTCAAGGGGATGTGGACAAACTCTTTTCAGTTGTCCCATGCGACAAGACAAGAGGCARTGGGCACAAACTGAAGCRCAGGAAGTTCYGCCTGAMYGTGAGGGGGAATTTCTTCCCTGTGAGAGTGAYGGAGCCCTGGMMCAGGTTGCCCAGAGAGGTTGTGGAGTCTCCTTCTCTGGAGATMTTCAAGGCCCGCCTGGATGCAACCCTGTCTAACATGCTGTAGGTGACCCTGCTGAGCAAGGAGGTTGGATTAGATGATCTCCAGAGGTCCCTTCCCACCTTACTGATTCTATGATTCTGTGATTCTATGATTCTAAGATATTCAAAAGGTCTACRAAAGTATAGAGCTAAACTATGAGGAGAGGAAAGTGGCAGGAACTTCTTTGACAGTGGTAACTTTTACAAAAATGTACCATCATAATTATTTTGCCTGGCTACCTAAATGATTTAAGCACCAGAATATCATATAATAATCTGTGTACTGGAGGAATTTTCTATCTTACATCAGTGAGTATTGTCAAACACCATTTGTGCTGCACTACAATGTCTCGTTTAGAAAGCTCCTAACTCTTTCTGAAAACTTCTAAATAATAGCAATAAATTTATGACTTGTTTTATTTTACAACACATTACTCTCATGTTACACCTATATGGAAGTTTTTTTCACTTTTGAACCACTCTGCGAACATCTTTTTCAATCCAAATTATAAGTTTGCAATTTTGATGGTCATGCACAATGAATATATGGATTAAATAATGCAAAAGGGAATTGTTATGGCCATCCCAGACACACAAAAATAAGTGAGAAGCAATGATATGGAAAGAAATCATTAGCAAGATGGAAAACAGTGGCTGGGAAGTCTCATTTTTAGAATCAATAAAACACATGGCTATTCAAGGTAACAGATCCATGATTCAACCCTGACCGTCTCCAAGAGCTGGAAGAAAATACTGAACATGTTGCTACAGAGGGTGTGACAAATCCTGCCAGCCTAAATTTATCAGAATAAGGAACTCAGAAGAAGGACCTCAGAGGACAAAGCTGAGAAGAAGAAAGATTGCTAAATGGTTGCTTCTCTTACCCTGAGCATTTCATGCATAGTCAACAACAAGCACATGAAACTCTCCATAAGATGCATCCCCACAGTGAAAAAAGAGGAAAGTCTGGAACCACTGAACTACAGCCGAACATCTTCTGGGAAATGAAAAACACTTTCTCTTTTTATGAATACTCTGTATGTATATGACTATTTCTATATCCACATGGACTACTTAGAAAATTGTATGTAAAAATCAAATTTTCATTCATGTGTATGATTAAGAATAGTAGACCTAAGTCATAATGATCTATGTCATTCTAGGAAACTGCGTCGAAAATGCCAAGCAACAGACATGATAAATTATCACTTTGGAAAGACATAAATTTCTAACTTGGTTATAAATGAGCCTGAAAGAAAATACAGCACTCTTTTCACAATTTTATTTAGAAGAAATGTTTTGCATCTTTAACATACACTGAGTGTCAGACCCTTTGGATTCAGAAATACTCTCCCCATCTGCATTCCACTGTCATCCTCTGTGCACCAGCATTTTTGCATTTTGTATCTGTAGCTCACCCCATGGCTGACATCGCATGGTAAGTTCCTACAGCTACRTTTTCTTATCTGTAGTATCAAAGATGACTATTAAGGTCATTCAAGGCCTCTGCTCTGAGTAACTTGCTCCTTAGAATGAATAAATCACATTCTCCAATTGTCATCAAATAGTATTTCAATTCATGTCCATTGTTTAAAAAACTAAATTCAATTCATATCATGTCTGGATTGCAAACTATACAAACAAAATAGCCCTACCACACTAAGAGCACTTTGACAAAATTTAACAAGAAATTGTTCTCAATATTTATTTTTAAAAGGTAGATACTGGCTCAGCAGAAGACCTTCCAAAGTTGCCTTCAGTATATACACTCCTTATTATAAATCAGTACGAAATTATTTGGCTCAGAGTTGTGTATCACACATACTAAGAAAACAGCTTCATATCAAGCAGTTTGTCTGCTCTCTGTAGCATATGTTATTAAGCATAGATCCTTATGAGCMCATGCTTAAGTTTCATAAATATGGGGGTGTTATGGATAAGCACCTGCTAAATTTAAAGAACTTTATGTTTAACAATGTAATTAAAAAATGCAAGGCATTCAATGCCTGAGTTAATGTATCACTTATGTCAAGATATTAAGAAAAAAGATACTACCAGCACAGACTGGTCTACTCCTGACTAATTTGTGTAAATGGGTAGCTATGAAATACTAGCAAAAAATATTCAAACACCTTATTCACCAGTGATGGAATTCTCTGAAAGAACTTATCCAATGAATAATTAATCAGATATGAAGAGTATTTATCAGTTTGATTAATATGTGTTAGCATTACTGAAGGTAAAAATTAAAAAAATAAGAAACGATATCTCTTTCTGCATTTCTGGATGAGATTCATCTGACCAACTGAGGACATCTACAATATAAATATCTACATCCATACATCTAAGCTAGTCAGCTTAATTTCCATTTATAGGCAGTGGAAAGTAACGAGCACTTTTAAGATAAAATTAACAGTATCCTCAGAACATCTCCTCTTTCATTATCTTCAAAGGGAGCTTAAGGTAAGTAGCTGAGGCACAGACATCAGACACATATATTAAACAGGAGAATCAAAAGTCAGGTGAGGGAAAATAATAGACAGAGATCCTATTCCAGAATTTATATTGGCAAGGTGGACTGGATTTCCACCTTGTCTGAATCTTTAAAAAGGACTGTTATGTTATAAAGTTGAAATATTGTACTGATTAGGTTTGGCAGTAGACACCTGGTCACCAGCTCCCATGACTCTGATGTAAGCGGACCTCCAAAACTGGCAAAATTGACAAACTGTGAACCTGAATTCTACATATTTTTCCCCTTTAAGATGAAAAAAAAAACTTTGAAAAAATAGATGTCATCTTCTAAATGCTTATGTTGCAACCAACAACTGAATAATGTCCAACTACAGAAAAACAATTTCTTCCACACTCCTATATTTGATGTGCCTCAGGGCATCCACAAATCAAGTTCCTCATCATAGCAAAGTCACGTTGTGTCCCAGTAAAGTTTGTGTGCTATCAATAACTATCAAGACACACATAACTCCTACCCAGGAGTCATCTGAATTGTCAGATTAAACAGTAGTATAGCTACTATTTCTAAAGCTTTATCCTATCCCTTTTACAATCTCTCTTTCTCTCATCAGTAGCTTTAGCTATTTACTGCAGCAGCATAAAAGGCATCCCTATTGTTACCCAATGAAATTTTTCTATCCTTTGCACACAAACGTAGAATAGTATCAGCCATTTCTTCCTATTCTAAGGCTCRGTTTGAACTGCATTCTTTCCTCATATTTTAACTGCTGTTCTCCAACAGTGTATCACTGTTACCAGGACAGAGGAAAGAAACACTGTTCYTCTTACAGAATCACAGAATCGGTAAGGTTGGAAGGGACCTCTSGRGATCATCTAGTCCAACCTCCCTGCTCAAGCACAGTCACCTAGAGCATGTTAGACAGGACTGCATTCAGGCGGGTTTTACATTCATCTGTTCTACTTACTTCAATATTTGTAAGTAGCAGAAATAAACCAGCTGAGAAAAGCTTATCAACATGTCATATATTTTCTTGAATAGGCACGATAAATAATATCACTTCTKCCTTATCTCTTGACAGTCTGAAAGTACTTGGGGAAGCAATGAAACTCTTCGAGTATTTTTAAGTCTGCTTTTTTTTCATTTTACAAGTCTGTCAATTAATTTCTGTCTCATTTTAACTACTAATTTAATAGTAGGTTTAGCTATTCTTATTATAAGCCTGAGTTAAAACATGCTCTTGGCACTGGAGTGCCAAGGGACAGCATCCTATGCATGAATCAATGTATGCCTGTCTGATCATCCTATATCACACTTACATTCTGCCTGAAAAGTTGTCAGATGTATTATGTTGTGTCCAGTAAGTGCTTTATAAACACCTTTTTATTTTAACAAGAATAATCTTTTGCTGGGTGTCTGGGTAAGATGATATAGTTCAGTGAATAAAATTGTTGATTGAAAGATTATTCTCATATCTGCTTTGTTTTCCTTATGATATTACTTCTTGAATGATAGAAGTCTTTACTTTGTGTATCTACATTACTTCCACTCTACTAACCATCTAGAGCAAATTCAATTCAAACCTCTTACTCCTATCCTGAAATTAATTTTTTCAAGGTATTTTCACTCTTTTTCATTTAAATACACTGAGACAACTTTGCTTTTCATCTGGATAAGAAGTTTGCTTTTGCCTCAGTGCTGAGTTGAAGCCTATAACACATTCTTGTCATAAATTCTTGTCATAAAGACAGTATAAGGGTGGCTTTCATTTCAACATGTCAGTCAAAACATTTTCCGCTGGTTTCAATTCGTACAGGCAACATTAAAATACAGTATAGCTTCCCCAAATTGGGATTTAAAGCATATAATATTTTTACTTGTATAGCTGCATACCTATTACCTGGTAATTTTTCACTTTAACTTTAAACCATGTTTGTGCCAATGCTCGCAAATTTTTAGTAATTTTTTTTGAGAAACCTGGACTAAGCTCTGGGCTTACAGAGGAATCCTGCAAGTTGCCACTTATATCTAGCTTCAGATTTCAAAAATAATCAGTGAAATATACACCTTAATTCCCAATTTCTGTTTTTAAACAGGATATTGCTGTAAGCACCCCATTTGTAGTACCCAGCTAATTAGGAGCATTCAAATTAAACAGGAACCACCTGAAACAGGGACAGTATTGAAGTGAGCAYGAAAATCTCTAGGTACCTTAGCACACGTACCTCTTTTTAAAATATTCACTGCTTTAAAACTCATTCATGAAGCCAAGATAAATTGATATCTACTGTCGAAAATTATTTCACCCAGGAACTGAAGTAATATGACCACTAATGGAAAGATTAAAATAACACACGATATAATATGCATGTTCTATGCCGATTTAATGCCACAAGATACAGTTAAAACACAACTGAGGCACAGTCTGACAACAGTTCCAAAAAGCTCAGCTCAAACAGGGAGGGTAAACGCTACTCTGTGTCCCTGATCATGTAGAGAGCACATACAGAACTGGCTCTCTTCTATCAGGCAGGGTTCCTAGGTGTCAGATAGGATGGTATTATATCTTTCTTCTGCATTTTGCAAATGGTACCTATCTGACCAGGGATACATCTTGCAAATTAAAAATTTTCACTTGGAACTGATTCAATTTTATTTTTTTCCTATTTTTTGGCAATACTCACTGCAAATTCCAAATTTGCAAATGAATTGCATTTCTGATGGATAAATAGTTTACCAAAATGTTTGTATTTTATTGTCCAACTTTGTTACTATGCTGTTTCTATGCTGCTAAAAACTAGTAGTCTGCAACAGAACTCATGTTTTGGACCAGCAGTTTAATCAGTAACAGATAGGTACTCTTAGTTCCTAGGGGCAAGAGAACTGCCTTAAAGAGAGCCACTGTAGCTCAGAGAGGGAAAAAAAAWTCAAGGGAAGAGGATAGAATCAGTATCTGTGTTTATTCGTACAAATGTTTCTCCAAAGAAGTATGATTTTTTATTTCCTTGTGGCACACTCACACTCTAGCCAACCACTAAAATACGACAGAAATACTGCTTCCTTAGTGTTTCAAACTCATCAAGAGGTTTGACTCCTTTAGGCACTAAAAATGCCAGTGGAAAACAATAGAAAAAATAAAAACAGACAAACACAAACAACTGAAACATCAGTACCAGACACTGCTGTGCATACTGTATTGCTAATGAACTGTATGCGTATGGAAATCAGTGGGAGATGACCATATTGCTACAGTGATATAACCGAAGTCTTAATGGTCTCAAAAAGGGATTGGATAAATTTATGGAAAGAGATTTAGTCCCTCAGTGGCTATTAACAATAATTGTTCAGATAAGGCCACTAAACTGCTAACTGGCAGAAGCTGCAAGGGTATATATYAAACACAAAACAAAACACAGCCCTTCTTTAGCTCCCTGCTATTGGCCACTGTTTGACACAGGACACTAAGCACAAAGGACTTTGGGGTCATTCTTTTCTTCAGRTTTAGTCTTGCTCTGGCAAATATGTTTATTGCATCTACAGTCTTCTGCTTAAATTTATATCTTCATAATGTAATACATCATGTTGTGCTTTGTCTTAATTTTCCATAGTAGCTCCATAAATAAATATTGTCACTATTATGAAGTAACACTTCTAAAAAATATTTAGCAGTATATCTGAATATGTAAGTTAGTACTGTAAAAGGACTGAGTTCATCAAAATCTGAAACCTTACTTCTATTCAATTTTCATACAAGCTTGGCACCTAATCTTTACTGAAATGCTTGTACAGCATCAATTCACCTGTAAGCATACCTTTCTAGCTTTGTAAATCTGGCCCACATCAACAGCCAGTAAAAACTGAGTTATACATGGTCTGTGCATTCRTATTTCAAAAAACCCACAAACTATTCTGATTCAAAATACTTTGGACACATTACAGAAACAATGAAAATAATGTTTTCAAATATTGATACACAAAGCAATACAGCACATCATATGTGCTCGTTGTTCTTAAACTGTTCTTCGGACTAAATGTAATTTTCCTAAAATGGCAACAGCACAAACTATTCCCTAAACAATAGCTATTATTTATATACTAGAAGTGTATTATTGCAACAATACAGCATTTGTCATTCCCAAACACCTCTACAGGGAGAAAGAAAGAAAACTGAAATTTAAGAGGATTTCCCTTTCTATTTGCTACTTCCATTATAGCTGAATTCAACAAATGATTTGGCTTCTCAAGCAGTAAATTTCCTATTGCCAATGTATAATTCCTATTGCTGATTTCTGYATAGATAACAGTGAGGTGAACTGTTCACATTTGCACCAAAACAACTGGGCATTTTTCAGGAAAAGCCATGTGATTCAAATTCTTGTTTTGTAATCTGATTCACAGTGCAGTTTTCTGCAGAAAAGCCTTAAGAAAATCTTTGTTTATCCAGGAGATTTCTTAGCTCCTGATACTATTTGCAAATTAACATCCATTTTACAGCCTCACTGCTAATTGTTATTTGCAAAAAGATTAGTGTTCTATGCCAGCAGTTGCTTTAGTTACCCTATGAATATTCAGTAGGATTTCATACATAGTACCCTCCATATTTTCAGCTTTATTTCTTTAGTTTGTGGCTTTGTTTTCCTGTTTTCTCCGTCTGTACAACTAACATTACCACGAYCATACAACTATTTTTATTTTAATCAAAAGATCTGTTTGTCCCTRTTTGCACACAATCTTCTAGAGATGCCAATATAAATTATATTCTTCATAGCTTCTCCTAAGTTTTATCCAAAGACAGGTCACGAAGTACTTCTGGTGATCTCAATGATGCATGAGTAATTTTGTAACAATGAAAACGCAACTGTTTCCATGCAGTTTTAACATAACTATGGGCAGTACTCCCAACACTAAAACAGATCGGACACCCAGAGGCACTGGTATCAAAACTGCAAACGCCAGGAAGCACAAGACAGCCAGTCACATTCAATGTGAACAGCACCTTTATCAGGAGTGATCAGGTTCTCAGTGACACCAAAYAAGACACCAAAATTAAATTTACAGATAAGAATGTTTCCAACCTCATTCTGTAACAGCAGAAGTATATTTACTTATACATAAGTTTTACTGTCAGTAAACACACCTTGACAGTAGTGGAAACCCACATCTAGATTAGGTATCATTGCTTAATGATACTGTGATCCTTGATTTGGCAAATGTATTATTAATACATTAACAGACTTCTCAAATCATAGTTATTTCAAATTTGATCCCAATCCACTCCTTATTTTCAAATATTCTTTCTTGAAACTACTCTTAATCTTTTATAAATTGCTTATTCTATGATAAACGTTTATGGTTTTGTATGTTTTCTCTAGCCACTTCCTTATTTGCTTCTTATTTATAAATCTTCGTATCCACAACACATCTCCTCTGTTAGTCGCATGTTTCTCAGTAATCGCAGCAATCTGTTTTCTTATATTTTATTATTGCTCTGTCCTCAAATCTCTGCTCAAAAACCTCTCTGAAAGCCTAAGTCATTAATATAAATATTACTGATAACTATTTCACATTGTTATCCTTCTTATCACAAATAAACAATAAGCAAAGCAGTTAGGCAAAGCTGAGTACATCCAATAACAGCACACCATGATATAAGAGTTATCCGTACAAATTCCTGACATATTTATAGCATATGGTACTATATATTGATGAAGAAGTCAACCATTCAAGCCTATACCTACCCAAACCTGTCTGGGCTGAAACACACTAAACAATATACTACTGCAGATCATGCTGCACAATATATTAATTCTGCTCAATCACCAAATACTACCAAAGACACAGTAAGTTTTTGATGTAGCTTTATGGCAAATGGATGTATTTTTACATAATAAAATCCCGAAACACTATTTCTGCATGATTTTAACTAGTCAAAAGAAATTGTAGGTGATGGGTACATAGTTGATTTCAACAAGCTACCCAAATAAAAATCACCGCTACCTTGACATAATGATAACTAACTCAGTTTAAAAAGACTAAAAGTAAGTAATGGTAGCAACAAAGCAAATCTCACTATATATTTTCTGCTTTGTAAACCAAAAACTTTTCCTTATCTGCATATATTATAGTCCATTATATTTACAGAGCAATATTTTAAATGCAAATATGTATCCAGTTTTCCTACTGCCTTTTGCTGCAGCCCCAAGCTATTCATGCATGCTATAGTAGTCACCAAAATGCAAATAGAAAGTGATGTAAGTTAGTCACTCAGTTCTAGTTTACTCCACACATTCTGCTACTGAATACTGCTAAGCACAACCACTTTAAGCACATACAGAGTATTATATTGTACAGAGTGAAAGAAAGTAACAGGTAATATGAATACCCCTGTTAAAATCATAATGCACGCTGCGATAGCAAAGCCAGAGGAGCTCCAGCCTGTTTTAATGGTAGTTTCATTGGCTTTTTGAGTGTTTGTATGCAGATTCTGTTATACTGCACTGTAATAACAACTGAAGGGTTTATGTAAGATGATTTGCATCATCTAACCATCCAGTGAACTTACAAGTTGCCATGGCATCACTCAGAACATGTACCTTCCTTGAAATGGTCGTAAGCAGCCCCAAAGAATCACCAAAAAAATGAGATGGAGAATTCCAGCAGAGCACCCTGAGGGATATTAAACCAATTTAACACATACTTCAAATTACCAAAATCTTAGCTTTAGATAAGCTGACTCACAATGTGAGGCATTGTGCCTTACATATTTGAAGAACATGCAAATTAAACACAAATGAGTTAGGGCATTTTTAAACTACARTCTGCTTATAAAAATAAGAAAAATTTTATAACCACTGAAAATATTTTTCTATAAAAATTTAACCAAGATAGAATTCTAGAAATTATTATATTTGTCCAGGGTTTTTCTTTAAATGTTCAGATATTTATGACACAAGAGTGTGGAAAAAGGCATTATTCAAATAGTTACAACTTATAGATATGAAGTCTCTAAGGAAAAAGTAATCACAGAATTACAGAATAATTTAGGTTGGAAAGGATGTCTGGAAGTCACCTGCYCCAAACTCCTAATCAAAGCACGGCCAACTTAGATCAGGTTGCTCAGGGACTTGTCCAGTCAAGTTCTGAGTATCTCCAAGGATGGAGATTTCACAACCACTCCTGGTAATCTGTTCTTGTATTTGACCATCAATACGGTGAAATTTCTTTTCCTAATATCTAGCTGGCACTTTCCTTCTTGMCACTTGTGTCTCTGGCTTCTTGTCCTACCACTACAGACCTCCAGGAAGAGTCTAGATCTGTATTTACTTTATCTTCCCTTTAGGTAGTTATAGATAGCAGTAACATCCTCTTTTTTAGTCTTTTCTTCCTTAGACTGAACAAACCCAGTTCTCTCAGCCTCTCCTCATGTCACATGCTCCATCCCCCCYCCCTATATTATCTTGATGGGTCTCCTCTGGACTCTCAGCAGTCTGTGAGGTCAGTATCTTTCTTGCACTGGGGAGCCTAAAACTGGCCATAGTATTCCAAATGTGGTTTCACAAGTGCCAAATAGAGGGGAAGAATCACGTCCCTTGACCTACTGGCTATGCTCTTGCTCATATAGCTCAGGATGCCGTTGGCCTGCTTCACTGCACATTGCTACCACATGGTCAACTTGTCCATCAGGACTYCCAAGCTCCTTTTCTGCAAAGCTGCTCTCTAAACAGCATGTGCCTAGCTGGTATTGCTGTAACTGGGATACTGCATCCCACATGCAGGACTTTGCCTTTGTTTAACCTCACGAGATGATGAAGACTCCATCAGTTCATTCCTCCAGTCTTAACAAGGTCCCTCTGAACAGAGTATCCTATACTCTCCAGCAAATCATCTTCTTCCTCAAGTTGGTATCATCTGCAAGCTTCTTGAAAATGAGTCTGACATTTACTTTTTCCCAGTCATGAAAAACCTGTCATAACCTTTCGAAGAGGGTGATGAATGGCCTCTCAGTAATATTAGCCCATGTCCTCAGCAACTTCCAACGCTTCCCATCCCGTCCAATTGTACATATCCCATTTGCTTAAGAAGTTCATAGCTTAATCTTCCTTTAGTGTGGGTAACATTTTATTCCTCCAAAATCTGCCACTAGGCTTAAGGACTGGAAAGGCCTACAGGTAGACCATACTTTTATCTAGAGGCTGAAAAATACAGTCACTTTCCATAGAGTCCTGATTTTCAGAGGTTCTGAACAGCTGTAACTCAAGAGATACARTGATCATTCCACAGGCATAGAAATCAAAAGTATATGTTAACCTTAAGGTAACTTATCACCTCAAGGAACCTCAAGCTCATTTTCTCATCCACATCACCTTCTGATGATCAGAAAGGACTTTGACACATCCAAGTCCTCTACATTGTATCTCTGTACCTCTTCAAAGCACAGCACTAAGATGTTCTCATGGAACATTTGATAAAAGAATCCTGAAAAGATACTTTTCAGGATGATCAATTTGCATAAGTAGTAGGGAAAGGAGACAGTATGCAGAAGGAAAGAAAATCAGAATTCAGGATATAAAACTGTGGTGTTACTACTCTTAGTCCTTTGTTGTAAAAGCCTGAAGCACACACATGAATTCCAAATGTAGTAATAACAAGATCCACAAAAAGTACAAGCAAGGAGTTGAGAGAGGAATGGATCTGATATCTAACCTTCAGCAGAACTTCCACATATTGGTTAATGTTTATCTTCTCTCTGAACTATCTCCTCCATTTCTTGTATTTCTTTTTGAAAAAGTGCTTACTCACAGGTGTAAATACTATCTTGTTTTCTTGACCGAAATTTCCCAAACGGAAGCATGCAATTCTGTCATTAGCTAGCACTCCAATTTCTCAACAGTAAGCAATGTTTTTCTTCCTCCTTCTTTTCTTCTCCACCACTTCTGTTTTTTGTTCAGCCAAAAGAATCTGAGAACAACAAATTCTTAGGAATAAGGATGTGACTTTATATTATCAGCAATTTTTGTGATTCAATCCAATCATAAAAATAATTTTACACACAGCCTCTTGAAACAAGCAGTCACCTGGCTTTATTATTTTTAGTCACATGAAAAGAGAAATACTGAAATACTAATAAGGCTTCTTAAAGAACAGTAATCTCTTTTGCAGAATACAATCTAGATTGCGACGGTTTGAGAGAAGTTAGTGTATGCTACTTAAAGCTCAAGTGTGTTATTTCTTCCTGCATTGAGAAGTAAAATTTTAAGGGATAACTGTATGATGATGCATCTATTTGTATACAAAAATTCAACATCACCATTTACAGTACAGTAAAAAGCATTAAGCTTTTTTTAATGTATTGTTACTTGAGAAAGTGGACCTTCCAATATCTAACAGGAGCTTACGAAACAGAGGGAACACAAGGATGAAACAATGGACATGTATTGAAACAMGACAGGTTCAGCGTGGATAGAGCAGCAGAAGTGCTCACCATAAGGACAGTCAAGCAGTGGAACAGGCTGCTTGGAGATACTGCGCAATCTTCATCCTTGACGGTTTTCAAGGTGTGGTCYGACAAAGCCATGAGTATGCCATGGTCTCATAGCTGATCCTGTCCTGAGTGAGAGGTTAGCGACCTCCTCAGGATCATCCAAACTTGAATTATTCTATGATTTTATGATTTTTCTTGCTTCCACATCTTTTGTCAGGTGTAGTGGGCAGCTGGTATCTCAGTCCAAAAGAGATTTTATTCTTGCCTATGTTTAAGTGTGCATAGTGTGTTAATCTAGTTTTAGTTTCCAGTTATCCTGGAAAAGCCTTTCAATCCTTAGCAGAATGAGTTATGAAAGTTACAGTAGTACAGCATAAACAGGTTTTGATACTATTCTTGATGTGGCAAAAACTCCCAGCATTTTTATTTCTATTCAGTATGTAGCCAGCAATGTCTGTCTGAAAATCTGGATACCTGCTCCCTGCCTGCACACATCATGAACTAACATTCTTTTCATCTTGTAGCTGCAGCTGTTGGTGGTTTCGAGCAGCCACGATCAAATGTAAGATGAACAAAACTAATTTCTAACTTCTACAACTTACAGAGGATATAACGAATCTGCTTGAAACTTCTGAAGTTACTTTCAAAGCTGTATGAGCAATATTGATGACATCTCATTTCTTACACCACCCAAAAGAATAGTTTTTGATGTATTTTTCCTATATGTTTTAAAGTGGATCATGATTACAACAACAGGTCTGTTTTCCCTTCTKTAGCTGACAGCCCATAGCTTCAGGAGTGGAAACTGACAGCACCAAGAATAGCTCGTGCTTCTGGGTATTATTGATCTGCTAATCACAGCTTTAGAGATTCACCCCTAATATGCCCTATTATCCTTTAAAAAATGAAGCTGCAGAAAATGCACAAAATACCTGAGAAAACTATAACACATAACCCAAGCCATTTCAGATTTTCTTAACAAATTTTCTTTGTAAATGCAAGACTTCTTTCTTATTACAACAAATATATCATCTAGTTAGTAGTGAATATAAATACAAGTTACATTTTCCAGTCCTCTAATACCATTTTGTGTGCAAAAAATGATAAAAATTAAATGAAATTCTTTATTTGCTATAATCCAGCATTTCATCTTATGATGAAATTTTAGATATTGAGAAAGTGGACCTTCCAATATCTAACAGGAGCTTACGAAACAGAGGGACACAAGGATGAAACAATGGACATGTACTGAAACACGACAGGTTCAGCGTGGATAGAGCAGCAGAAGTGCTCACCATAAGGACAGTCAAGCAGTGGAACAGGCTGCTTGGAGAYACTGCRCAATCTTCATCCTTGACGGTTTTCAAGGTGCGGTCAGACAAAGCCACAAGTATGCCATGCAATACAGCAATTTCATCAAATTGCTAGATATTTTATTCTACTTCACCATTCAGGATAAACTATGTGTAAAAAGACAATATATATTTAAATGTGTTATAAGAATGGAAAGGCACAAATTTTCAGCCTAGCCAATTGTTCTTCTTTTGCTATTCACCTCATTTCAATGCCAGAGTAAACTGTCATAGCAAAGGACGACTCATCGCAGAGGTAACATAGAGGAAGGGAACTGAGTTAACACTGGGAAGTACGTGAGACCATTTCACAAGACAAGGTGGATAGAATCGATCAGTCATAGGATATGTTGAGACACAGCCCTTCCTCAAATATTGCTGTCATCCTGTTCTGGTGACCATTTTAGGCACTTTCTATCTGACTTAAGAAGCAAAATGTTGTTGAGAATTAACGCTACAGGAAGATATGGCAAAGGAGCACAAGCACTTTGAGAAAGGCTCAGGAATGAAATCTTGACAAAAAAGTTCTTTGGACTGAGAGAGCAAAGTGACTAGAGGCTGTGACAACAATGGTGCCTCCTGTTTGATTCCTTTTGATTTAAGTGAAAGAATTYGGTCATTTTTTTGTGAATAAAGAGGTTCACATCAAAAAACCCACCAGAATCAACCACTTATTTCTAAGCCAGACTAGAAGAGGACCACAAACATTTGCTTAGTTCAAAAACAGAACAGGAAAAATATTATCAGATGGAAGAATTTATTTCAGCATAAAAAATGTAGAAACTTACTGAAATATCAGTAAATTAAAAGAAAAAAAGCTTCAGTTTCTCTCATGTGTCTTCCTTTAGACTTTACAAAACTTCTGAATCATATTTCCAACTCTTCTCTGTAATCAATTAAGTGTGAAAGGGTAATTCTTTTTGAAAATGAAAGCTGAGAGTTTTACACAGTCAAATGCCTCCAGCAAGTGGAAATATACTGCAAGACTCAAAAAAAAGTCCTTAAAAAGTCATTTTATATGGAATCAGAAGGGATTCCAGCCTTCTATAAATTCAATTCACAGAATCAATTGTATTCCTATTCTGTCAAAAGCCACAATTTTCTGGAGGGGAATTATTTCAAAAGATAAAGAAGTAGCAGCCTCACTGCTGTCTTCCAGACTGAACTAATTACCATATGGTACTCATTTTATGTACATAGTAACACATCAGAATGCATCTTCACTGATGTTTGAATCTGAAACAATCTTTTAGCAGTACTGAAGAACAGAAAAAAGTGACGGAGTTTGCTTATTCATCTGTGTTACACCAAGACATCATAAAAACTGAAAAGGACAAAATCTGACAAGTAGCTAGGTTCTTTTGCTTATGTATTTCCTGAATTTTCTAGTGAGAAGATACCCAGAAACACAATAGCGAAGAAAGATTCGGAAAGCAGTGGGCTTCAGAAAAATAAACTTAGAAGAGTGTAAAGAACTTAGAAGAGTGTATAGACAGTGTAACCTAAAAAGCAATGTGGCAGGACAACAAAAATAAAGAAAGCGCACCTCTGGACCGCTCCAAGAGTGGCGTGAGACGCCTCATCAGTCTGCTTCTGTAATGTGCTCTATATGAGTCTACTGGAACCAGAGCCTTGCTATTGAGCTCAGAGCTATTAAAAACATACCACAGACAAATGAGGAAAGATTAAAAAAGAACAGCAAGAAAAGATCTAACACAGAAAGATTAAGGTGACTGAGCATTAATCTACATAGAAATATTAAGACAAATACTAACCAAGCAACAACTGAAGCAAGTGTGGACGTAACTGTCCAGAAATATTTTACAAGCTAAGCGCTTAGGAAGAAGAGGAATTCTTCAGTGTGCTACCTAGGGCTGTAACAGCAAACAACAGGTTGAAATTAGGAAGGAAGATTTAGGTCAGGTATCAGGAAAACATCTCAGCAGCGTTATTGTACTGTGAAATAATTTCCCAAGGGATGCAGCTGAAACCCCATTGTATGAGAAATTGAAAACTAGCTCCAATTAGAGCTAAAAACTTCAATGCGGCAAACAATACTGCCCCAGTAGAATGATCGTCTGGATTGACTTAATATTTTTTTCCCAATTTCTATTATATTCCTTGGATAATCCACAAGGCAAGACAGGTTCAGAGGAAGAATGTTTCTCTCAACAAAAGATATTCTTTTACCTAAGTAGGCTTAACAATTTAGACATCTACCACTCCACCAGGTCATTACTATAGCATCTGAACATGCCATATGGATAAGGGTATTTAAGTGACTCTGGCCTTCATAATTCTGTTTGATCTCCCATTGTAATGACTGAATGAGATCAAGTTGAAAAGCTAGCTGAAGAGATGATTAGGAACATTCATAATATAGCAGCACATCAAATATAGAATAGTATTACTGCCAGTTTAAGAAATTGATATAGTATTCTTCACACAAACCTAAAGAAAAGTTTGGATTAGAAAGCTGTTAAACTAGTTGTAGTTATCCTATAGAGAATAAATTTTTCAAATCTGCATGTGCTCATTTTGTACAAAACATCTTGCATTTTCTTTCTATTTTCTTTCCCATCATGTATTTAGTTTGGTCTGCAAGGCCTTGCTTTGTATCTATGCAGAGCTCCTTGTGTGACCTGACAAGTGATAAAGACACTTAGAAAACATTCCAAGGAGCACTATCCTTCAGCAGGACATCCACACATCACTGGTATGATTGTTGGAAACAATATGATGTATTTTTTCTCCACAACATAAAATATTTCACTAAGTATGAAATCAGAAGCAGCAAGAGGATTTGGTACTGTCAAAATTTTTTCCTATACACATAGATGTCTTTGATAATAGAATTTTCTACTGCTGTTTACATTTTCTTTCTCTTAGTTCAGTGTTTTCCGCAATGTCTCTGGTCAGACCTTGATGTCACTGAAACATGGAGATTACAGGCAAATTTCAAAAATGACTTATTATTTTATAGTATGCATGAGCAATTGATAGAATTAGAAACTACAGAAGATACAGCAATTTCAAAATTATACAGTATCACTTATGTATCAGCATGAACTGTATCATTTCCCTTTGTTTATGGATCAAGGGACTCTCCATTTAATCTATTGATTCTGAAGATGATTACAGTTGCAAAACTAGGGAACTAAACTAAATCTCCCTGAGAGGAGAAAGTGGTCTAGTATCTTGACAGCTGGACATATTCAATAACTGGTATGGTTATAAGAGGCATCACAGGAAAGCCGAGTTGGATTAAGAATTTTTGTAATAGATAATTGAATTAAGCTATAGAAATAGTCCCTCAATACACAATATATAAGAGAATTAGGTTGCATATTTCAAATTAAAATTCAGCATTAAATAAAGCTAGAATAATTTCCTCTAGTTTCTATTGATTTTCACCTGCTTATACCACATATATATTATGTTCCAAACAACATCAAATGATAACCAAAGACTAATCTATCTGAGGTTCTGAATCTGTTTTATTTCTGTTTGGGCAATGGCTGCAGCAGGCTGTTGCATGTGCGCAAAAATGAATTGTTCCACCGAAACAACACAGTATTAACCAGTTTCTGAATGGCTTGAGAAGGCTAAAATAACAACTGGTCAAATACTTTCCAGATTTCAACATCTTTCAGGAGATGCAGTACGTTCCGAAATTTTACATTTCGGGTATGATTTAATAGCTCTCTCATGACCTTCAGGGCATGACATAGGAAGGATCTGYTATAACGCCAGAGAGTATTTTACATGTGTGGCCGCCATTCAGTCTGGAACGGCATTGGAAACGACAGCATATTATAACAGTATTGAGACCTCAGCTCCCATTAGTCGCTTGTTGAAAAGCAACAGAAGATGCATGAACTTGCATCTTCAGTTTCCAAGGTAACTTTTCTGTGTCACCCTGGCTGTTCCAAGGTACCTTAGAACTATGCAGCTGCGTAAAGCTTTTTTGCGCTGTTCAGCTGTGACTGGTGCTGTCAGTCTCCCAGGATTCCTCCTTGTGTATGTGTAAACATTAGCAATTTCACAGGGCTTGTTCATGATGTTCATCCCAAGTAGTTACTGCAAGAACTATTATGAAATGTATTYAAACTATCCATGACAAATAACTGACATAAATGATTGGTAAAAGGCTAGTTAATACTCATTTCTTGAAATAAATCAGTCAGGAAAATCTTACAGTTCTCTCTAGCTAAAGGCAAGTTTTCACTTTCTACAGAAGTTACAATCTGAGTATCCACAGAGACCTGACAGCAGCTTTGTAATATAGAAAGATGATTACATTCTGCTTGGCTTTTAGAAAGTGAATCCCATCATCTTCTCAGAAACAGAGAAGAAACTCCACACAACTGCTGACCTTCCTAAGGTTTTATAGAAGTTGTTTGTTTTCTGTTTTAAGTAGAAAAACACACAGAAAGTTTGAACCTAGCAGGTAAGCAATCATCTTCCACAGTAATTATGCTTTTGCATTTACTTAGCAGCTTTCACCCAAAGAGAGCCTAAATTAACAATAAGGCAAACAAAAGAAGAAGGATGTCTACTGATCAAGCAYTGTTTCTTATAAATTGAGTTACAGTAGCTGTTTAGCATTCTGTGATGAAGATACACAATAATTCAGAACAGGCAAATAATTCAACATTGAACTTACAAAACAACAGGCAATATACATGTAATCACCCTGCCCGATCACAAAGCTTAAGATTTACAAAGCCACTAGAAGTAGACTTCTAATTTTATAAGGAAGAACTGCCAAAAATTTTGTAATGACACAAGCAGGAAGAATTTCAGTTTCATGGAACATCCAAAACTTAGGAATTCTAATGTCAGAGTACTCTAACACCATGTTCAAAAGGCACACTTTACAGATGAAGGCTTCTTGTAGGCAGGTGTTTTTGACTATTATTTCCAACCATTATTCAAGCCTAACCCTCCTTAATAGAATTTGCAAAGAAAAGTAGGACTATCCATTTTAAGTAAGAGTTATTTAACTTAGTAAGATTTAAGAAGTAACCCCGATCACTTTCGGTATCCATAAAGATAATTGATGAGGATRGCTGGGACCTCTGGAGATTGTCTAGTCCAGTCCCTTGCTCAGAGAAGGGCCAGCTGCAGCAGGCTGCTCAGGGCCACATCCAGTTAGGTTTTGAGTATCTCAGACAATGGAGACTCCACACCTCCCTGGGCAGTCTATGCCAGTGTTCAACCATCCTCAAAGCAAAAAAAGGTTTTTCTTACATTTAAATGTCATTTTCTGTATTTCTATTTGTGTCCATTGCCTAGTATCCTTTCACTGGACACCGAGAAGAATCTGGCTCTGTCTTCTTTATTTCACCCCATCAGGTGTTTCTACACAACGATGAGCTCCCCTTGAGCTGCTCTTCTCCAGACTAAACAATCTCACCTCTCTAAGGCTCTCCTCATATGTCAGATGCTGAATCCCTAAATCATCTTCATGGCCTTTCACTGGACTCACACCAGCAGGTCGATGTCTCTCTTGTCCTGAGGAGCCCATCACCGGACCCAGCCCTCCAGGTGTGGCCTCACCAGTGCTGAGCAGAGGGGAAGGATCATGTTCCTTGACCTGTCGGCAACACACTGCCTACTGCAGCCCAGGAGGCTGCTGGCACATTGCTGGCTCATGGTCAACTTGTACAACAGTTTTCCAGTCAGTTAGCCCTAGCCTGCACTGGTGCAGGGGTTATTCCTCCCAAGGGGCAGGATTCTGCATTTCCCTTTCCTGAACTTCACTGGGCTCCTCTCTGCCCATTTCTCCAGACTGTAAAGGTCCTTCTGAATGGCAGCACAATCATCTGATGTACCAGCCACTCCTCCCAGTTTTGCATTGTCCACAAACTTGCTGAGCAGAAGCTGTGGCTTGTAAGTTTGTTTTTTTTTCCTGCAAGTAAAGCGTGTCTCAATGATCAGGGACTGCTCTTGGAACAAACAGTCAGATCCAGATTTAATTTCCCACTGAGCAGTGGGAGTATACTAGAAGCATACAGTATTAAAGGGAATCATTTATTCTTACATTTGTGGAAATGTTGGTTGGTAAGTGATGTTATTATAGGTCAAAAGACATAGAAYAAAAGCTGGCGGGGCATTTTTTAATATTAATAGCAGTACTATAGTTCAAAGTCACATCTTGAAACTAATAGCTTATTTTCTGGAAAGTCTCCTTTGGTTGCTTCTGTGCTGAGAGCAGCCCAGAGACTCATTATTCAAGCCTTCCTCCTGGAGAACTGACTGCAAACAAACTTCCACTATACRTATTTTTTCAGGCTCATTTATTATCCATTGTAGTATATTTCCTAAAAATTTTAAACTGTTCAGTGGCCAGAACAGTCACTACTTTGGAGTGGTCTGAGAGTCACCAGGTGTACATATAATTGTTTCACTGTCCTGAAATGAGCACATGAGACCTGAGAGATCCATTACCCCATTTTAGCACATGACCATTCTCAATCTAACCAGACAGACAGTTTAACAGGTTCCTAGTCTGGATTAAACCTGCATTTAACTGTTCTGCCTCAAGCTTCCTATGCAATTCTGGATAGGGCCCATGCAGTCTAAATTTAATTCTTAAAGGCAAAAAAGTCTGTGGCTTTCAGTGGGAGCAAATGCAAGAGCTACAAAATATGCAAGCACCTAAACTCAGCTAAAACTGTATGGTAGGAGCCTAATTCCAGAAACGCAATGTAAGAAATCCTCCTCTAACCACACTAATACATGAAGGTCCATAGTTCTGGTCAGTAAGATCATTAAGGCTCTTAACGTTTTGCTCTTGTTCTTGCACCGAGGCAACACCACCTTGTATACAGCAATTTAAAGCCATCACATCAAGTGTGCACATATTTAAGTTTTTCAAAAGTTTGATCTATTAGGCAATGCATAAAGAATGACAGTAGAGTGGTAAAAGTTAACAGGAAGGATCAAGAACAAAACATCTCTCAACCTCCCCTCTAACTTAGCATTTAAAATAGAGTTTGTAAGTTTGAACCCATCAAATCTTCAGTATTCCAATTCCTGCCAATTGCTATAGCAGCTACCAAAATATACACAATTAGGCATCAGCACTTCCATCAAAATCTTGTCACATCTACAGTTTCAGAGAAAAGTGTCAGATAATCCCCTTGCCTAATGGACGAGCAAGGGGATCAATTCCAGGAGGCAATTTCAAAGCCTGCACAGAATTTCAATTGTTACCTAAATCAGGGCTACCAGGAGGCATCTACGAGTGGTGAGATTTCAGATTTTCTACTTACAGCATTTTCTAATGCTATGCTGGCAAATTCTCCAATCAGCCCATTCTTTGTTCTGAGTCCCATTCCTGGTTATGAAATTCTCCTTGCTGTGTTTCATAGGAATGGCTAACTTGCATGTGTGGGTTTTACTCACAGGAATACGTATATAAAAGCTAGGTGTGGCTGTGCTGAGTGTCATTCTGATAAAGTTCTTTAAACAGTCTGAATTTCAAAGTCTGTTATATCTTCAAAAACTGCCATGGTTCCCATTTTCATATGTGATTTAGATAATTACATTTTCTGTATTATTGACTTTCTCAGAAACTTTCAATAGAGCTGTGCAAATAATTGATTTTTTTACAGTTTGGTTCCTAGATGCTCAATTCTTGTGTGAGGGTAACCTAAGACAACACACTGGGAAAGGGTATGAAGGCTGACAAAAACTTGTATTGGATGAAATATTCAATCTGAAGTATTCTTGCTTCACGTTGGAGCAGTTTAACTTTTTTTCAAAAAAAAAAAAAACAACTGTAAGTGAAATCAAGAGAACAAAAAGCCACATTCACAAAGGACTTCGATGTTAGCAACAAAATGGTATCTATGAAAGCTTCCCTAGCCTACAACTTAGTGGCTAACACCACTCTTATTTGCTTTGTGTCTCCCTCTCCCCAGTTACARCTCTGGAAGCTCAGTTCTACGCAGTACCGCACGGTGTCTTTGTTTCAATTCCCCAACTCCGAGAGTGAGATGCCGCAACTCAAAAAGAAACTACAAAAGTGCACAACAGACAGAGAGTATAAACCTTCCTGACATAAAGGAGTTCAGTTCACCCATTCAGAATGAGCTGTTTATACTGCTAGTCTCATTAGTCTCAAACTATTGGGAGATTTTTTTTGGCAAATTCAACTTAAGCCACTTGTGAATATGAAACTGTGTCCCCTTTAAAAAAAAAAAAAAAAGTCATTCTTAATCCTTTTATTCCTTGGTTCTTGTCTTTAACATGGAGATAACAGGACTCTTCCATACCTGACAAGTATGTAATGAAAAAGAACTAAGCGCTCAGAATGTAACATAAGAAAAATCAGACAATCTTAGCAAAACAGTACAGTTTGCACTCATTTACCCAAGCTGAACATTGTTTTTACTACTGCTTCAGGAGAACTTCTCAAAATACAGCAGTAAGAATAATGTTCTACAATTATTTAAATACACCTCTGTATATATGAATCTGCATTCCAATCTGGAATCGAAGACTGTTAATTACATCAGCACAAATACTCTTAGCACTGACCCTTTTGTTAGTTACCTTTGACATACCCAGCTACAGAGATATTTGGTATCAGAAAGAAGAAGGCAACTTGTGAGAGAATAGTGTCACAAAGGGATTGATAGGAAGTGTTATCCAAATGTTTGCTGTAACTGTATGGAAATCCCAATTAAACTTCTCCAAACACACAGGGGAATTTCAGAATAGTTTGCACCGACTGGACTGTGCAGTTCTCTACGACATTTCTAGGAGTCATGTTGATAAATCTCAATGCACTGTTCCAAGAGTTCCTCTCCACATTGGAGGCAAGAGTCAAAGTTACAAGAGTTCTCCTAATGAGCCCTGCTCCCTTTGATGTTTCCATTACATAGCATTTCTGGCACCAAATGAATATTTTACATGACTTATACAGAAGTCAAATGGTTTTCACCTTTGATAATCATACATCTTACTTTAAAACCTTGTATTTCTAAACACTGTGAATGGAAGGTGATTCTTCTATGTCCTTTTTGCTATTGAGAAGTAATGCTTTTGCTATAAAATTACTGAAGTTTCACATTTTGTAATCATGGTACTAAGGTTAGAAATCAACATATAAAGTTAAGTAGTGTTAATGTAGTGCATAATTAATTTCTCAACTAAAAGTGCTTTAAAATTAAGCATATTCACTTTCATGCAGTAATTTGCAAAAGCCTCTAGAGAAAATATGCTGAATTTTTAGGAGATTCACCTGAGATTTTGCTAAGTCAAACTTCTCAATATGTAGTTCAATTGGCATGTCTGATTTTAGTATCCTGAAGTACAGTATTTGCAGTTTATAGTGAATAGTAAAATTGGTAAAGACATAATATTAGCATTATCGAAAGTCAGTGCCTCAGTGCCATTTATGAGGATGCACTTCCTAAGATCAGAGCAGAAAAATATTCTTCCTCTTTTGTGCAATCAGAGAGGCATCAGAAATTCATAGCAAGGGGGAAAGGTTGCATATACGTAAATTTAAATGGTCAAAAGAACAGGAAAATTTATTTCCTCTATTGCTGGCTTTTGCCCCGTATTTGCAAACCTTCCTCTACTTTAGGAAAGAATAGGAACAGTAAGAATAGCCCCCAAGGTTCTGAGATGATCATGTAAAATTCACTGGTAATAAATGGTTTATGCCTTTGTTCATTCAAGAAAGTTCAAAACTTCAGTAATCAGGTGAAAGCTAAGAAAGCTGCGATCCAATACAACATGCAGGATCTGAGCTTGTATTTTACAGTGGGACCTCTTGCAGCCTATATCCAAATCTCTGGAGTGACGATAGAGACTGCATCAGAGCTACAGAAACTGGAACACTTCATTATCATTTCTTTGTATTTTGGATTCTGCTCCAGAAATGGGGTAGAGTTCTTAAAGAGGCATATTTTGTTTACCTCTCACAGACAGGCATAAAAATCATTTTGCTATCGCATTCGGAAGAGTTTTTCCAGTCTCACATAAATATCTCACGTGACAAGGCTTCCACAACTACAACTGAACACAAGAAAATCTACTCCGAAAAGCTCTATGCATGGTTTGTCATTTTAAAGCAATCAGTATCTAAGCTTTACCAGCCTCATCTCTCCAGCTCCCTGATAAAGGCTACTGGTATGGAACTGAAGTTCACAAGCCTCCTAAAAGAGCGCATGCAATCACAGTAGTGTAAACGGTTCAGCCACTCTTACCCATTCATATGGTTCTTTTAAAGTAACCACGAGTCACTCATTGCTGATTTTACTTGAGATGTTAAATTTAGAGAGATGCACCAGACACAAGAGCTCACTGAGAGTCTCCATTACGTTTGGAAAGTACAGTAAAATGTTAGAAGATGGAAGACTTTGATTTTCAATGATAACGTAAAATTCTGAATGTGAAACTATCCAGCACCGAGGAGGCATAATGAAAGTTAGATGTTAATGTGCACTGTATTCCCTGAGTATATTGGGTCATATGTGACAGATAAGCAGAAGGGAAAAGCATTCCCCTTCATCACTCTGTCAGATATTGCTAGACATACCTTTCAATGTTTTAGGTACCATCTAAACTAACTAAATATGTAACCTTCTACTTATCATTTTACATCCTAAGTTCATGTTTCAAAGTTTCTCCTTCTGCCTGCCTATCAAAATAGGAAGAGCAAGTGATCCAGAATGCATTTAATGTCTTTCATACAGAATCAAACTGCTTGCAAACATCAACATTTGGTAAGTTTACAGCAACAGGCAGTACCATCAACCAAAGAAAAAAAAATGCACTGAATTAATATCATTATCCAAGCTGGGGTTTTACAAGGACATTAGAGACCCAAATGAAACAGTCTTCAAAAAAAATTCTAGTATCTCTATCATCTGACATCCAAACCAAGAAATTTACAGCACTGCAATACCAGTGCAGTAACATTATGAGGCTAAAGCCTCAATCACAGTGTTTCTGCAAGTAGTGCATTACTGTTTCTGCAATAACAAACACTGTCGAACAACAATAAATAAATTTAGGAGGGAAAAGACGTTCCCTGCAAAATATCAGGACCATATCCTTGCATTTTACCATATTTCAAAACATTAGAAATCAATGAAAAGAAATTTAAATAACCTTCTTTCACTAGTCCTTCTCTAGAGTCAAATGCACATATTTAAGCACAATTCCTTGATGAGAGAATTAGAATAAAYAGGCTTTGAGTAAGAGTAAGTGTACATGTCAGTATCACAGTATTTGTACCATTGAAGTCTTCCAACACTTAATGACCAGTATTTTATCAAAAGTCTTGCCTTTCCTAAACATGCTCTACGTAAAATACACACAAAAACTAAAAAGAACATAAAGTTGGCACAGCTTTGAAATGAAAGAGCTATAAAATTAAAAACAGCTATGAAATATAAAAACTGGGATTTTCAAAGTACATGAAAAACTGATTGTCAATGTACACTTTATTTGCCATTCCTTCCCGTCTTATTAGCCATTCAGTCTGATAGTCTGTAAATACTTGCTATTTTTCCCCAAAATTTTGATTTGTTCAATACATCAACACCCGCCAAAGAAAAAATTCTGCCTCAGCTGTTAACATCTGGCAACATTTTACACAACTGACAATGCAGCTAAGCTCAAAATAGCAGCAGAAATCCAGTTAATTTTTTTTTTTTTTGTAATTAATATTGAAGAAGAAATTAAGCTTTGAAAAATAGTCTAAGCCAAATCTGCATATGCAGCAGGTAATCTACATGAAGTAGTGTTGCTTATCATAATAAGGAAGATACATTTTCTACTAAAAACAACATCATTTATTAAGGTGAATAATATCATCACAAAAAATGCAAGGTTAGGATCTAAAAAACTACAGTAAACAAACTGAAATTGTTCTTATTTGCAATCTCTAATCATGCCAACCTAGGGGCATACAACCRCGGGAAGAGTTCTCAATAAAGTTAAAATATCTCTCTTTACAGTTTCAATAGCTTGTTTTATCAGCCTTTGCCTTGTTATGTTGATAGAACATAAATGATTTTATTCATCCTTACCCTTTGCATGAGTTCCATCAGGAAACAATGCAGTGAAATATTATGTAAAACCAGCTCCAGAGGCTGCTCTGGGATCCTGAGCCTCTTATTTTTTAAACCAGTGCTAATTTCCTTTCCTGCATCCGTCACTTGGGGGGAAAAAAGGAATCATGTGGAGCAAATATTTAAGATCCAGGTCTCCCTTCTATTGTCTTGTTTTGTCCACACACAACCTTGTGGCTCCTCTCAACGTTTAAGATTATTCAGACAATAATCTGGATTTCTACAGACCTAACCCAGTGTTACAAAGTGGGCTTAAAACCCCAAGCTGCTAYGCTGTCATAGCAATATCCTCCTCGAAAGAGAGCAGGGGGCTGGACTAGAGCATCTCCAGAGGTGCCTTCCCACCTCAGCCATTCGGTCGTTCTGTGAAATAGTACAGTCTGTTTTGTAAACCACTCTGAGAGACCTTCTTAAAGACCCCGAGAGGTTCATTTTTGAACTGGCTAATGTCAGTCAAATGTTCTCCACTTAAAATCTCTTGGAACACTTCTTATGTTTAAGCTCCGGGACAAGCTTTTAAGAATAGATAAGGAAAAAAAGCTATGCCTCAATATCCATCTTTTTCATGCTCACTTCTTTACACTCACTCTATAGCGGGACATTTCTTAGAAAAGATATGTTTTCAGCTAAATCAATCTTTAAAAATGCAGTTTAGTTATGAAACATTTTGATTCTCTTTAAAAGMATTTTTAGGAGCAGTGCTATCCAGTCTAATTTGGAAATAGAAGATCTGGAGCACGGTTAATAATTTAAATTATCTTCTTCTAAATATCAGGACTTAGTAATTATTTTAGTATTTTCCAGAGGTGTTTTGCTTCATTAAAATTTGGAGGTACAAATTAAACCGACAAGAGCTTAACTAATTTAAAAAAATAATCTATGGATACTTAATCAAAGGMTGAATAATAAGAACCCATAATTTCTGTAACTATTAAAAAGGTATCTATTGAATTTACTAACTGACAAACTCCCCCAACAAATGATTATAAATTTATGCAGTCAGAACTTTTTCACATTAAAAAAAGCCACCCAACATTAACAACCAATATCCCTCCAACATCAAGACGTTATTAGATTTGCTGATACTGAGGACCTTGGAAAGTTTTGGAGACTGATCATCAACTTAGATGTTACCCCATTCAATAACAACTACTGTTAAGAAAGGAGAACTATTTTGTGATCTCTGTGTAGTGCCAAACTGGCCACAGTGCTGAAGGCACTAATTTAGTTTTCAAAAATGTTACATTCCTACAACCTCTACTAAAGCATACAGAAATCATTCAGGTGTCTAGYAGTGAAACCTGAATGGAAGGGAAGCTCTGAAGTGACTTCGCACCTTTGACAGACCTCAACTACACTTCCACTATGTGCTGTCTGGATTAGGACTGTCAAAACGGACAGAGACGTGCATATGCCAAGTAGTACCTTGTAGCCTGTTAACCCTGCTATACCTCCCAAACAGAGGACTGAACCAGAGTTGTTCCTTCAACATTAAGAACCACCACACAGAAAACCGCCAAACAGTATTACTAAATCTGTGATTAAAAAGAAGCTGTTCTCTGTAACCTACCTTGCTACAGATAAGGATAAGGTCACACATTTTACTCCTTAAATAAATCTTGGGTTTTGGGTACTCTGGCATGGAGGTTATCAGACCGGATTTGAATTACAGCCTAGCTAATCTCTGCTGCGCAAGAGCATCAAGTTCTTCCTCCCCCATCTACCTCATAAATCCCCACAGCAAAAAATTACCCCAGCAGATAGCATAGTGTCTAATTGACACGTTGATGATTAGGACACTGCCTGAACAGTGCTATCAGCAGAGGTAAAGTGGAAAGATCTTCAAATCAATGAAAAATGTTACATTCATAGTAGGAACTGAGATGGCTGTGATTTTGTCCAGGGAATTTCAACTAAAAATTTGGACATCTCTGTTTTTAAATGCAAAGAGAATAAGTAAAAAAAAACTGACCCCAGTGGGGAAAAGTAAAAGTACAGGAAAAGGAAATCACACATATGAAGGCTGTAATTAGCACAAAGGTCTAGCTAACAAAGCAATGTCAGAGTTATTTAGCAAATTCTCAGTACACTTATACATGGCAATTTTGGTACGCATGAGTATATGCTTCTCTTAATACAGCATGTCATGATATAACCTTCAAAGGGAGTATTTTAGGTCTTGAGACAATGTATTCCAGGGTTCAGAGCTCTGAGGGAGACCTGCATGGATTTTCTCTTAGTCACACTGACTAAGAAAGCCTTGTATTTCATATAAGAGACAAAAAAAGTTTCTGGAAACTTACTCCAGGAAAAGAGATAGATGAGAAAGCTTTGAAGATTAATACTAGCAGGACAGTACTACTGTCTCTTAATGATGTCAACTGAATAACAGGAGAGTATAATACTAAATTTTTTATTTTCATTATTAGTATACATGTCCAGTTGAGGTATCCCAGAAAGTTGTTCTTCAATAGCAACGAAAAATGTCYGTCCCAGAATATTTTCCCTGCAAGAAAGGGAAATCAATTCTTTGTCTCAGTCTGGYACTCAATGAAGAATTGCAGAATTTTGCCAGATAATGGAGAAGGAAACTGAAATTAAAACAATCCCTCTAATAAGCCAAGTGAAAAAAATTTTTCTTTATCGTATTTTTCTCTAACACAGCTTGGTCTCAGTATTTTCACAGAAAGTCCACCTATGCCACTTTAAATTGAGAATATGTTTTGGTGTTTAATTTATCTGAAGAACAGATTTGAGGATAAGGCATGAATCCGCAGGGCAGTATCAGTTGCTCACTCTTTATGTTTCTGACAGTTTTATTTCACTTATGGCTAGAGCTCCTTAGAAAGCTGTAGACAGGACGTAATTATCACTTCTACTGGCTCTCACATCTTCAGTTTTCTTCCAGACCAACACTGTATTTTGGGACAACGCATACCAGCTCAACTTTCATTCCAAGGAGGAAGCTCTAATACTACAGATTGCATTCTATAGATACTAATTTAAGTATTCCATTTTTGGTAATGTGCATGATCATCACCTGCACCAATTTCAACCAAACACAAAGGCATCCACAGCACCCAGTGCAGCTCATGATGTAGGATAGAAATGACAGAGCCCAGGTTCTCTACTCCTAAGACAAGAGTTAGGACACAAGTATCTCAGTGTAATATAGAAGTGGTTATTAGTTGTTATTTTAATAATAAGACTGTTTTCCTGCCTGTGAGAAGAACRAACTTGCACAAAATGTAACAATTTCCTATTCTAAACCTGATTAAAAAAGCATACCTTACAATTCCTGCAGATTGATCACTGAACTACAGCACCTTTAACAAATTATGTAATGATTAAAACTAGAAGAAAATCACTTTTCCATTTCCAGAGACTTCTGGAAATTTCAGGTATTTTCCTATCATCACTAAGATGAAAGCACCCCCAAAAAAAACATCCTTTTATAAACAAAAATGACATTTGCATGTGCATGTGAGTGACCTCATTCAAGTCCTCACTCTGCCATTTTCCTACATCACAGGTAAAATGCCTTAGGTGTCAGATTATATGCTATTTTAAGGAGCATCTTTTTCTTCTATTTTGCCAGTTTGATCTTTAAACTCAAAATCTGATCCAGAAGTATCTTTTTTGAGGATTTTTTTTCAAAGCTGGAGCATTCCCAAGAAAAGGTCTGGTTTCGATAATTCAAGCATTTATGACAACAGAAGTGTCACAGAAAACAATGATTTCTGAGTAGTTCAGTAATGTGTGATGTAGAAATACTTAAATAGACTGAAAAATTAATTACAGAATCTCATCAGGAAAACTGTTTTCTTTCTTATCATATACATGACTATAAAACACAAGGGACTGCAAAAAGAACTTCAACTGTAATGAACAGGGAGTTTACAGGCACACAGAATATCAAAGGTATAGATTTGAAACAGAATCAAAACACATGTGAAAGGAAAAATTAAACAGTGATGCCTTTAAAAGATTCTATTTGAATTTGTTTCTAAAAATGGACAAGATCATGCAAAAACAAAAGGATTTCTTAAGTCACTAGGTAAAGAAGACTGATTCTGATTAGCCTGTGGTATAGTGTATCAAAATAGGTCACAATTTGTACATAACATCAGTAATCACTGCAGTATGTAAAACTGTATCTTTCAGCTCATTTTTAAATGCTCCCTCAGGATTTTTCTGGAATCTGGCATTCTCCCCAGGACCTCATTATAMTGTCAGAGAATTACCTGACTAGCACCGGCCACAGGAAGATGCTTCTTCCAGAAAAAACACCTGGTAATACAAGGTCTCCAAAACAGTCTCAGTTACTCTTTGGCTACATTTGTACTAGTAAATTAAAAATGTTATGAACTGGCCCTCTCTGGCCCTGGGGCCAACCCACATGAAATGGTCCATATGCAAATTAGTAAGTCTCCAGCACTGAGTTGTCCACACCTAATAAATACGCCTGTTGGGAACCCTAGCTCGTGTTAACTTTYGATCTATGCCTAGGATTTGTCTGGGAGGGTGAAGTCAAGGCTGTATTGGGAATCAATAGAACTGTTTAACAGTATAGACAATTAAGTTCCTGTATATGCGCCTACAACCTGCCACTGTTTAGTTTAAAAAAATAGACACTATATGGACAGCTTTTCAATATTCTTAGCTGAAGTAATACAAGAATGATTCAGCGCMACAGTTTTATGGATCACATATATATGTGAACAGAATATTTTCCAGCTTTACAGCTTTCTCTGGTTCAGCCTTATTGCTAGATTAAAATTTAAATTAATACATTTCTTCAAAGACACAGATCTGCAAAAATAGAACAAAATTTCAGTAGAACCAATATATTATTAAAATTGCATTTCACATTAGATTGTCTCAACTCTTTCAGCATCTCAAATACCTCCTAAAGTAAGATAAATATCATCTACAACATACCTCTGCATATTCTGGGAGTTAAATACTGTCTAATTCTATTGTTAAAGATCCCCTAGAATGACCTATAATATCCTTATGCAATGAAATATTGAGCAGTCTGTGGTTCCTAGGTATGTGCCCAAATCCCCCGTGAACAGCACCTCTTCTTCTACAAAGAGAGAAGACAAAAACAAGAGAGATGATAGGAAGAAACTTTTCAGCCTTTTACATGATATATTTAACCATGCTAGTGGGGTAGAATTAGGAAACTTCTGGTGYTGATGCTCTGCCAGTTACATTAGAGAGCCTGGACCTGCTCTTATATAACTTGTCTTGAAACTTCTGCCCATACCTTTCCACTCCTTGCCTCAGATTATTTTTATATACGCTCTGAACTGCAGGAAAACTAAATTCCTTTTCCCAGATATATCATGAGCACTGCAGAGTCATTTATTTTGCAGAATTTGTTAACTGTTTGTTTAGTCTAGGAGGAGGAAGATCTTTATATAACTTTTTAGTTTAAAAAAAGGTTCCAGGAGCATGATTCCTTATTATGATAGTAGCTATATGGTAATTTATTGTATTTCTTATCATCTCCTTTGATAAAAGAAAATAGTTTATTTCAGAATAAGCTTTCTGTGGCTTGAATAGAATGCATAATCCCTGCATCAGGGTTTGTACAGATTCTAGTGATCAGTAGATATATTATACATTGTCACAGACTGATATTAATGCAGCATTTTAGTGGAGAATTTCAAAGTCCAAAAGACAAGAGACACTCTTCAATTCCCTTGGGAGAGGATGGTTACCTACTGGTGTTTACATTGCTTTTTTTGTCAGACTTGTTCAGAATAGAAGCAATCACAATGAGTATATCAAAACCTTTGCCTGGAGCCGCACTTTCTGATGTGAGAGGAACAAACTGCCACAATACTAGCTTCTTCTCCGTTCAAAACTGGTTCAAATCTTGCCCTACCTCCATTTAACATCTAGGACTATGGAAGAGCCTAACTGGTGTCTTCCAACTAACTGAGAACTGTTCTTAGTGCAGGATTTACTGAGTCCATGTACAATAACAAACCCCAGTGTCAGGAAAAAATGAAGGAAAATAGGTTCTCTGCAGGAAAGAAATTCACATCTGTGAGGATTACCGCACCCCTGCTGCTTTAATAACAGCCAGAGCTGACTTCACTACTTTTCCCAGCCTAGAAAAGGAAAATTTTCATTACCTGTGTTAAAGTCATACTCTTAACAGAAACCAATTACTCAGGACGTATTGGGATAGCGGAATTTGTTCCTAGTGGAGAAAACAGTATGTTTAAAGGTCATATACATACACATAAATATATATATATGTTCTATCCATCTGCCTTCTTGTAATCATTAAAAAAAAAAGCAATGCCAGCATCTCCATTGTTAGTCTTTTCTGATCTGGGGAAAGATTTTATAATTGTAAGAAAGCCACCAGTGGTTAAATTAAAAAAGTGCATAGTTCTCACAGTTGCAGATTTAACTCTCATGGTTCTTTAAGAATTCTACTCTAAATTTATTTGTTTAAATGTARAGATAACTTATCAGCAATATACATACAATTTCATTGCCTGATTGCCTGAATGCTGGAATACAAAGTAAACAATAGCATGTCATAATCACAGCAAGTAAAATCCAACACTGTTTTGAGAAAAAAGGGCATTGATGTTTATCGAATTCCAAAATCACTTTTATTCATTTTTACTTGTAATCATATCAGAAACATCTTAATCTAACTTTGAAAGCCAGCAAGCTTTACTTACATGAGGGCAAATCTATTTAAGGGTTGTATTTTTCCTCAGAAGAAAATGGAAACAAATAATATTGGTTCAAACCAATTTAGAATGCACAACAGATGYGAATATTGGAATTCCTTGCATCACTCCCTGTGAGTTACACAGACTTTTTAGTAAATTAAATTGTGTTCAGCACGGCATCAGATTGTGAATTATAAACAATATACCAAAAGCCTCCTGCTATCAGGCTCATAATAGGAAATATAATTTACAGTAGATTACCTTTTTCTAAAATTATATTATTTTTCACCAAAGAWTGTGTGTAAAATCTTTTTTCATTTTCCTTACTTCATAAAGCATGGCAAAAGTCAAATAAATGCTTCACTAAGCAAATGAAATATAGATAAAAGGGCACCAGGTAATCAGCTGCAACAATGTATTAGAGAAATAATGCATTTGCTATTTTTGACATTTCCTGCTGTATGCAAAATGTCTCAATACTTAACTGCCACATGTCAGCAACAGTCACTGACCAGCTACTTGTTAAACAGCTCCCTCAGAGTGCAACTGTTGTTCTTCCTTATAGACTGCCAGACTAGAATRACATTTACATTTTTTGAAACAGAGCTTACAAAACAATATTAATTTTTACATGAAGTAGGGAGAGCAAAACTTTTAAAAGATTGAGAAGTCCTGTTCTACATCTGATCTTCAAAATTAGGAATCAGACACCCAAGAAAGGTAACTGTTTTTACACCACAGTTTAAGCACAAGAGACTGAAAACTGCTGAATATATTTACTTCTGTGTTTAGAAATAAATATAAAAGAAAAATTTTGCTAGCAAGAAGAGTGACAGCATTTTTAATATCCAAGGAAAGCTATTATCTTCAGTCACAAAATATTTCCCACAAAGCTCAGYGTTTCTTATAAATATAAGTAATGAAGATCAAGGAAAAAAGAAAAACAAGGATTACAGTTTAGAACTACTGTTCTGACTTAGACTGGTATGATATTTGAAGTGGACTTGAGACATCTTCAATACTTGTTTTGGGGTGTGATTGACAAGTTTATTTGATGCACTTCGTAGTTATTAGAATAGCAACAATGCAACTGAAGGAAGTAAGACTGACATTGTATGGTAGAGTTGCCTTGGCAACAAAACAGACAAAGTTAAGGCATGAAATCTTGAAGGACTGGATAAAGAGAATGAATTCCTTCTTGGTACAAGAGGCTGAAAAGTTAACAACAGAAGTCAAATTGCAGCAGTACAATATACCACTTGCCTATGAGACTGGACATAGTATCTGTAATGTATGTTTTTAAATATCCAACATTTGAATTATGAATTTGTCAGCACTGAAAGATAATCTGTAAATCATGGCATTCACTAAAAAACAAAAACAGAAAAAAGAAGCAGCTAACAGCCTAAATGATTAGGATAAATCAGGGCATCAGTATTTTTGTCTTCTTACAGCTGCAAGAATGAAATCTAGATTTAAAAAAAATCACCTTTTTCTATTACACCAATTGCACTAGACTACAGGCTCTGAGAAAGGTGACTTTATCAAACTGCCCATTTGCTGCCAGATTGCAGTATATTTTTCCTGYGGTTAAGACAGACCAATACATTTCTTGATGCCTTCTTTCCAAAATAAGTAATATTTTTAAGACAGATGAAACAATTTGTTTTCATTACTGTTACAACTAAAGGAAATTGCCAGAAAAACATACTGTACTTAAGTAAATAGATCTTCATAATAATATTTTTAGGGCTCACTAAAAGTATATTCTTATAGAAGGCATTTCCTTTGTTACTGGAAAAGAAATGATAACCTGAAACACTAAGTTTTGCATGATAATGACTGAGAAATAATTGYGAAATTTAAGGACTCAGACAACCTCATGGGAATTCTGAAATCCTCCCAAGTTTTATTAGTTTGACTTTTTCTGCAATGTCACACTGCTGCACAGTGGAGAGTCAAACTTTCTAGGAGTGCACATCACAGTCAGGCTTCCAGAGACACGCTATAAACCAAGACACAGTGACACTGAGCAGAGGAAGAAATGACAAAACCTTATGGGAGAAAAAAGCACTGACCTTTTCTAGTCTCCAGTGCTGTTCCACAGTAAGCCTGGATGTCAGCAGAGGATAAGAAGGGATGTCACRTTAGGTGATAGCCAGCTGATGTTGTTCTTTGTGGGCCAGATGAGAAAGAGAGCAACAAGTTTGTAATTCAGTCCTCCTTTTTGAGTTTCATTATTTCTCATTGCAACTGCAAGGAAGAAATCTACAATGTGATCATTTGCAAAGAATGACTGTTTGCTTTTATTGTTTATTTCTTCTTAGATTTGAAATTCATAGCTTATACCCAGTATAAAGGAAACAACTAAAACTATTATCTTATAATGTAATCATTTGCGCTGTGAARTTTGTATAAAACATCTTCCCTATTTTAAAGCCCAAACATATTGCCCTTATGTGATTTATTTGGACCGCTCTGGACTATTTAGCTTTTGTACTAATAAAATTTAACATATCTTCTGTTCACTTTGCACAGGACATTACAATGAGTAATAACATCACAATTAACATTTTCTCCAYAGGTCTTTTGCCACGAGTGAGGTGAATCAATAGTGTAAGCTTCAGCCTGCTGCATGCTGCAATTAAATGAGTACAACAGGCTACATTAACCATTACATGGTCAAACTGATAGCACTAGGCATCCTTGAAATGCCTCTTGATATTCAGATACTTCTRTTTTGGATGGGTTTGAGTGATAGGTCACTCTATAGCAATCATGACAGAAAGTGTCTTTGCTCAGACTCCACTGAGCCCAATGATTCCCTAAATTCCTGTAACTCTATAAACTATACTCTATTAACATTTTACACTTACAAAACAGTTTTCATTCAGGGATTCTGACACCTTTATGACATTGTATAAGCTAAGCAACTATCATTTAACATGACCAGTTTTACCTTTTTCTGGAAGTGAAAAGCTTAGGCAGAGCATGCTGAAAGGTCCTTTCCCAAACATCAGTTAAGTTATATACTAAAAGTKTTAATTTTGGGGGGTTTGTTTTTAAGTTTTACACATGTAAATCATACCTGGGCTAAATATCCATATTCACTGGCAGAATCAAACACAGAACCTTAGTATCCAAATGCCCTACCTCAAAGATTGAACGATTTCATCCAATGGGTACTTAAGCACAATASAGTGGCAAACAGCCAAAAAAGTAATGTTTTGGAAATCAAAACAATTCTTGGCCATGATCAGCAGTACAGTGTCAGTTTGCAACAACATTTTCTTGCTATGTTTGGTATTCATATGGTTAATATGAGTAAGGTAATAGGTTGTAGCAAATTCTACAGTTAGGTAGAAATCATGGGATCCTCTAAACCACATTTCACTTGCTTTAAAATTAATTATTAGCATTACAGAACTATAATCTTAAAAGCATATCAATTATGTAAACAAATATCCTAAATAAACTTAAAAGTTAAAATATATGCTATTTAAACGTACTAATCACTAAGGAAATTAACTATTTTCCAGTGAATTCAAATAGAGAACCCATAATATACTACTAGTACTCAGAAACTGGCTTGATAAAATGACTTAAAATATAAACAGCACAAATCTCCAGCTGAAGAGATTTCTGCTTATTTTACTTTAAGATTTGAAATCTCAATCAGGTTGTTATGCTCTACAAAATCTTTACATTTCTAGATTTTCTTAACTGTTCTAACACAATTTCTTAATAAAGTMCACTTAGAATTCAACTTCTTTTGATGACCACTTGTCAAAAAGTACTTTGCACTTCTGTGTCATCCAGTGACTCTTTTTTTCCTTTCTGTTTTGATTAAAAGCATGAAGAAATGATAGAAGCATATATACTTGCACTGGAAGTTCTAAAAAGAAACAAAAGCCCCTGCTTAAAATTAATTTTGAAATTAYGGAAGCCTATGTAAAGGCCTCAATGTATCGAATTTGTTAATAAGTATTTTTATCATAAGTAATTTAAAAAAATTGAAGGTGCCACTTTCTAAGTATAAGCAAAACATCAAGGTGGATATCAATTCTTATCTCAACATAAGCATTATATGTATTACAATATTGCATATTATATTAATAATGATGCATATTGGTTTTGCTGTTCACAATGAAACAAATATTAAATTATCATTTTGTGAACTGTCAGTAATTCAGTTTTTGTTTTTTAGAAAAACCTTCCTTTGATTATGTTTGGTTTCAGTTTAGAAAACAAGAGCTCAGGAATTCACTGGGAATTGTAAAAGCAGAAGAAATTATTTTCTCTTTCTAATCTATGCTACAAACTAGCACATGTATTATTTTTAAATCTTTGGGCATCTTGTCAGATTTAAGGATAATTACAGATCTAAAATCAGAACTGACTGCCAAAGCACCTGTCTCTTACTTTTCAAAATGTGAGGGGCAACTTACCTGTAAAAGTAGCTTACTGTCTTTAAATAATCTGGCACACCATGATAGTAATCAGCAATAGTTCATTCACTAACTTTGGTGCAATCTATTTATTCATTGAATCTAGTTTAAGTAAAAAAGTAAGTTTGAAAAGAAAAAAAAGATTACGTATACAGCACATTTAAATATTWCTTTTTAATTAAAGGAATAGCATTTACTTACTGTGTCCCTGCCCATCAAGTTCAATATTTATATGAAGCCATTGGGCTTGACTGCTACCCAACTACMCAGACAAAATAGAAAAAGCATCTTTTTCTTTTTGCAATGTAGCAAACATGGGAGAGTAATTATTTTTTCTCTCTCATTTGATTTTGACTGAAGTGTTTTCATGAGCCCATCACATTCCTGGCTCTGTGACATTATCTCGTTATTACCATGCTTTGGCTGCAGACACGTAGGRAGAAGATTATTCCTTTGAAAAGATCTGATTCTTTCCTGGAAAGGGGGAGGAAGGAGGGCAGGGGATAGATGGACATCATGTGACACCTTGGAAAATCTTGTTTTATAGAAAGCTTAAATTGGAGCAAACTGATACTGAAAGCATCCCTTTACCATTCCCATTTTTAGAAAAGTATGCTACCTCTCAGAAACAAGACCTGAAGCATAAAGAGAAATGAACTGAATCTGCCAACATAAACCTGCAGCATTGTGTTTCCGCTCTATGGGGGCCAGCCTTACCATGTGAGCTCTGCCAAAAAGAGAGATGAGTGCACCAGCAGAGTTGCTGGATAGCAGAGGCATCTCGTCACCATTCACCATCTYTCCTTCAAATGCCAAAAGGAGGCATAATTGGCATTTGAGTTGAAGCATACACAACTTCCTTTTGTATCAACCACTTGCTTAGCTTGAAAATTAAAAACAGTCATTCACAGCAATTTATATGCACCAYGATAACAGAGAGGAATCTAAGCTTGCTAAACAACAAGTAATAATTCACTGCTCTGTGACAGTTTAACAGAATATAATCAAAAAAAWTAGAAAATAAGATTGGGAAAGCGTATAAAAGTGCTTCTCTCTGCTCTTCTCACTGAATTTCTATTTACAAGCTTTCCAACAAAACCTGTGTATTAGGAATAGAATTTCAGAGTGCCTAAGAGATTTAGGGTAGCTGCAACTTCTRGACACAGATGTGTGCATTAAAAACAAATCTCTCTGCTGTGACAGCTAATCCAAATTCTATATGTAAATCTAACATCCTTCTCATTTCTATAGTAGAGATAYTATTGTTTTGATAGAAACTGCATACACTCAGATGAATAAAAATCTACCTTTCGTAGAATTTTCACATTTTTCACCTCTCTTGTCTAACAATGTCTAATAATTACGAATAAAAAGCCTTTCATACATATTTTTTTCTGCAGAATGTCCATACCAAGAACTAAATATACATTTCTAAGTCATCAGCACTCTGAAACTTCATTATTTTGGAAAGGAGGTTCCCTTTCTTCAAATATGATTTGAAAACATTTCTTGTCCATTTATCTTATCTTTTCAGCTATAAATCAATTTAAGCAGCTTGAGAGAAACATGGATACTTGGAGCAAAGATGAAGGGGTTGGCATAAGGCTGAAAAAACATTCTAGAGAGCCAAGTAACTGAAGAAAGAGAGGGAAAGGAAGGAGATCAAAAGCAAAAGGGAAAAGGACAGACAGATGGATGCATCCACCACACAAACAACTCAGTTAAAGTTAGAACAAGTTCTGCAGCATTTTGTGCTAAGTGGTAATAGGACAAGACCTATTCAGAACAAACGCACTGTTAAACCCCCAGACCTCAGACATTTGAAGGGCACAGTGCGCTTCTGCTGCGCTGCAACAATACAACAGTGTCTTTTCAGTTCTGTGCATTTCATACAGTGTGAACAAACTCATCTAAATTGCTGGTTCTCTCCCTCACCAACTACCTCACGCACTCTATTTATTGTGTTTAAATCATATCATTCTCAGATGGCAAACTAAGGCTGAAAAGATTTCTCACATTTGACTCAAATTCATTTCATTTTCCTGCTCAATTCTTAAAAGCAAGAGGGAGACAAGACATTTTACCTACTATCTCTTATTTATTTCTTCTGAAATGACAAGCGAAACAGGCAAAATACAGCCAAGGTTATCGCTCAGAAGAGAATGCTTTGGCCACCACTGCCTGGATCAAGAAAGAAAATATCATCAGCAAATATACTCTTACCTGAGTTTTACTATTACCCAGATGCTACCTCCAGTCAGTAACTAATTTCAGTGAAATAAACTGTATTTTTCCACAACCTTGAGAGAGAAGAAATATTAGAGGATAGAGATCTTATCTTTGTGGATTCTTTGTACTCTTACAACAAATAGTCACCATATTCTTTGCTTCACGTAAGAGAAGATTTTACCAGACCACTATCCCCTGCCTTTTTTTCAGACTTTCCTCACACAGTAATTCCTTTACCTACTGTGATTGCAACTGGTACCACAAAACAGCATACCAAAGAATTTATACGAAGGAAATTTATTGCCAAGGGCAACAACAATAGATACTTACCAATATCACAAATGAAACTAATCACATTAACCCTTATAATTACTATTGACACTGAGTACAGCTGTGAGCTAAATTGATCACACAGGGGTGCCTCCAATGGCGCTAGCACAACTGGCCACATGCAGAGTTCATGAAGCCAGGGACATTTTAGTGGGGAAGTTATTTTGAATCCAAGTTAAGATAAAATATTATCTCTTAAGTAATGTTTATATAAAYTGAAAGAAAAGTAAATCCTCAACCTTTTGAGGATTTGAGGAACCCTGAGCGCTCCAGATCTGCTAGGTAAAGGAAGACTCTGCCCAGCCTGGCTCAGCAGGGTCRGTTAACAGATTCTTTTTTTGGATCTTATCCAAAAACATCTGTGCAACATAGAGGTCTACCTTTCATAACTTTCAACACAAGTTCTTCCTGTACATACACTATCTTCAGCCTAGACTCAGTGGAATAAGATACATCTCTCCAGCAGTTGTTCTTTTCTGCAATCTAAATAATGATTTGTAAAATAGTTTGTGGTAATCATTTTCCGCAGGCTAAAGTTTCTCAGAAAGATTATCAGAGCACAAATTGGACTTAGAGAGTGCACCCCATCAGCATTTGATTTGGATGAGGAGCACACACTTGAAACAAATCTCCTGATCAGCTCCACTCTCAGGGCTTTGGGTTGCTTTAAAAAGCAGTTCCAAAGCTCAAGATCTGAATTCCTATAAATGAAACAAAACTGGGAAGTGCCCTCTAACAACTAATGGGCATTCACACTGCAGCTAGTCTGAAGTAAAACCACCAAAAAACACACAGTGCAGATGCTGGATCTTTAATACCATTTCACTCTACATATCTGCTCCTATGGAGCTACAGTACTTCTCTCTYTAACAAAGTTTCTGGATCCAGAAAAGCATTCCTACACCTAACTCTCTTTAATTTTATACAGCACCAGATTGTTTTGACATTGGCGATTCCTGCCTCCTCAATAACTAAGAATCCACTGGAATTTTTAACTTGTTCACAACAGCCTTAGTTTTCAATAGGCATAGGCACTGACAATTAACTTCTTGTTTTAACCACAAACACGAACCCAAAAGGTCAAAGAGCTGTTCATTAAATAGTATGAAAAAGTAGGCTGCACTGCAGTCTACATTACATTTATGCTGAGACTAACAGAAGATTTTCACCATCAGAAGTATCAGGATAGCAAATTTCAGAAGAACTCCAGTCTGATGACAGAGTAAAATTCCAGGCTTCTCAGCTCATAAAACTGTATAGCACACACATTTTTAGTCAAGAAATTTTTAATGCATTTTTTTGCACTCCTAATAATCCCAAACTACCCCACGTATGAAACTAGGAACTATTACCCTTCCGGAGTGGTGGTATATAATTGTCATTATTGTCTTTTGCATATTTKCATTTAAGTAAACTCAGAAATACTCACTAAAAAATCACAGGCGATAATATTGGAAAATAAACCACATAATATATTCACTTGAAGGAAAGGTCCTCTGCAGGTCAGTATTCAAAGGAATTTTGTTTCATTTTAGAATTTCTTTACAGGGCTATCAGAAGTGCACAGAAAGGCAGAAGCATGAACAATGATGGTACAGAGTCTGCAGAATCAATTATAATCTTCTTACAATCTTGGAAAAGCAGATAATAACAATAATTTAAGCACACTATAATATATATCCTTGTTAGATATTTGAAATGCTCATTTATCAAGGCAAGCTGTTAATTTAACTGAAATTTTGTAGAAATCTTAATTTTATCAACATGTTGGGATAAAGAATCCATACAAAACTTAGTACTGGTAAGTGCTAACTATCAGTTTTGTATTCCTTGTCATAAAGTATTTACAAGGATGACAACTTTCAGTTTTTCTAATTATTCCCACGTCATTCCAGATACTCCAGGTCTGGAGACACAGACCTTTTATCTTTTTATAGATGGTGTAAAGAAGAAAAACTAAAAAAATGTTGTTGGCACAGAAGCAGATTATCAGTYGCAAGCTAAGGCGGCAAAGAGGACATTCAGGAACTGACAGAAAGATGAGATAAAGCATAAGATACTTTGAACAAGAATGGAAGAACATGAACATACTTTTCCAGGGAAGAAAGGGTTTATTTTCAGACTCGCTTTTGCCATGCTGAAAGTTTCCATGATAGAGAGGAAAACAACATTGTAACAGAAAATGATCCTGACCTCCTCAGAGAACCTGACCTTAGCTAGAGAATGTGCCAGTGTGATGAGGAAAATGAAGCATCTTAATGAGGTAAGAAGAAACCCGGTCATCCTAATTCAGTGGACTCCTCCCAAGAGATCAGTAAACTAGAAAAGAGAATTCACTGTGTTTTGGAAGTGCATCTTAATTCATTCTGTTTATCTTCGAAAGAAAAAGGAAGAATGCTCAGAAATTGAAATAATCTTTTTGTAGACTTCTCTTTTCTCAGATTTATCTCATATCCTTTGAAAAATTAAACTGTATACGCAAATCCTCACAGTTGTAGTACAACTCTGGGGAAAAGAGGTCTGAGGAGACTCTGCAAAATGCTTGGGACAGAGAGGTGGGCTGACAGTGGGCTGCTCATTCCAAAATAAAATTGTCTTCCTCAAATCTATTTTTTATATATATATATATATATATATACACACACATATACATACATATATATATACACACACACACTAATTCCCAGCAATCAGGTGGCTCTTTTTCCTAATAACCTGGAGAATCTGGCTAGACCGTGGTACAACAGTATGTTCCAGTTTTTCCATGCCTCTTGTACCATGCAGATCCAAATGTAAGGGCTGTGTCTATAGGCTTGCTCTCTGCCTCTGAGGACTAATAGCTCAGCATATTCTGCATCCACGAAGCTATGTTGTTCGCCCCAAAACAGGTCTGACCCATCCTACCTACTGGGAACTTCCCTCACCATCCACACAATCCCCCAAAACATGTGCAGGCACTGAMAGGCAGTTGCACGGGTCTGAACACTGCCAAAGAGCATAAAACCATCTCTAATATGAGATGACCATGCATGAGTTCTCAAATCTGTTCTCTAACCCTGAACTTTGTATGAGAAGTTGCATAGCTCTGCAGTATTTCAATGTGCAAAAAGCGAAGAACAAGAAAAAAACTACTGGAAAATACGGAATATAGTGCACAGACTTTACCTTGATCTCTGTTATCACGGTAACAAAGAGAAAGAGGCGCTTTCACAGCACAAGCCACCGCTGCTGACAGAATGGCCTATGCAGAAGTGCTGCAGCCAGGCACAAATTCAACTCRTCCCGATCCCTTTCCAAATTGCGCAGAGGTTAAAAGAAGTGTCAGCCCATCACCAGATCACAACGGGAAAGAGGAGAGAAAACGCAGCTCCTGGCACAGGGAACAATTCCACCTTTATTTGAACTTCTTTTTGTAGCTTCAGCAAATTTAGTGGTATGCCCTCCTGCTAAATAATATTTTGACCTCAATAAATCACAGTTAATAAAACCAAGTATATTTTGCCCTTTTACAAAATCTGATTTCAATCTAAGAGTCTAACAGTGTATATGTTACTCAAAGAATATATTCATTTCATGCAAACACATCTATCCTGWCTTAATCTAGATACTCAAGTAATTTTAAAAGATATAAGGAAGGACCTTAGCAGTGGTTTACATTAGTAATATAATGTGCAAAATGTTTCTTTTTGGAGCAAGTTTTCATACGTGCAGTATGTGGTCCAGGGAGCTATGAGTGGTTTCCCTCTAGGGGGAACCAAGATGGAACGAACAATAAGTAACATGAACAAACGTAAAATGGTGTGGTAGATCACACCTTTTAAAGTCAATTTACCAGATAAAATACACACCAGGATCCCCWGCAGCCTTAACTGACAATCCACTTGGAGTATGAACTCCACAACTCAGATTTTAAAAATATATGACACCAAAAGTTAGATTAAATCAATCACATATGCACTATGTATGATGATGRCTTCAGTTTATAAAGTTTTTATAACTTTTTATCTTCTTCCACAAGAAGAGTGGCCAGCAGTGAAATTCCCAATCTTCTCTTCTTTTGAAAACTAATGATCTGCCTCCTCTTTATAAGTCAAAAATTGCTTAAGTAAAGACTATAAATATTAAATATCTAAGTGCAATATRTAGTGCCAAATCCATTTTTTCTAACTTAAGGTGTCAAAGTGTTTCAGCTTTTTAGTTTTGTTGAAGAATAAGAAGCATAGACAGAGAATAGTGTGAAAACGTGGGGTGAATTCAGGACCTTATACACTTAAGAAGACTTTTAAAAAAAAGAAAAAGAAACGAAAGAAAGAAAAAAAAAAGAAAAGAAAAAACTAACTCATTTACTTCCAGGCTTCTCCCAGTTTGATTTCAACAGGCCCCCCCACCACAGGGAATCTGCAGTCATCACAGAATACAATATAAACCTTCAGTATTATAAAGACACTGCGCTTACAACACATTTGCAGAGAAAGGTCACAGTATTTTTGCAAATCAAAGAGTCAAAATTTTTAGGCAGACACTTAATATTCCTCAGAATCTCAGGGCCAGTCATCTCCCCTCTGACCAACAAAAGGAAAAAAATTCTTCTCTCTGCAAGGTCTTTCTCAATCACAGCCCTAACATGATTAGCCTAGTGAACTTTGAGCAATGAAAATAACATTTTTTCATGATTTTTACTCTTCTCAGCTCTGYAGAGACACAAACAATTCTGGGAAAAAGTAGCGGAGCTTTATACCTCATCAACAGAATTTGCTACCCAAGTTCCAATTACAGGACCAAATATCTACCCGCCTATCTATAGCTGCTGTCACATTAAATATGACGATAATTGGATTGAACAGATGTGTAAATTGGGACAGAATCTGGTCTGTCTCTTCGCTATTATTAGTGATGTTATTCACTGCAGAAAACTCAGTTTGACTTTCAGATTCCAGCAGACAKTTGAATTTCTGCCCATTAAAGAAATAAAGTCTTTTTACGTTACAGAATAAAATTTGATTTGGAATTAATAAGGAATAAACACATAGCCCCTAAGTTCTCATTTTTTTTGCCAGTAAATACAGCCACATAAATAGCAAATCTAGAAGGAGAAGAAAAAAATATACCCAAATCTAAGCAAACAATATGAAAAAGTTGTCAAAAAAAACCTTTCAGCAGTCTTTATGCCAGCTTTTATTCAAAAATTGCATTAACATACAAAAATGAGAAATGACTATTTTGTATATTAAGGTTTTATTCATAATATCTAGACAGTGTACTAAAATATGTTGACCATTCTTCCTAAAATTAACAATTTCAARTAACTGTTAGAAGCTCAGAAATGTTTATCATACAATGTAAATGCCTTTAAAACCATCTGTGCCGCTAAACAATTGYGTAACAACTTCTGACAAACAGCCAACGATCTCAGGGCCTGTCTGCTGTGTATTTGCCACTACGTAAATTCGGCAGGATTGGGACCTCAGACACCGAAGCTGAAGAGGAACACAGAGCTAGCTCGTACTTTTTCTTCCCCCACTCAACATGAGTCTGCTGCAATTGCTGTTAATGTCAATCCCATCTAGATCAGTTATTTGCATAACCGAAACAACCATGATCTATGTCTCCTGCATATACAGTCAAAACTCCACCATTCCATTTTAATTCCACTCATTAAATTTTCACATAGGATCAAGGACACAAAATTTAAAAATCAAGAAAATATTTGGTGAAAAACTGCAGACCACAAAATTTGAAGGAAATCTGCTCATAGGAAATTTTCAAATATTAAATACAGAGATTCCCCAAGTTCAGATTTTGATAACTGTGGGTAAAGAGCAAAATCAAAATCATCATATCATCAGCTACAGAAAGTTAATCTTCTATATAGAAGTCTCCGCTCTGGCTAAATAACTGAATTTTATCTGAAAAGCCCTTGTCTAAAATATTTCTCTATGATTATTTGTAGCAATACCTCTGTACTGTTATCAGGCTAGACTGTCTAACAACAAAGCATGTAAATCAAAGCTTACAAGATAATGGACTGAATCATGAAGTCCTCCCTTACACTGATTTTATGTGAGTTGCTGTTCCATGTTAATTACAATGAAATTGGTCATTTTTAGCATCATGTTTCCTCTTCCCTCTCTTTAAATGTCTATTTATTGTAGTAAATTGGAAAGACAGAAAGCATCTCAAAGACTAAAAATCAAATTCAGATGAATTCATCCATTTGTTGTTGTGTTCTAACAAATCAAACTAATCACAATGAAACCATAGAGTTAGGGACATGTGAGCTGGAAAAGCTCTACTGAATTATCTACTATAGCCTCAAATCCTTAATTGTCAAGAAATACTCAGCTGTATTACAATTTACCTCTTCATGCTACCCTTGTTTTACTTTTCACAATCTTGTTTCTTCACTTGCTGCAGATTTTACTTATTTTGTGAAACACACATTTTCTTGTAGACCCTCAAATATGGGGGTTTTTTTAGCACTGAAGAGGCACAGCAAGACTGGAGGTCTGCATTTCACTTGCTGCAGTCCAGGAACTATATTCTGCTTGTAAAGTGCTTAATTTACTTTTTTTCATTTTAAGCAATAACTGTTTAAATTATTAATGGTATTTTTCTTTGCTGCTTAAATGAAACTACTTCTATTCTAGACCACCGTGTAGAAATTGGTGGATTCACTTAGTAAATAAAAGAAACTTGCCTTTTAGTTCTCCAAAGCTTCAATAATTCCAGAGGTGAATTATAAATCATGATTTTAATGGATGTCCTCAGTAGTTCATTTTAGACATAGTTGTTACTGCAGACAAAGCAACTAGGTAAGACCAGAAAATCAGTTCTTCAGTCACCTGCAAGGGAATTAAAAATGCTTCATTTAGGCTGTGATATTTATGAATTTGCTTACCTTTCTGAGGTTGACTGGCCAGCATTCCCTTACATTTTGTTTTTATTTTAATAATTTACATATTTCCAAGAACACTGAAAATATCAGAGCTTGTGATAAAGTTAAATCATGTCAAGTTCAATAAATTATGATTCAGAATTCTTGCCAATTCCTGAAATATCTTTAATCTTTAATTTGCAATTTAAGGCTAACATCCAAAGAAAAGAGACTACTGAAAAGCAGTGCTAAGAAGGGTATGTACCCCCTTAAGACAGAGATTTATTAATGTAACATAACTATTTTAAAACAAATCTTCAAAGCTAGATATGCAAGTGATTCACAGAAATGTAGGTTTCTGGAAGAGAAAAATAACTTTTAAAGCCAAGTAGAAATACACAGGTGTTGCCATAATGCACACATCTGTCTGTGCAACAGTAGCAGATTAAATAATATATATTGAAACTGAGAAAATGCACTTTTATTACCGGTATTTCAGAGCAGGCTTTTCTCGTATGATTGAAATCAACTGTCACTACATGTTAACATAATATTTTATRGAATGTTTTCAAAAGGATATTTAAAGTGGACATTCAGTGTTTTTTGTGGTAGCACAGACAAATCAATCAATCTCCCCTTTTTACGATGATATTTTAGGGGGTGAATGTAAAGCAAGTAAAACAGAGGGTTCTTTCGTGATATTCCCATCAATATGCAGTGACTATCTCTACTTCAATTATATAAATACAATTAGATTCCTCTCTAAAGGGAGCTACGTTAAAAATTCTATTTAAAACTTCAGAATTCACAGAAAGTCATACTGCACTTATTCACATAGTATGGTAGTGTATTATTTCATTTTTCCTAGATATAAATTAATCACTTTAGACAGCAGAGCTAGGCGCTTCCTTTATTTTGAAAACACTCCCAAATAGTCAAYGTCGCCATTCACTTAAGATGAAATCTCGTTCAGTTAGCGATTCATTTTTAATTAGAAAAACGTCTAGTTAAGACAGTGCAGTTATAGAGGAATAAAGACGGAGTAAACGAAATCAAACAGAGCAAGCCTCTCAAGTGTCTTCATCTTCTTAAACTGCAAAAGAGTTCATACAAAAAAGATTATTTCATGAAAAATATACTTCTTTCTGCTTGTAGGAAGTATTAATTTTAGGAGATCTTCTCTCCCGTCTTCTTTCAAAGCTTTTAAAAATATGAACAGAARTGGAGATCTGAGGGAGTTAGCTAAGCAATTCAGATCACAAAAGAGTATCAGTCTGGTTTATTCCCGATCATGTAATATCAGACTCCGTTATTTTCATGTTAGTGTACACATCTGTACTTCTTGACAAAGATCACTTAAAATGAATACGTATACGTATCATACATCCTTCTTGAAAAGCTGTTAGCTTGTGCTGCCAGTTGAAGGCAAAGGATAAAAATTCTACACATAGCTTCCGGTTTAAGCAAACAGTTGCAACTTTATTCCACGTTCAGCTATCTAGAAATTCCAGCATCCCTTATCTTCAATAATCTTAATGCAGTCAGTTTTCCAAATCTTAAGTGTCAAAGCAGAAAAGGACGCAGGGTACCTGAAGGAAGATTCCCACAACTAACCTCTTCCCTGAGTGAAACTGCGAAAGTGAATGAGAGCTCCTTTAATTAGCACTCAAGTTAAAATATTTTTCCTTAATAGCATGGAAAAGAATTCTTGCTGACCCCAAACTGTGAAGCAACTCTAACACAGCATACACACAAAATATGGACACCTAATGTAAACCATTAAGCCACTTCTACAGTCACTGCCAAAAAGACAAGTAGCTGGAAAAATGATTTCCTGTCCAGAAGCAGCAGGAATACTTCCCTTGTCTTTGACAAGGTGGGAGAGTAGCACTAATCAAGTTGCTGGCAGGCAGTAGATGCTGTGTAGATCTTTTCAAAAAGAAAAAAAAAATGTGTAAACAATTAACGCGTCTGTAGCAACGTCTCACGTAAATAGGTTGGTCTGCAGCCTGGTACTTAATTAGTACACTCTGTTCAGTACACAGCGTGGCCTCAGTAAGCAGCGTCTCCAAAACAAATTAAAAGGACGATAATAAATCTTGCTTTCTCACCAAACATACAAATCTTTCTCTCTCCCTCCTCTTTCTGCCCCGCCTCCTAATAGATAACAAAAATAAAGTTGCTAGAAGAAAACAGATCAGCAGCCATCGTGCCCAGTTCGTATCTCTCCGAGCAGTTAGCTTTGTAGCCCTGTAGAACTGATGACAGCCTGCACAAGGACAGAGCTTGGTGAATAATTCAGATCAGTAATTTTTAGATAGATCTCACAAATTTATCATTTTGCAGATCAGTTAAACGTATTTTTACTTCTGAGAAAAAAGCAGCAAAGTCAACCGATGTAAAAGTTTGAACACATATTCATGAACAAAAGGTATGCAGCAATTTTTTTCTCATACCAGTAATTTTGTAATAATCATGACACATTGAACAACCAGACCTGAATCTTCTATCTAATAGCTTCTTTTTTTTTCTTCAGTTTGACTTGAGTTGGAGCAGGCTGTAACCCCTGAGTGTTYTCACAAATCACCAATGAAATACGCGGAGGTTTAGGATGCTCAGCCTTAGCATCCAGTGCTTTTCAAAATGGCTGCACTGCAAAAGACTGCTCACACAGCAGAGGAGAAAAATGTCACTGTGTTAAGACAGAATAGTTTACAAAACCAGTGAGAGACTAAAAGCAATACACAGCTTGTGTTTATAAAAATTCATAAGCATTTCATGTGCACTCCTAAAGGAATTACGTAGCTGCTACAACAAATTATTATATAACATAATTAAACACAAAAATCTGCAATAGTAAAATAGTATTAAAAGATAGATTATCACTGCTGCAGTAGTGGCAGATTGCAAGCAAAGATCCCATTAGATGTAATGGGAGCTAAAGTTCTAATCCACTGTGCACACTGTTGAAAATAATATCCCTGTGGCTTTGACTTAAACTAGCAGAGTTAAGGCAGCAACCTTATTTCTCATTCTCTCCAGTATGTACAGACAGCAATGCTCTCACAATGCCTTTATTCCCCTCCTCCCTCTCAAACGTATTTTCAAGAAATCCTCAACACTTGAGTAACAGAGGGAGGCAAGGAACAGGCATGATACATAATTGTGCATTTCCTTTGTTTTTATTACTTTAACTCAAGCTGTTAATTTCATTTAGGATAGTTAATGGTTAGAGCAAAGGACAGCAATTGAAACTCTGATGTTTTTCACTTTATAACCATGAGCATTACCTCTGGACTGGAGCAGACAGGTAGTTAGCAAGGGAAAGTAAGCTGTTCTCCCTCACTAAAAAAATCACCTTTCACCTGTGACAGGAACAAATTGCATCAGATGGTGTCTAATACAAACCATCTGGGATTCCAGAATGCTGCACTTGTCCTATTCTTCCTGCTTTCTGTTAAAGCAGTATTACTCAGATGAATGGGTCACTTTGTACCCCCCCAAACTATTGCTTCATGTTGTAACAGGTTTAACTTTAATCAGTTTAACTTTAATCAGTTAAGCTCTTTTAGAGGATGGTCAACAGACTGGATGCAAAAATGCGAACTTCAGAACATCACTCCTTCCCAAACTACCAGGCTGGTGCTATCTCCCATCCCTAAATTAGACCTGCCAACTCCAAAGTGCTGGAATAAAGACATTGTGCATAAGCAGAATCATAGAATCATAGAATTGGTAAGGTTGGAAGGGACCTCTGGAGATCATCTAGCCCAACCCTCAAACAAGTGGCCCAGACGGGGATCGAACCCGTAACCTTGGCATTATTAGCACCACGCTCTAACCAACTGAGCATAATGTAAAAATACATACAAGATATTATTAATTTCCTAGCCTTTAAGGGCTTGGGTAATGAAATTGTTTACATTGCTGCTGGAAACGAACCTTAATCATGCTGAGGGAGAAGGAGGGGTTTCATATCCACACGTGGTTAATGGGATGGACTTGGCAAATTTGCAAATGGCACCAAACTGGATGGAGCTGGAGAATAAGGCTGCCATTCAGAGGGATCTCAGCAAGCTGGAGGTTAGAGCATCAAAAATCTCATTAAGTCCGTGAAAGACACATGCAAAGCCCTGAACATGGGATGGACCAAGCCTGCGTATCCCTATAGGATGGCGACTGACTAGCTAGGAAGCAGCTCTGCAGAAAATAACCTGGGAGCCCTGATGAACATCAACTAGAGCATAAGCCAGCAGCATGACACTGCAGTATGAGAGCTTAAAACATATTGGCTGCAGCAGCAGAAGTGTAGCTAGCAGACTGAAATTATCATCCTCTCCACAGGGCACATGTGGCTACACCTGGAATACTGCTTCCACTACCGAGAGGCGGTTATAGACTCTTCTCAGAAGTGCACAGTGAAAGGACAAAAAGAGGCAACGGTCACAAGCTGCAGAAAGGAAAATTCTGACTGGACATAAAAAAATTGTTCAGAGTGAAAAGGTTAAGCACAGAAACAGGTGCCTAGAGAGGCTGTGGAAATTGCATTTTCAAAACTCAGTTTGATAAGGCCCTGAACAACCTGATCTAACCGTGAAGTTAGCACGGCTTTGAGCAAGAGGTGGTAGATGACTTCTGGTTTGGAACCTCCCAACCTAAACTTCTGTATCATTCTACGTTCCAAAAGCTCTCAACAAATTCATCTTATGTCTATATTGCCTACTATTTGCCTTTCCTCCCCATCCAACCATGGCAGGGAATTACTCTCATTTTACATCAAGGAAAATGAACACACATAGCCATAATGAACACCCATAAACTTGTGTCTGACTCAGCAGTAGCTCAATTTGCACTAACTATCCAGTCACCAGTGGTAAAATCAGAATTAGAAAACAGGATTTACTGGCTCCCAGTTCTATACGCAATTCATTAAACCACAACGATTTTAGGTGTAAACCTGTCTTCGCCAAGGATTACTTTCTTGATACATTTTAACAACACTGAGCACAACAGCTTTCAGTTCATGACTGATAATTCTTGGCACACTGTTGATTATGAAAATTAATAATAATGTGCTGGTGTTTGAAAAAATTATATGGAATATATGAAATTATTCTGGTGCAGATCATTGAGCTCTAACAGAACAAAGACCTTAGGGAAGAGCATATGTAATAATGTAATAATTACCATACAAGTGATAAATACTTGTATTTACATATCAGGGACAGAAAGGTTTTGGGGAAAGGACTGTTTTTTATGCATGTTTAAAAAGTACTCAGCATTGATCCCTTTGACTCCAAAAAGGGGACAGTCAAAAGGTGAGGAGAATTCATAAAGTAGGGGAAAAGGTTTGCTACACTTACATCTCTTCTTCCTTTTTAATCATCTCAGTTGCAAAATTTAGTAACGGGGTAATTACAATGAAAATTTTTGAACCAGTGTTCAAAAAAATAAACAAACTCYGTTTTCAATGCAAGGCATTTTTCAATGTGCCACATTGCATTCAAGTCACTTTTAAGACTATCTATCATAAACTAATTGCAAACGGAAAGCAAATACCAGCTGAATTTGACTGGGACAGTAAAAGGTTTTTAAGGTATTACTCTGGCCTCAATCATTCTGTCATTTAAAAATGTCATACTCCTTCTTGCTTAGCAGATTCAAAAGCTCACTTGAAAAGCAGATTTATATGATCTGGACTCATTTCCCAGGAATGATATTAGAAATACACCAAACCTCTTAATTCTTTATAGTTAAAGGGTCAAGTACAAAGTCATATTTTACTTGAAGTTTGCTCCTTCTTGGAAAAAAGTTTCCAGGTGAACTGAAAAAAGGATGAAGAAAATAGTATCATGTGCAATAAGTCAGTGGCAAAGTCCAGTCTATAAATATCACCAGGAAAGCATGAAACATTCCTCTGATCATTTTCAACACATTTGGGATGATTATTCCATCTTCTGCATTGCTTCTGCCACTAACTGTTAATTGTTTGGTTGTTCCCTAGTTGCCTCTTGAAGGATCTTTTATTACAGTTATGCTTTATATTTTAACACACAAATATAAATTACAATTTATACTTTGTATTCTGCAATTACAAGTAAATCAGTAACAAGAAGAGTTGACAGCACAGGCTGGACAAAAATGTTTTTATAAATAATATTTAATACCATTCTAAAACTCCACGGTGTGAATCCTCTCCCTAGTAAATGGCAGAACTACTCTGACTTGAGTAAGGCCTTTCATCCTACTTTTTAAAACTATTTCAATTACTGGTTAAAAGTTGGAAACTAAAAACATCCACAGTCAAAATAAGCAAAACATAAGAACAAGCTTCTTGGTACAGGTCCACCAGCACACCTCAGAAATGAACCAGAAAGTAGGTAACACAACAGTATAAACCCTGTGATTCTTTGGATGTCTAGGTGGCACCAGTTAGAACAGGTGCCAATAATTACTGGATACTGTGGCCTATGATTGCGTGACAAGGATGACTCACAATTCATTTCACACGGACTACTGAAAAGGAAATAATTTTCAGCTCTTTACTCTTATTTTAAGCATTTCTAAAGCATTCTTCAACCATATGATCAGTGAAGAAGCTGTATTCTAAAAGTGAAAGTCTTTATAGACTACCATTAATGCCTTGGGTCACTTATACGCATGACAACATTTATCATATATCATTTAGGATATCTAAATAGTACAGCTTCCATTCTCTAGATTCAAATGTAGCTCCTACTACTTGACAGTGAAGTGTATGCCTAGAAAGAGTATTAATCTCTTAGGTCTTTAAAATGAAGGATATTTGTCTAACAATGACTTCGAATAACTGAAGTCATGGAAACATACTGATCTTTGGTTTAAGTAATCAATTTTGGCACTGAACAAATTTATTGTTTCAGCTTTCTGTGAATTCCATGGAGACCTGTTTTAGTAATAATAATTAAATATCCGTATTACACAGAAGAAACCCATATAAACAGTACAATTAAATAAAGTCTTAACAATTGTACATCCAGAGTTAACAGTCTTGTAATAGTACATTCTTTATCAACTTTATGCTTTAAAAAACACTAATTCCACTCATTTTTAAAGAATTTACTATTTTAGAGAAATCCAGAGTTAAGTAGATAAGAATTCTGTGCCTTGGAATTTTTAGTGACCCATAATATTAAATGCCTTGAAACAAACACACATCTGAAAGTAAGTAACAGAGTATCTTCGAATAGAAGCTAAGTATGTATCTGATTCTCATACGTTGTATTTTAGAACACAGCACTAAAATTACTACAGTTAGTAGTAAGATGTTATAGTCCTACTCTGATATCAAAGCCAAGTTGTGCTAGACACTGCACAAATACAGACTCTTAAGAGTTGACAATCTGAGCGGATAAGTAAGACAGCAAAAAGCAAATGGAAATGGATATTAAGTCATTTGTCTCATGTTTCACTTACAAAGCCTGAACTAGACCTCTTGATCTGCAGACAAGCACTCTATTTAACAGGCTACATGCTTCCCAAAGAGGACTGAGCACCATTCATAGAATCATAGAATCAGTAAGGTTGGAAGGGACCTCTGGAGATCATCTAGTCCAACCTCCTTGCTCAGCAGGGTCACCTACAGCATGTTAGACAGGGTTACATCCAGGCGGGCCTTGAAGATCTCCAGAGAAGGAGACTCCACAACCTCTCTGGGCAACCTGTGCCAGGGCTCYGTCACTCTCACAGTGAAGAAATTCCCCCTCACGGTCAGGCGGAACTTCCTGCGCTTCAGTTTCTGCCCACTGCCTCTTGTCCTGTCACATGGGACAACTGAAAAGAGTTTGTCCCTGTCCCCCTGACACTCTCCCTTCAGGTACCTATGCACATTGATAAGATCCCCCTCAGTCTTCTCTTCCCCAGGCTGAACAGGCCCAGCTCTCGCAGCCGTTCCTCATAGGGCAGGTGCTCCAGCCCTCTGATCATCTTTGTAGCCCTAYGCTGGACTCTCTCCAATAGCTCCATGCCTCTCTTGTACTGGGGAGCCCACAACTGGACACAGGACTCGAGATGAGGCCTCACCAGGGCTGAGTAGAGGGGCAGGATCRCCTCCCTCCACCTGCTGGCAACAGTCTTCCCAATGYACCCCAGGAGACCATTGGCCTTCTTGGCCACAAGGGCACATTGCTGGCTCATAGTCAACTTGTCATCCACCAGCACTCCCAGGTCCTTCTCTGCAGAGCTGCTCTCCAGCAGGTCAGACCCCAGCTTGGACTGGTGCATGGAGTTATTCATCCCTAAGTGCAGGACTCTGCACTTGCCCCTGTTGAACCTCATGAGGTTCCTCTCCACCTAGCTCCCCAGCCTGGCCAGGTCTCTCTGAAAGGCAGCACAGCCCTCAGGTGTGTCAGCCACTCCTCCCAGCTTGGTATCATCAGCAAACTTGCTGAGAGGTCACTCTGTCCCCTCVTYCAGGTCATTGATGAAGAAGCTGAACAGGATGGGACCCAGTACTGAGCCCTGGGGGACACCACTAGCCACAGGCCTCCAAATAGACTCCATGCCACTGATGACGACCCTCTGAGCTCTGCCTTTCAGCCAGTTCTCAGTCCACCTCACTGTGCACTCCTCTAACCCACACTTCCTGAGCTTGCCTGYGAGGATGTTATGGGAGACAGTGTCAAAAGCCTTGGTGACGTCAAGGTACACAACATCCACTGCTCTCCYCTCATCTACCCAGCCAGTCATTCCATCACAGAAGGCTATCAGATTGGTTAAGGAAGATTTCCCCTTGGTGAATCCATTATGACTACCCCTGATCACCTTATTTTCCTCCATATGCCTGGAGATGACATCCAGAATGAGCTGTTCCATCACCTTTCCAGGGATGGAGGACTACATGCTGGACTTCTACTACCGTAATGTAATTGATCTGTGACACTGGCACTAATTCATAAAACAAAGTACATCAGAAGTTCTATTCCCCAAAATGGCAACCACTTGAATTGCATAAGTATCCATGTAGTAGCAGCTGCTGTGCATATAGCAAAAAAAAAAAAAWTTTTTTGTTTGGTAAACCTCCATGCAGAAAGGTTCACACTTATGATTTATTAGCATTTCTGCTATTAYAGAACAAAAAAATTCTGAGGGTTATGTGCCCTACTTCACTAGAATTCAGGCTAACAAAAATAAACCTGATTGTAATAACCAATGTATTTCTCATACAGCCCAGTAGCCACCTTCTGTATTTTGTTCTTTTAAAAGTATCAAGAGGCAGAGGAAAAGATGAGAGTATCAGTAAAGCTCATTGCTCTTTGTATCACCAAAAGCAAAGGGAGAGAGGCACAATAAATATTAAATCAAACAGCAGAGATTCATTCTCCACACTCAGAAGAGCCTCTTCTAAAAATGAAACTGTCAGCTCTGACTATAAATGTTTGTTTATTATTGATCTTTTAGGACTTGCTGTTCTTATAAAGTACTAGAGATTGCAAACTGCGCTTGGAATTCAGGCATTGAGCATTCTCATAGCAAAAGACCAAGGAAATAATTCATCTTTTTTTTTTTTTAAGCATATCCTTATTTATCGCTCTCTTTTCATCAGAGCTTCCAATTCAAGCTTTTAGCCTCACTTGTACTGAAAAGAGTTCTGATTCTCCAAGAAACACTCTCAGTGTGAGATAACTTATAAATTAATACATAAAATTGAGTACACCTCTTACAGTGTAAGAGTGTAATCTAGAAATAATTTATGGAAACCCAGATTAAAGCAGGTCAGAGATACATACATACATACCATAATACATTCTCAGAACTGGAGACTGAGTTAAACTTTAGAACAAGAAATACTGGTTAAGATGCTTGTAATCATGCACAACTCTGATTATAGCCTCAAGCCCACAGAAAAGGTAACCAAGCCAGCTTGCAAACCTTTCACTCATCTAAAAGAAAATAACTTGTTTAAAGTAAACATCAATAGGTCTTCTAGTACAGAGTTTCAAGTTTCTGTTGTAACATTTCACCTAATCCCATTCATATCCCTAAATCACAGGATTAAGTCTTTTAGTTATGTCTTGTCAGTTGGGAAGAGAGACAACCATACCACTTTGGGTATATCTGACTGCATCAGAGGCCCACATTGTTGACACTGGATGTCCTAGTTAGGAGACAACCTGGCTACCATGCTATGCAGAGTTATTTGTTCCAAAGCATAAAGTGGACTTCTTGAAGTCATTGACATACTACAGTGACTTTACTGTCAGGTGTCACATATGAAAGCTGGAATGGAAAATGATGTGGGCGCACAACTTCACGTGGTCCAGCACAACTAACAAACCTTACTGAGCTGAGATGAAGTAAATTTTTCAAGCTTCTTAGTACCTGAAAGTTCTCCAGAGAAAGACTAACTTTGGTAAGGAGAGTCCAGGATAGCTATGTTAAACTGAAATGAAACTGTAGTGAGATTAGATGAGGTTATTCTCCATGTTTACCACAGTCTTGCACCAAGAATCTGAGACACTCCCTGTGCAAGGGATGAGTCATAATATAAAGCATGCATCCTAACGGCTGAAAACTGAAAACTGATCTTCCACCACAACAACAGACTAGCAGACCCATCCTGAAAATAAGCTGGTAAATAAAGATACACAACCTCCTTAAATCCACACTGACCCTCAAAGAATGCACATGGAGTGGCCTCTGATCCTAATGAGTCTGTAGAAATGCTTTTAAGAAGGAAGTCACATGAAGGAAAGTTGCAGCTTCTCAACGCTTTGACCGAATTTCAACCCCTCCCCTTATAGATGGGCTCACTATACCAGATTTGTAAGGACTGTGTGACCCCAGAGGTCACAGTCCAGGAAAACACACAAAAGGCATCTGTGGTCCACACCACAGTGGATGTAATACTCCTTGGGATGTCAATTAGAGCTCAGTTCTGAACAGGGAAAAATGACCCATGCTTGAAGGGAAGGAGGCTCTTAGATGACAACGGTTGCATTCTGCATTTTGACATGTATTATTTCCATTCAGCTGAAACAACAGTTTGTATGCAGGCTGTAGTAGGGGGAATGAGAGAGAACATTTAGCATATGGCAAGAACTTAGTCTCTTTCAGATTTTTTAAATATTTCACTGTAGATTTATATGCAGTGTTTTTCAGATAGGAAGTGGTAGATGATGCTGTTTCATTCTTTTCTTTTGGTTCTTGAAAATCAGCATTAGGTTGCATTCTGATTTAGTAACCTGATGTACTGTGAAATGACTATGGATTCCAGCTTTGCCAGGCAATAAGCCAATTAACTATATCATGAAAAGTATGGATCTGGACTTTGCTCTTGAAAATTTAATAAATTTTAACAGTTGGTTTGATGAAAAACAGATTAAGTTGATGAAATACATCTACATCAGATCAAAATAGAGCAATATTAGGTTTCTACCATACTTTGTGCTGCTGAATTTAATTGTCTCAGTTGTTCCTATTTGCAGTAAAACAAGACAAACAGCTCCTAACATTAATAATACTCAAAGTAAGGTAACAGTTTTAAATTGCGTCTAGCAACATCTTGGGAGTCAGCACAATCACTAAAAACTAATTGCAATGTATATTGAGCAACATAGAAATAGACACATATACTGGTTCTAACTAAGATTTCAGGCCATCATTAAATATAGTATTCCCAGGCAGGAGAGAAGTAAAACCCTGCTCTCACAAATGGTAACTGTGGCAAAATTGGACTAAGAAATCTAAAATAACCCTACAGTAAAATRCATATGACAAAATAGTCAGAGCTGCTGCACAGATTTAGAGGTTCACAAGCATCTTACAATAAAGCAGAGTACCAAGCTTCAAATACTGATTCAAATTGCTGTATTTAAAGATTATTTCCATCATGCCTTCCTATTATTTTGAAAAAGCAAGATTACTTCCTTTGTACCTTCAGCAGCTCTCTCTCACCTAACCTCTGTCTGAAGCAGCAGATCAAGGACACCATCCAGCTCCAAAGGACAGGCAGAGCTGTCTCCCATCCACATGTTTAAGAAGCACACMGCTCACACTGTTTCTTCATCTTTCATTTAATGTTTTCGAACACAGAAGCTAGTGTATTTTGCTATGTACTTACTGGGTATTTCCAGAAAGAAAAACACAGCAATAACTACGYGGATTTTTTTTCTCCCCAAAAGACTTCAGCATTAAAACCATTACATTCTTTTGTATAAAAAGCAGCAAGTTTAATAAACAATATATGCTTCCTTGTATAAGGACCAATTGTAACTACTAAAATAGCCAGCCAGTATGCTTTAATCTTCATAGTAACTATAAATTTTAAGTATTACATTAATTGTATATTCAAGCACCATTAGCTATTGCATTTTTATCTAGGATTATTCAATTACTAATTCMATTTTCATATCCACCTTAAAAAGATGTTTCTAACATGAAGCTTATGGTAATTTTAACCTACAAATGACAAAGAAAGTTTGGATGAATAATTACAAACAAGGAAAATTTGTGACTGCAGCATATATTTRTTAAATTTAGCAGCATTATTAAGGCAAGAGTTACTGGAGTATAGTATCACATGAAATTCACATACATTGACAAAAATCATATTGAAATAAATGGATTAGCAATTAGCAAAATATTACAAGCTTTTTAAAGCAGGTGTATTTTAACTTGATATTTTTCCTGATGTTGAAACCAAAAAATATACTGTGGTACTGCAAAATAATCAAATAGTGTCAATAAACAGTTTTGAAGATRAATGAAATTTAAAAGGAAAGCAGTMTCTTGTATGGTAAAAAACATGCTGATTTCTGAAATCAATCAGTATTAAACTGATTTATTAACTGATTAAATTGATTAAGTTAAACTACCTTGAATATCTTTTTAAAAATTGATTTTATCAGGCATTTCACCTTAAATGAAGTTTTTATACTATTTTCCAGGAGCTATTTACCTAGAAAAAGTTAATTTAAGAACAAGATTTATTTTAAAAGAGGGCAGTTACATAAAGAAGATAATGCATTTATCTCTCTGTAGCTCTTTCCAATCCCTTCCCAGTAAAGAATGGTTATGTAGTAAATCAATGTTCATGGTATGATCAGTAGTTTAACATCAATTCTTTAACAGCAATTACTTATCCTTTCCTTTCAGGAAAATCCCACTATCAGTATTTAGTGCATCAATCCCTATATATACAAAAGCTGGAGTGAGGTCTGGCTAGCTGTGCAGAATAACAATTCCCAACAAATTAATTTGTGCTAATCTAGAGAGAGATGTTCCATTGTTTCCACAAGTATGTGGAGCAGCAAGAAGGGGCAGAACAGCCCCTTCCTCCTTAAAGAKCCTTTAAAGGTTAGACTCCTAAGGGAAACTCCATAACTGACATTTGCAAAGCCAACTGCCTACTAYAAAGCCAACATTTCCCATTAATTTTAACGATAATTTGCTATCCAAGTATTTTTGTTACTTCTACGTATCTAGAATTCTAAACTCGTAAAACTGCTCCTTACAAGCTTGGAAATAAGACTTTCTTTCCTTTCCTTTGTTGCAAATTTATCAAGGGCCTCTTTGTTCTTACATTGTATGGTTCAYTAAAAAAAGCAAAACTTCAGCTTTCCCAATAATGGAAGTTGTGCCCTCAGAAACTATACAATACATATCCTTGAAACAACCCTATGTGTAATCTGTTGATACCAGATACATATTTCCCACAGAAGCACTCTCACAGTGAAAGAAAAATAGCTTTTCATAACGGAAAATAAAAGAACTTGAAAAGTAATACAAAACATAATGAAAGAATTTATTTCTAGCAGTGACATTTCTGAAGTATCCTTTTGGAGATATGTCACAGTTTCCTAAAGGGTTTGTATTAAAAAAAGACTTTAAAAATGCATAGCATGTTTCTTTAGGGATTCTATGAAAATTCATTTCCAACTGATTCTCCACAAGTGCATATTTTAGCAGAAAAATCTCTTTACAGTAAACATTAATGTCAGATAATAGACTAGATCTTCCACTCCACCACTCTATTCATGGTGCAACTGAAGAGTATTCAGCGGGAAAAACAGCTTGGCTCAACTGTTGGACAAATTAATCTCTGCTCTCAGAGACTCCACTCACCTCGATCATTATCGAATGAGCTGTGTGTAAAATCTGTATTTCAGTGACGTATTTTTAAGGTGCTAATGCTGCACATGCTTGCTTAAACACAGTGCCTCTAYTTACATTCAGTATCTTAAAATTGGAATCTTTCCATTTTCCCATTTTTACTGTTCAATAACCACTTCCATTTCTTAAGTTTCTCATACTTCTTGTGAAYCCCCTCACCAAAGAAACAAGCTGGTGTACCAGGCTATGCTAATAAGGGTAATTTTTACCCTGGTTAATCAACATCTGTTTTATTATTCATCATCAGACCACTGTAATATTCCTCTGTAACATTTATAACTAATTAATTTCCATATTTATGTGCCAAACTTTATTCTATAACTAGTCAGTCTCCAATAACATCTCTGTCTCTCTGGACTTTTAGTATGTATCCACTCCTTTTCAGCATGTCAAAGTTTCTGCCATCCAAAATAGCAGCTAGTACTTAAACCACATTCCTTTTAATGATTACAAGACAATTTAAACTCCTCAGCCCTACTTTCAAGTTTGTGAGCATCTTTTCTACCTATCATTCAGTTTCCTGCCCCCAAAAATTCCACCATTTTGTCCTCTTTAATAACCAGTCTGTTCCTTATTGCAGCAACCACCCCCTATAATGCTTTCCCAATACTGTACACTAGACTTACTCAAATTCCATCCTGTTCCTTATTCAAATTCCATCCTGCTCAGACCACTTCTCAAATTCCACCTCATCACTGCAAATCTTACTTCAATATTAGTAAAGGTAAAATATAAAATATATTACCTATTTGTCACCCCTATTTAGATTCCTTCACTATTTCAGCTTAGAATATGAACTACAGAATAGGATCTAAAATGGCATGTGAGTGATTTCATGGTTATACCAAATAAAATTTTCTCTAAGCTTTAAAAAAAAGAGATTTTTTTGCTAATTATTCAAGCCTYGTCACATTCCTCATGATTTGTAAAAAAGACATTCTTCACCAGTAAAATCAAATTACGGATTTCTCAAATTGTCTTTGCTGCAGTGCATCATTCCATTATTATTTTTTAAACTTGGAACTGAAACAGATTTTGATGAGATCTATGCATACTCATTCTTGGATCGCATTAATTCAATATATTTCTAGTCTTCTATGTGCAAAGCCGCATTGCTGCACAATGCAGAACAGAATTTCAGTTAATTGGGAACCAGCTAGAATGAGGTACTTAACAGCTGTATGAYCTACACAGGGACCTTAAATCACAGTTAAGATTATCAACTCTGATGCTATGYAATATTCAAGAGAGACATCTGCTGGCAATAAAAGGAAAGAACAACTACCACAAAAGCACCACACCTTTAGTTAGGCAGATATACCCATTAAAATGAACTATTCAGGACTAATTAGAAATAACCAATCTGCTTTCAAATCATACATTTATTTTCATTACACCATTTTCCAGATGCATCCTGTTTCATTTATGATGCATATCATCTGTTTATGTTGGATATGATTTATTACACTGCTTTACAAACGTTTTCACCTAGCTCCATGTAAGAGGCATTTACAAGAAGGATTCTACAGCTGTTCTAAGGTATGAATATGTGATCTAAGTGCAGGATATTGGATGAGTCCTATAATTTTACTAGATCAATGACAGGATGCCATGAAACAACTAGTATGTATCATTTAATCGTATCAATGTATCAATTAATAGTAACTGATCAAGTTTTGATATTATCTTGACCGATGTCATTTCCAGCTATTTCACTGAAGCAAGAGGAAACATGGCCACTTGCACATCAGCAGAGACGAGAATCTAGCCAGCATTCTAGTGCTGAAGCTAGTTTACTATAATTTAGTCAAAGATTATTTTTAAATGACTTTCATGTGGCCTATTAAGAAAAAAAAACTCTTTAAAGCTATTATCTGGAAATGATAACGAGCCACAGGCTTGTTAGGTTGATTTGTTTTAGGTTGCATTTTAGCATTCTTAATTTGAACTTTGTCAGGAGCAAAGGAGGAAAATATGCCTCAGGTGTCATAAATTTATGACCATCCAATAGAGGACATTTCAAAGAAACAGTGAAGCACAAAATTAGCTGTTCCTAATTCAGTGTTGCTGATGCAGGTGCCTCATATTGTATTCTGTTTCATTTTTAAAATTTTCAGCTTTATTTTTGCTACCATGAAGCAATTTTTTTTCAAACTTGTTCATGAAACAGCCYATTATAAGACAGAATAAGATATGTGACAGCCATATCATTCCCTCTCTAGATCCTGCTTATTTATTCCTGGGCCATAGGAGAATGCTTTTGAATAGGCATGCCATTTTCCTTTGGAATATACCAAACTGCACAAAATAACCTATTTAACAAAGCACTTTCTGAGTAGTATGTTATGCTCCTGACAGGACTTCTATTCATACGCTTTCTCCTCCTTGTCGCTCTCCAGAACTCACTCCTTCATACAGGTCATTTCCATAGACAGTTGCATTCCTTGATATATTTGTGAGCGGATGGCAACAGTCAGCAACTCTTCACTGTATTTGCCCCCTCCTTCCTAAAAGCATGCCTGAAGTGGGTGCCCTTTTTGCATTCTTGCCACAATTCAATCTTGAATGTAAGAAGACGTTAGAGGTGTCTCARAATTAATGGAAAGCATCTCAGAACTAACTGAAAAGCCTCGTCTTTCACTGCATATGAGCGTTTGAAAGAGAGTGTTAACTGAAGATGGAGAGAGGGCAAAAGAAGTGTTTTTTCAAAGTGCAGCAGAAGACACATGGAGACAGAACTGTCTGAATAAGTGTTGAGAGGCCCTAAAAAGAATGCTTACACTTCAGGAAAACTCATTTTATCCAAAAATAAAAGCAAGGAAAAAAAATCCYCCACCAAGCTCCTTTAGGAGCGTTAAACTGTTTTTAAATCAAGTTTTGAAATTTTCACATAGATAACAACAAGTCATTTCCATGTAACCTTGTAAGTTTCCTTTCTTATTCGGTCGTCTTACTCTGAAAAGACTATTCCTACCTCTCTTCAACTTTTGCTCAGTTTCCGTGATGGTCCAGCTCCTTCCAGCTGTCTTCGCCCTACAGATTTCCGGTCACTGCACTGTGGAGCACTTTGATCCACTGGAGCTATGCTTTACTCCAGTTCTCTCCACCCACCATAAGCACACCATCGTAACGACTACAGACAGCAAGCCGGCCTAAAAGCTGTTTGTCCGAAGTTATCATTGTACATGACAACAGGACAGCCTTTTCACGGGAACTAGTACTTCCAAGAGAGATACTTAACACTCTACATGAGCTGCATTTWTGAAAGTGATGATGCCTTTGCTAGAAATACAGGTACTGTCTGAAACACTAAATGAATAGATTATGTCTGCCCAGTACTGCCAGACTAACATTTCAATCAAGTCAGTAGGTATTTCTCAGGGAAATAAATGATTAGGCTCAGCATCTGCTCCTACAGAGAGTAGTGCTTGGAGATCTGGTTAATCTTTTCCAATCTCTTCCATTTATTATTTTAATCTATCACGTGGTGATAGATGGGCACTCCTACCTACCTAATTCCTACCTAATTTTAAAAATAAAAAATTGAGATATTTTATTAGTGACTTAATACGCTCTCTCAACTCCTTCAGATTTTTTACACTCAGGATTAACCCCTCTGCTGGATTATTTGCTTGTTCATGATAAACTGCAGAAGGAAGTATACGAGAAGAACTGCCAAAAGCTTCTTTGCTGCAACTAGCTAGCCACTAAAGTTATCTTCCAGTGGAGGTAAAGAGGTCATCACAGCTGAAGACAGAATCCATKTAAAGCACGATACACTATCAACGCAATCGGCAAGTCTTTCAAATACTTGAATGGATGCATCTTATATAGAGAAAAAGAAATAAATTCAAAGACAGATCATGATCTTCCCCAAAACCTAATGACAAAGCTAAAACATACGGTCATATTTTTTCTCAAAGGCAAATAATGGCCTAATTAAGATTTATCCAGTTCAAGCTATTTAAAGTAAAAGAGGAAAGTTAAATAATCAGTCAACATATGCCAACTGCTATTCCTGTTCATAAAATATGGATTTTGCTTGTACACTTAAAGAATCAGCCTTATACTGCTTCAGAGAAAACACTACCGTTATCACAATTTCTATTCAGCAATGTGTGGCACTAGTAATGGTGAGGAATGGCATGCTGGATTGGAATAGCTGAATGACATCTTTGCTCTGAATCAGCCAAGCTGTATGATGAAAATGCCTCTTAGTGAAACTCAATGTACCATTATAGTACAGTTCCATTGCAATCATTGTACTTTTACGTTTGGCATGAGCCGCTCTCCAGTATTCTAAGTAGTTAATGTAAGTAGAGCAAGATTGTACTTGCCGATCTGATTTCACATTTCCTTCATATGATAAGGCTGCAGCTCTGAAGAAAATTATTAGTGAGTCAGCGACATTCACATCTCAAGGTTACTATAATTAGAAACCATCTACATCCCCAAGYTGCTGCAATCTTGATCGTGAGGATAACTGCAGCCTGTCTTTCACTTTAACAGTAACTATGGGTAAGAATGAATAAAAACCTCTTTTATGCCAAAAATATTTATATGGTTCTACAAATGTATCTCACGCAATTCTAACCCTTAACAAAACAAGTTTTTAGGACAGTGCACAGMCCCTCAGTTCAGAGCATATGCGTGTTTGCAGTAAAATGTATCTGAATTTGAGAGGTTTCACACAAATCCTCTCTAATAAATTCTGAGCTCTACAGACTGCATCATCATCTCAGTGTATAGAGATTTATGATGGTGTCAATTCCCAACACGTGAAGAAAAATTCTGAGTGATGTATAGAYTTTCTTTCAACCTCTCCCATGATGGACAAGAGAGCAAACTTTGCAACACAGACATTATCTGGCTGCACAATTCATTAATTTTTGTTTTTAATTRCATTCTTCCGTGCTGGAAATCTTAATATGACTGGTTGCTGATAAACAAAAACAAGTCAAGTCAAAGAAACCTTGAGTTTCTATACCAACTCCCTCTCTGTTTATAGATCCCTAGTAGGTTATCTTGCCTCTGGAGAAACGTTCAGCCCTCTCACAGAATGGGTTAACATTTCTTTGGCGTTCTATGTTAAACTATGCTAACTCCTCTAGGTGGTTAATAGGAATGCCATCACCATTAGAAAAAACAGCAGTAGRAAGCAGGGCTAATAATAAAGGAGATAGAAAAACGGTTCAGCAAAGGGAACACAGCAACAGAAGCAAGCAGTGCAGGTAAAAACAGAAGTAAAAAAGAAAAAAACAAAAGTGRGAGGTCTTAGCACAAGCCATAGGTGCATATCTCAAAGAAACGAGGCTTGTGGTTGACATGAAGTGAGTATGAAATTGCCCGTGCTGGATGGTCCTCTACTTAGGACTAGAAACATTTCAAGGTGTCAAGGTTTCATYTGAGTTCTCAATGAGCTCTGGAAGCCTCTACAGTATGGATCTACATGCTTAACACATAACGGAGGACTTCTTTGTGCTGTAGTCTGTTCATTCATTCAGATGCTATCTTCATCATTAGGGGCTGAAGTACATTTGGTGTACACCRGAGTTGGTCTTCCAGTTTAATTTCCCCTAGAAGGGATGTATTTTGCATGGACAGAAACATTTTATATTCCAAACCAACATACACGAACGTGAGATGATCATGGGATTTGCTTAAAAAAACCCTCCGAACAAAATACTAAGGTCACGCTATATTCACTTTTACAGAATATGATCTCATAGGTGTGTTCCAGGCCAGGGTACACTACAGGGTACTACTACTACAGGTAGTAGACAAAACCATGGTGTGCCACTTCATAGAATCAACATGGTTCACTATGTTGCACTACAAATAGCTTCATTTGTGAAGCTTTTCACATCAGCTGCTAACACATGGTAATTTCACCAAGGACTGCACCCAATAAACCAAAGTTCAAATAGAAATAAATAATGGCAAGGTCTATTAAGTAGCATATTTGTATGATTCAGTGATCAGGGGACAAGTTAGCCTGTGGCTTTCATAAAGTGTACATTTGCAAATGAAACATTCATGTACTAATTTGTGTTCATGATGCATAAATACATGGACCTCACAAAGAAAAAAACTTCCTTTCATCCAGAACATACTTCCCCAGGTTTTCTCCTTCAGTGTCAATCTGACATCTCTAGAAGATAAAGCAAACAAAACAGTTCACCCAATACGAAAATGTATCAGAARTTGTATAAAATCTGCTTCCATCTGAGTCATCTACGAAAACATTCACATGTCCATTTTAAATGCTGCTTAAATTTTATCTGAATTAAATAGCTACTACAATTATTTTAAGTAATTCTTATCTGTATTCATCCAATTGTATAATCTATTTTCACATTTAGGTAATAAATTTTGCTACAATACATTTACTACTAAATAATCTTTATTATTGTGAAACCTAATATTGTTTATTGAGCCCAGATGAAATGGCTGTGCAGTAGGAATTTAAAATGGAGCTTGGAATATAGCACAACAGCCAGGAGCAAGGTGCAAGTCTGCCTTCAGGATTATTCATGAGTTCCATTATTGCAAAGCTAGAATCAAATGGACCCTCTTTAATTTTCTATGTGGTGAACTCTGCCTTCAGTGCAACCTTGTCTCCTGTGACAGACTTTTTTCACGTATGTGTAACTAGCACTGAAACCTCTATCCTAATACTCAGCAGAATTCAGCTTTCCCAATCCACGGAAGGTCTCCTTGCTTCCTTTAGATTGTAAGGTATATTCCTAAGAGAACATGATTTCCAGAAAAGAGACAGATTATCAACAGCAACATTTCAACAATAAGACCGTTGTAGAGACCTACGTGGTGGCAAACAGTGTTTGACAAAGATTCCTGTTTAAAGTAAAAGTAATTCACAAGCCAACATAGGTAAGCAAAATATTTATTTGTTGAATTAACATACAGCTCTCTGCTGTATCGATCAATCTCCTTCTCTCTCCTTTATCTTCCACATACTTATATGTAAGACRCAATGCATAGAAAAAACTTACCTGCCTTACCTAAAGAGAAAATTAAAGATTAGTTTCTAAAACAGCTAGTGTTTTCTGCATTCCTGCTAAYCAGTCCAAATTTCTATTTTAGGCACTCTGTCTCTGGCTAATTTTTTATTTCAATTGAAAACTCATCTCTTAAAAACTTTTTAATTAACACTTCTTTCAAGTTGTGTAATTGTTAACYAGTTCCTCACTGTTAATTTTAAGTTTGCTAGCATAGTGTTTTAGGACTTTATAAATAGTCCTCTGTGTATTGGCTTGTATTGTTGAAACGTGGTATATCTAGTAGAGGAGACAGACATTCAACAGGAAAGAGAGTGGCATATTTCTGAAATCAATATTCTTAACAAATCCATCAGATTATAAACTGAAACTATTATACRCTCAGTAAAAAGTTACATGGATAGCAAATAATATAGGTTAACTTATTCAAATTATTACAATTCCTATTAACATACTATGGTAGTATCCATTTGTTTAAATTAGGATTGGGTCTAACAGTTGGGTCCCGCTTTTCAAATACAGAACCAGAGAGTCCTCCTGGAAAGGATTATAAAGAAACAGAAAGCAAGTGATGGTGCAGTACAATAGTTTGTGAACACAGTGGCAGTCCTCTACTCTTATTAAGGAACAGCATGACAAAGAGCATGAGCGCAGGTGCTAATATGCCTAAGGAAGGAAAAACAAACAATGGAGCAGAACACCCACAGCTCACTGCCTGCAAACATATGGATTTTTAAGGAGAGTACTGGAGTTCCTGCATAGATTTTTAAAAGTTTCTACCCAAAAAGGAGGAAGAAGAGGAGAAAATCTAGTAACTTTTGTCAGAGAACTTGAACAACAGGCAATAAAGGCTGGGAATTTGGGTACTGAAGGTGGGAAGTAGATATGAAATACAGCATTAGTCCAGCTAGGAATGCCAACATTCCAGCTAGGAAAGCTGCAATTTTTAAAATGTATAAAACAAGCCACAGGAAGACATTCTCCTAGGTAGCACTTACTGTAAGAGTATTACAAGTGAATGGGCATACAAGATGCATGATAAAAAAAAAAGTCAGTATAGATTAGATGGTGATGCAGACAGTTAAAAGCATAGTTTACCATTTCCAATATTTACTTGAAAATTTCATATTATTACTGACACTAGAGACTACATCTGCTGCTATTGTTTCATGTGAACATATACTAGCTGCTCTCAAACTTTACATCTTTAGTTGATTATCCTTACTTTCTCTCAACAGAAAAGTCTTTCTTCAGAGCTTTTTCAAGGATAGAAGAGGAGTCATATTTGGAATACTGTCACTATTGTCTTTGTGGGATAGATAAGTGAAAGACCTGCTTTTCTGAAATTAGTATTTTTATGAGCATTTAATTTCTAGTACTTCAAACATCAATACATAAATACATAGAGATGAATGTGGTAAATCTCTATCACACTATCATGTGCATGTGTATTACTCCCTCTATTGGATCAAATCTGTATAGTTATTATCTGTACTGTAGCTGCTAACCTACCAAGTACACATGTACTGTTTTTGTCTCAAAAATCTGATCTTCGTATCATTTATGGCCCATTAGGCTACATAAAATTTCTGTCTACATGATGCAATCATTTGTATCATCTGAGACTAAAGGATCCCATCTCTGAAAACAAATTTGAATGTCAAAGACAAACAAACATGTCTGACCAATGCCTATGAATAGAGCAAATCAACACCTCTTTCTTGAAAGCTCACAATTTTTTCCACATCTCACAACTTTTACGTTAAAGCAAAACAGCTATTTTTCCTCTATTTAGTTCTCTTGTACATAGAAGTCTTCGCATGTCCAAATACTTTTAAAGGCTTTTTTAGATCTAAGATTTTTAGCAACAGATCTCCTTGTTTGTTTGTATGATATGGATCTCTTCTAACAGTTCCAAAACTACAGTCAATTGTTTTAGTACAGTGAAACACATAGATGGTTAGAAATATAACGATTAAAATATTGAGTAGGAGCCCTGGCTGAACTAGGATTCTCACTGTTGATATCATAAGTAGAACTGTACAAGTTTTAGCTAGGTATTTGAGGAGTTTTGCTGGAATATGCTTCTACAAGAAAAGTATGAAATGCTAAAATGTACAGCACAAAACACATATACTTAATAATCAAAATAATAGTTTGCAATATTTGATGGTAGTTTATAGAGGAAGGCATAATATTACTGCAGCCATTTCACAGATACTAGAAAACACAGAGATGGCAGCAAGGAATATAAAAATCTTAAGATTCACAAGCATGTGCTCTCACCACGGGACTATGCTACTCCTACAAAATAAAAGCTTAGCTAACAAATGAGTGCAGGTTCAGTGGGTCTTCCCACCACTACCATGCTCCTAATACTAATACCATCTCTTTGAGATTGATTTTATTCCAACAGAGGCAGGTACAAAATGGTATTGCCAACTCACTAATTCTTCCAGCGATTACTATACTCTTTAACAAGCTTAACAAGTAAAAGTTAAATTGTGACTTCAATTTGGAGAATAAAGTAATGCAATCTGGAAATACAGCCATGGAATGGCAATCTGGAAATGCTTGACAGAGGCCCAATGCGCAGACATGTGAAAAAGACCTTACTCCCCAGGCCTAAGTTGAAAATTACACTTTCTAACTCTGAGGTGCAAAACCAGCACTTTCTCCCATGGGACAATCCCATTTGCTGTAATCAATTATAATTGATTCTTTTATCATGAAGACATCCAAACAAAAATGTATTTAAGTTTTGAATAYTCTTCTATAAAACATACATAAACCCTTTTGCTATCTAACAGGATAATGCAGCTTACACAGCCACGTATTAGTTCAARATATACAACTGTAAAAATATAATTATATAAAAAAGYATAAAAAGTACAATTATAAAAATTAAATCCAAAATATTTTGATTACATTCCCTCAGAAAAGTTAGGCAGTAACTTTGGAAYGCCATTATCTTCGTTTCAATATTCCATGACGTTATTTGCTTTTCAATGAAGAAGTTACCATTAACTATATATTCAATGAAATTTTATAAGAGTTACGAGAATTAGAAATCTCTGAAATCCACATTATAAAGACRTGAATTATATTCCGACACACTCTCACTGCTACCGCCTTTGCATACTCAGTATTTCATCTGATCTCTGTATGTCTAACCTCTAATTCTTGCTCCTGCCTAATGAGTAATGCAATCAGRAAGAAAAAAGAGCACTTGTAGCATTATAAAGCTGTAAAACCACCACCAGATGGCACTTAGAGATAGCATGACCCACACCTTAACATTAGTAGCACACATTTGCTGTAAGCACGAAATAAAGAACTTTATGGTTCATAATATCAGCATCCAGCAAATAAAATCCTGTATCACAATGATCTGCTAGTCCACATATGTTAGAAACACTGTATCTGACTGTTATCAGTAACTACAGAACTACAGCACTTGTGTTATGCTCTCTCCTCTAATTTTCCTCTTCAGTGCACACAAGTGCCTTCCTCATTCAGCTGAAAATCTCCCTCCTTTGTGTTCCGAAATTTCTCTTTTCAYTACTTCATCAAGTATGTGTTCCATTCATAAAATATGTAACTGRCACTTGACTGTAAAATTTTAAATAATTAATAATGTAAGCACATTGCATATATCACAATCTGTTTTGACTCTTCTCTTGAAATTGGGTAACATTCCCTAAACGGTGCACATGAAAATAAAACATTGAACTCTTGCCATTATCTCTCAGCTTCTACCACTTTTAATAGCACTGTCAATCTTCTGATAGTTAATGTCTGTAGATCTGCTAAATTTAAAAAGAAGCATTCACATCAATACTGGCTCACAGGACAGAACACTACATTTAAATGGAAGCCTGTATCTAGAAATAGGTTATACCAAATTTATCATTTTATTCATGGGRAAACTTTAAAAATAGAATTCTTTTCTAGAGCACAGACGATCCCTTAAGAGTTGTGTGGAGCTGAAGTCTGCTCAAGCCTACATTAATCCTGCATTGGGCTTTTCACCTGCAGTCATGAACCCTCATTTATTAGGGCTGCCTGGAACACCTCAAAATCCATCAAATCCACCACAGATGTCCTCTGTCAGCAAGCCCAAGAGGGTTTTTTTGGCCTGACCTGAGCTGCACGGAAGTTACCACCAGCACTGCTAGTTACTGCCTTGGACTGCAGGGGTTTTGTAGTGCCTGCTAGAAACATGCCTGGAACTGCAGAATGGCCGACTGCAAACTATCAGCTTGCCTCACAGGGCTAATGATAGCTCTGACTGTCAAATCCAATTGAAGCCACAGAAGCTTTTCATGGAAGAATAATTAAAAAAGCCCTGAACAGCAGATGTGCGGAATGTATATATGAATAAGCACCTTGAAAATAAAATTCTGTTTAACYCATTACCAACCTCTTTGCATCCTCAAGATACGGCTCCCCTATTCAYGTTTAGCCTGAGGATAAACTGCTGAAATACAATTATTAGAACACCTTGGTCAATTCCTTTTAAAATTGATACTTGCAGAGTCTAATGCACCCCTGAAATACCACATCACAGATGGAGAAATTAAACTGTGAGATATAGTACCTGTCTCCTGGCAGGAAAATTCTCAGTAGTTCCAGAAACTTCAGCTCAACTTGTGCAGCGTACGTTCAAATCAGCCATTTTAAACGTGGARTTTAAAGCCTCAGGACTCTGGTATTCATTCTGAAGGAGAAGGGAGAGAGAGCGAGAGATCGCTTTGAGGGGAGTGTTTCGCCCAAGCAAGACCCTTCGCGGCGGCGCCGTCACCTCGCA
>NW_028185816.1:1644317-1702007 GCF_003343005.1 Rhea americana
GGCGCGGCGGCCCGCGGAGCAGCCGCAGCTGGACGGCGAGATCTGCGAGCTGGGCATCCGCCTCAAGGAGCTGGAGCTGCTGGCGCTCATCGGCGACGGCTTCGACCCCCACCAGTGTGCGTGGGCCGCCGCGGGCCGCCGCTGAGCGCGGGTGCCTGGGGGCCAGCCGCGCCGCCGCGGGCGCGTCCGCGCTGCTCCGAGGCCGGCGGTCACCCCAGGCCGCTGGAGGCTTGCAGTAACTACTGCAAGTTCGGCAATTTAATTTCAAAACTCACTGGGCGTGAAGGAAACGCAGAAAATAAAGTAGTGCAGCAGATCATAAAAAAGCGCAGCTTTCCCGAAAAGAGGCGAGGAGGCTGCGGGCCTTCCCTCGGGGGCCGGGGCTGCGCGTCAGGGGTGGTGGAGGTGGCGGAGCGCAGCGGTTATGCGAGCACGGAGCAAAGCGGCAGCAGGTGAACATCGCTTCGAGGAAGCTCTCGAACCCCGATACGCGGTTCGCACCCATCGCTTTCCATTAAGAGGAAATCAAGATTTTTTTTTTTCCTTTGTCATAGTAATACCTATTTTACCATTTTAGTATTATTTTCAATGCTTGTGAGAAATTCTAGTTCAAATATTTTCTAGGCAGGAAATTACAGCTTGGTTAGTTTAACATAATATGAGGGGGTTTCTTTTGGTAAAGCATTAATGACAGAATTACTGACAATTTATGTTTCATTCCTGTTTAGACAAACTTTTGAAGGCACTGACAGAAGAAAAGATACAAGGCATAAAAACAAGGCAGAAGCTAAAGAAACAGCAACCAACATGATGAGGATTATTTTGGCTGGATATTCTGTCAGTATATCACTATAGAGTATTTTAATGGATCTTCCATATTATTTTTCTACTTAACCACATGCAATTCTGTAATACAGTATATTTTCACGTTGACCTTTTTGTGTGTTATTTCTTCAGCACTAGGTATTTCAAACCCAGATGGGTCTTAACATTTCTTCTCCAGCTACTATAGACAAACAGGGTAGACACTGTTTTCATCAGAAATGCTAGAAATTAACATTGCTAATGTCAGGATTCCTTCCAATCCTGTAGTGAGGTTCAAGGTACGTGTAGCAAAAAAACACAGTAATTCCAGTGTTGCTCCAATACAGTATTTAGTTTTTGTTTCAAATACAGTAAATGCAACTGAGAGTAAATAGATACAGTTAATAAAACCACTATGGCTGAGAAATAAAATAAGTTTTCTTTAGAAAACTACTTTCATATTACCAAAAAACACATTACAAACTATCATAGTGCAGTAGTTCTTCTACTGTGCAACTGTACCACCAAATTAAAGGAGTTATGGCTCGAGTTAATTTTTAACAAAACACTTGTAAAACCGACTTAGGCTAAAATCTGTGGCAGCTTCTGGAGAGACAGAATCCTTATGTTTGGAAGGAATCTCACTAAAAAAATAGAGTTAATGACAGGTTAAAGAGCTGGAGAGCATCTGCCATTAACAGAAATGTCTTTTATGACATCTAGAATATAATGAAGAAGAGAAGAAGTAAACCGATAGAATTTTTGCAGAATTGCTTTTTCTTGTTCTAATTCAAAACACTAGGTGGCAGTATGACATAATAGTGTAAAGGTGTAAAGCAACCCTGAAGGTATCGTATTTTTTGCAAACAGCTGTTCAAAAAAAATCAATAATTGTTTAAAATTGCGTTAAAGATGCTCAAATGTGAAGCATACTGATTATTACAGCATTCACTCTTAACATATTATTCCTTCCAGCTAGATTTTAATCAATCCTACAGAGAATTTATATTTAAAAAAAAAAAAAGTTTATAACTCCCACTTTTCAACTACCAAACTGTAATAATTGCATTTTATCAGAAAGGCTAGGAAATCTTAAACAGAATCTTACCACCCACAGTTGCCACTCTGATTCTGATGCCAATACAGCAACTCACAATTTTAATCTGCTAATGATTATGCTTTTTAAAAAACAAAACAATGAATATCAAACCAGTCTTTATTTATGCAGGGACTGCATCAGATGCAAGCTCTCTTTCAAGCAGTGCTGGAAGACTGTTGAGGCTAGATCTATAGACAGATACTCTAATGCTTAATTACTATGAAAATGGGAGACATTAATATTTAAAGACAACAGGACAAACTTGGACAGGACAAATAGGACGGACATACAGTGGTCTCCAAAGGTGTTACTCATTAGTAAGAGCTTTTAAATCAAATTAAGTAGTCTAGGAACTTCCATTTTCTGAAATCTTCAGAATAGCTTTACTCCTAAGCCAGTCTTTAGTTTCCCATAATTATAGAAAAATTCCTAAAAGAAAGATTTCCATTCCATATCATTGATCCCTATTACTTCACCTCATCTTTTATCAACTCTTGCATATTGCATATAGCCATAATCAGTCATTATTCACATGAGTTTTCTTGGCTTAAATGGAGCTACATGGGAATTTTATGAAGTATCACTGCCTGAAATAAAATATGTCTTTATTTCTTTATTTTGAATTTGAAATATTAATGTGTTTGTGTATATAAAGTTGGCAAGAAAGTAATAAGCTTGTATTCATAACCTGGGCAAACAACCAGTTAAAAATAATGAGGCATATGTTAATTGTGATTTGGACATGAACATTTTCTTTATTTTTCTTCTCTATATTCACCTCACCTTGTTACATCCAGCAATTTCCTCTCATCTCTGCAGGCACTGTGGTTTTTTTCCTTTGAGGTAAGTGCATCTAGAAACCAGATTTGTTTATTGTTTCATTTAAAAAWTTAAACATTAACCAAAATAGAACACTAGCTTACTGCATAGTTTTTATTTATAGAGCATACTTCATCCATTTTTCAATTGATTTTGTTTTTTAGACTGTTCAGGGAAGGTTAGACATTTAGACACTGGTGCAGCTCAGATCTCTTTTACAAATGTTTAGCCCCTTGTGACTCAACTAATCTATTCCTATTGTATTCACAAAAGAAATAGTTGGGTAATATTTTGACTCATGGGCAAAGTTTTCAAAATGTTAGTAAGTTCTTTCATCTCCAAATACTTAACAAAGGCGGCTGCTCAGAAAGCAGATTGTGACATCTTTTCAGTGAACACGAGGGCTGAGCAATGATACCTCTCTCTCTGAAAGCGCAGTGTCCATCTGGAGGGATGTGCCTGTGTTCCCCCATGGAAGGCTCTCAGGTCTTTTCCTTCTAAAACTTGAAGTGGCCTTGGCTGCTCTATGATGGGAGAAATTAGGAAGAAATTAGAATTTTCAAACACATTTGAAAAAAAGAACACATTTAAGCTTTATTTTAAAGTATTGTCTACCAAACAGTTGGTTCCATCAAATTTCAGACTGCTTCTTTATTTTAGATCTTAAAATTCTCCAAATAGATACTTACTACAGTGGATCATTAGAACATAAATTAACCTTGAAGCATGGTTACCTTAACTAGCTCTGGGACAGATTACAGAGGAAATCCCAAAGCTATCAAAAAATGACTTTTCTGTTTTCAATAGTGAATGCTGCTTGTTAGATTTGCCTGCTCTGAAACTTCAGAGGTCATATCTGTACATAAAAGTAAGGAAATCAAGAGCAACATTCTAGGAAACCTGACCTCTCTTGGTTGGTTGGTTGGTTTTCTTAAGGTTACTGTCATCTGATACTGAGTGGAATACTAATAAGCAGTGCTAATCAAGAAAGGTTTCTAGCAGTTGGTAAGTGCAACATTTGGACTCTCTAGGGAAACATATAATTATTAATAAACACTATTCAGTTGTTTAATGTTACACATTGAAGTATACACTTGCAAAATAGGCTGAGATTTTTGGTATATCTACAAAAGAACCACAACAATCCCTTGTGCAAACTTGAGCATAGACAGTCACAACTTGGTATATAACAGCTTCTCAAGGATGATCATCTGTCTAGAATCAGTAATGGTATGTAGACTAGGAACTTAATTTCTGTGTCTATTTCAGGGAAATCTCTTCCTCTCTCCATTTTTTTTTCTCTGAGACAACAAACAGGGAGGAAGGGATAGAGGTATTGCTTGCAGTAAAATGAATTTTTGTTCCAAATGTCTTGTAATACAAATTATACAAAAGCAGGACTGTCAAAAACACATACCTGCGTATTTCTTTTCACTTAATTTATGACTGAAAACAGAAAATATAAGCCTGAGTAAATACTAATAAAAAGAACAGTAACTGACTTCTTCRAGAAGATTAACAGGGGAAGGCATGGAGGAAATGAAGATAAGAATAAAAATTCACACAGGAAACACAGAATCACAAGATGTGCTCAAAATCCACGTGCTTGCTGATTATTCTCCTACTCATCTCCATATGGTAGGCAACCACCTCTCTTTAGACAGACCACCACAGCTGAAACGCACGGTTTTAACTTGTGGAGCTCTTAAAACCCCTCTCCTGTCCTTTCTCCTGCTCTTCCTTGAGAGCACAAGCAGCAGGACCCCTACCAAGCTCGGAAGCCTGGCAGTTCCTAGAGAAAGGCATGCTCGCACTTCCAAACAGCTGATTTACCGAAAACGACACATCAGGAACAGTCAGTAAGTAGCAACATATATTTTAAGATATATTTTATTTAATGTGCAAAATTGCCAAGAAAGAACATGTAGAACTTCAGCTAAGCTATATCGAATAACATGAAAAAAACTATGCTATGTACCCATAAGCTTCATTTCTATAATGACSCTACAGTTCAGAGTAAAAACATAGCCATTTGATAATGACTCAGAACGTCTTAAATGGCTCCTTTTCAATGATATGTAAAATTCTACTATTGGTATTTACCATGATTTTAACTGCAAAAGGAACCAGTTCTTAGAGATTTCGTTTCTGATTGCATAGTATAAGATTTTAATTATTTTTCTCCTCTTTCAGTTTAGTCCCTAGACTTGACTTTACAAATCACTCTGTTTTCTAAATGGCTTCAGAAAACTCAAATTTGTCCATATTCTACAGAAACACACTTAACGGTTTGTGAGCAATTTTCACAGACGCAGCCATTACAGTTCAGCTGAATCAAGCTGTAGATAATCAAGATAAAACAGTTATTTGCAATCATACGTAGCTCGTCCTTTCTATATTTCAAAGGCATAAAAGAAAGGAAGTTCTTTTAATCAAGAATTGAAATGTGTTGCACAGGAAGCCTTTTCCGTCTGTAAAAAGTGTAGAATCTATTACTAGAGAGGCTTCCTAGAACAACAGAAATAATACCAGGAAGTGTATGTGTGTGGTTTTTTTAATTMACATATATTTTAGTGCTACCACAGGATATGCTACCTTGAAGAGTCCTGAACAATTGCCAAGCTCCATGAAATAATGAATAAGGCTTTGTACCAAGGTATTGGCTTCTGCTCCAGGATTTTTAAGTTTTGAAAACCAGTATTAGTTAACCCTCTCAACAACTGTGTGAGGATAGGTGTTTCTTCATGCCAGCCTTGGACATGGGGACASTGAGGCATACTTAGATCAAACACTTTGCCTAGGGCCAGTCAGAAACTCTGAAGAAGGGACAACTGGCCTCCGATCTCCTAACTACTTCCAGCTACCCATAACCAAGTCTCATCCCTCCTGTCTGCGCAGAGAGAAGATGCCTGTGACAGTTAATTCACTGGCAGAGTACTGCCTCRGTGTATTCTCCTAGGACTGAGATGATGTTTTGGCAGTAACTTCAATAGAAGATATTACCTACATTCGTGTTGCKTTAACACTAAGGTAACATCAGTAAGTATCGCAAACCAAAACGCTGGCCAAAGACATGCCATGCCATAGCTAATTAAAAAGCCATATCAGGGACATTACTGCTACTATCGCACAAACTGTTTATCTGTGATTTAAAGAGAGCAGCTTTTGGGGTACACTGCTATAAAAGTCAAGATGCAAAATGCATAGCTACAGTAAGAAACATATTAAATGAAAAAAATCAAAGAATGTAAGACTATCTGTGCTATACACATTTTTTTCTAATGGGATCCAAAGAACTCCCTAGAAAATCTTTGTCAGGTCTGAGCTATTATTGCCGGGTTGCTAAATCCTAATAAATATTCAGGCCTCAATAAAGTAGGTGCCATCTTATTTTCTAAATATTTTGGCTTCATGATATTTTTTTCTATCAAATATGTGGCCTTGAATACAGTTTGAAAAGTCTTTTACCAATATGAAGAAAACCCTCTCAGGTTCTCTATTGCAGAAAGCAATATCATAATTAATTTTGTGGAGAGGAAAGACTTTTTTATTTTCTGCTTGCGGAGTTGAATGTAGGTATAGACAAGGACAAAGAATAAACTTCAAGTTTACTTTACTCAAATCTCCCATAAAACTCATAAATAGAGGAAGCTGTTAATGTCGCTATTTTTGTAGTATTTTAACAAATAAGGAAAGCAAAGCTAAGAAAATACATAAAATTGATTCTAAGCAATTAACTTTAACTCTCAGTCCTGCCATAGCGGTAGGTCCAAAATTACTTGGTGTCCACCCACTGCTAGAGTAGAAGGTTYGCCACTTGCTCTGCTACAACAGTCSCTTGGCTTTTTGGATYCTGGCAAATCCCAGGCATAGGCTGCTGTATTCTGCTGCGCCGCATGACAAAATATCTATTGCTTTTAACATGTAAGTTTGCTGGTAATGCAGGACCTAAAAGGCACAGATTCCTTGTAAAAAGTTAGAGTAAGGACACAAGCCTTTTTGTTTTCCTTTAATAAGAGTTTAATTTCTAATTTCATTAGTTTTTGAATTAATCATGTACACAGTGATCCCACTGCAGCCTGCAAAAGTCAGTGCTTCTCACCAGATATATGAGATTTTAAAAGATGCCACTGTGTATTTTGGTGTTTAGGCAATAGCTTATAAAGCATAGAAAGAAACTGAGATGCAGTGAAGTGGAATATGCTTTGGAAGAAAAATTCATTTCCTTTCTAAATATTGTACTCAGTGGAATCAATTTTTTGTAATGTTTACAATCCTTTGGAGCCATTATTGTCTAGTATGTAAATGTTTGTTTATATAATCACAAAATTATTTACAGATTTTAGTAGTTTCAAGCTGCTCTTTGGGAATGACTATTATTGAGCATGAAAATTCATGAAAATTCAGGCACTTCTTAAARCAAGAATTATTTTGACAAAATGCAAAACTTAAATTACTAAAACATCTCTTCATGATATTTGTAATTATTTTCAAGACATCTGTTATGCATCTGACTGTCTATTTAACAGAAATTTCTCATCTTCCATGAGATTTGGAGTGGTATAACCSTGGGAACTAACTCCTCATTAGTGTCTTCGTGCATCTTAAGGTATCTTAAATGGATAGGGACAAAGATGGATCTAAGAATCAATTTTCAAAAGATATTTTTGTATTAAATATATATACATATACATATATTTTAAAAAGGATTTTCAATAGGCATATGGAATCAAGGTGATTTTGAAAACATGAAGTATTATTTGATTCCGTATGTAGTATTTGATTTTTTGGCCATCTCAACAGTTGTAAAACAGTTGTAAAAATCTGGGCTTAAACCACATTTCTGCCAYGCTGCTTTGGTTGGCTGTAGTTCTTGATCTGCCCATGTCAAGGGCCACCCAAAGGGCAAGTGTGTTCCATGGTGCAGTCTCATCCACTTCAGAGGCCCGTTGAAACCCCTGTCCCATCTCCTACATCCTGTATACTGCCCTAGCAAAAATTTYGCTGGACAACAGGACTCCTCAGGCATACAGTTTTCTGATTGCTTTTTACACTTTGGGCACTGCAGAACATTTTTGATTGGGCACTTGGGATAGGACCAATACTTTTGATAAAATGACCATCAGTGTGCARTGCAATTAACTTCTCAATATTCTACACTATCAGTTAGGTTTGCTTTTATGACTTGACCATTTTGCAAATTTCTTTTTAAATAGCAAGTGGGTACCCAATTCATTTTCTGACCTATAAAATCTCACATCCACAGGTCAAGTTTTGCATTATTTGTTTATGAGAGAAAAGCAGGAGTTCAAAAAAGCCTTCTAAATGAGCAATCTCATTCTCATTYTGCATGCCTAGACTTTGAAATGGAAAAATATAACCTTAAAGTATTTTGATGAGGRAAAAAATCTCACCAAGACCTGGAGTCCTGAAAAGAAAGTTCAGCATAGAGAGTATAAGTTATTATTAGACATATTTATTACATATAGCACTGTTATAAAATCTACAAAGTGCTATGTACAAATAACATTGTAGAAAACAAGCTGATTCACTTCTTTTTGAACACACGCTGCTTTGAAAAAACTGCTCAACAGGCCAGTAATGCATCTTGAGCAACCACAGAGAACTAAGTAAAAGTTATTTGCTCCATATACTTATTTTCAAAATTAGTTACTACTTACTCGAAAAAGTTGTACGTTTGTACCGTTTCAYGAAGGACAGGTAAGTGGAGATAGGAGAGATTTGATCCAGCAGACATAATAATAAAAGGCGGCTGTTCCCCTGCACAGGCGCTGACAAGCGAGCGGTCCTCCTGGGCTCAGCACAGCAAACTCCCTTGCCTTGTGTTTTTCACAGCTTTTTACAAAGAGGCTAATGGCCTGAAGGCTAATAAACTAACACTCTGTACAATGCCATTTTTTCCCCCCTAATGCTTTACTAAAATATATATAAGGTGACATATAGCTTGGTATTTTATGAAACAGMCTCTTAAAAGAGTTGTACGCATCTTACCAAGCACACTCGGAGAAACGGGCAACCATGCAGAGGCACTGGAAACACATTAATTATGCCACTCAAGTGGAGCTACACAGAGACTACACCTGCCTTATATAAAGGAGTGGAAGCATTAATTGATGTACTTTCTTGTGATGGCACTGAGYGTTGTTTTACACACAGTGGTCACCTGCACTGAGAACGTACCTTTCCAAGGAAGTTTGCTTTAACACAACAATTTTCTAGCAGGTATGAATTACCATGGAGCGAAAGATCTATGGCTTCCACACTGCTAACAGTGCTAACACTGACCTGTTAATATTCTTCATACTATCCCACGCTTGATCTCCACCTAACCAATTTCATGTCAATGAGCTATGTGAAGCTACTGAGAATTGTCTACGTACAAGGAATGCAAGGTCGAGACTGTAACTAATTTGCAGTGTCCTTGGACACAGTACTCAGAACCACTCAAATGTGTCCAGGATGTACAGGGTCAGCCAAACGAAATGAATTCTTGTGCTAGCTCAAAATACTATCACTGCTTTCAAGCTCCCTTAGACTTTTAGAAGCAGGCATTTAGATCTTTCACATTTACATCGCAGGACAAAAAATATATTAAAAACTAATTCATTCTTTAGTGTCAGACATCTTAAAATCTAACGTAAAGCTGTTCATTAAGTTAATTTTGTRCATATCTTCCCTTAAACAAGACAGAGGCCTCATTTGAGTTCTGCCATTGAATGCAATGCTACTTTTTCTACACACTTTTTGTTTTTATCTCACATTTTCTGTCCTCTTCAAAGTTAGTCTGAAAAAGAAATGATCATTATGTAGGATAATTTCTCCATTTCTATATAGGATTTGCATGCACTTCTATCAAGTTCTATCCATAATATTATTARATACAAATATTATTCATATTTCTACACTGAGTGTTAAGGCTTCTCACATATTGAGATAATACATTTTTCTCACAAAATGACTGTCAGAGAGTGCCCTCTTAACCAAGTTATTCTTCTACTAATGTCAATAAAACATCAAACATAGTGTACCTACTGAGAATGGTCATTACACATATACTGAGAAGTAATTCCATGTGAGCTTCATTTGCAGATGTTGCTACTAATGATTTACAAATCTGAAGACAAACATTGACCAAAACATCAACAACTTTTGTGCACAGAAAATAGTATTTTCACATTAACATTTCACAACATTTGAAAGAAAACTGGGGAATTTATTAGAAAATCCCTTTATGACTAAGTCATTATCAGTAAAAATGGCATAAATACRTTTTGCTGATGTCATAACTTTAACCAGGTATATTTTCTTCTTTGAAATCAATATTGAAAAACTATATTGTAATTGTAGCCATACAAAATTTTATTATATTACAAATTTTTTGTACACTATATTATCATTTTATCATTGCTTTGTGCTCAGACAGTATAAATATTACAGCATGATTTCTTTCCCAGGAATGTCCTTACCGTCTTGATATAAACTTGCTTTGTACGTCAAAAGAAATTATAGAAACGTATCACAAACAAGATAAAAAGCCATTATGAATGAAGAATGTAAAATATCTTTGTGAATAAAGTGCACCACAATGGTTTCATAGTGATGTGTCAAGGAATATTCAATAGACTGCACATACTCAATACAATAACGAACAAAATTCATTTTGAAAGCCTAACAGGTCTTACTCAGTTGTATGCAGAGTATTTTGTTTAACTATACTGAAATGCTTTGTCTTTCTAAAAGGCTATTTAAATGTTTTAATTTTGTTGTTTTTTTCTTTGTTCATTTTGTTTGTATGTAGGTATTCAACCCCTGTACATATATCTAATACCTAAATTTTTTAATTTGCAGTATGGCAAGACATATGCTTGGCTTTGCCCCCACGTTTCTCAATAGAACTACTAATTCACTTAAATTTAAGAATGGGTACAGATTTACAAGCAGAAATATGGTATTTAAGTCTGGTATGTCATACCTCCTGTCACTCATTAGGGAATGCATCATAACATTACTCTTCCCAGCTATATTGCTTCAGCACTTCCATCCATGTCTGCTGCTTCCACACTTGYGGCTTTAGGATAATTCTGCAAAACTGGAGTCTAAGATTCAGAAATTTATTTCACAGGACATTTCATTCCCATTGCATTGAAGGGCTTACGTACATGCAAAATTTCACTGGATTAACCAGATGAAGGATTCAAAAATGGAGGTAATAAAGCAGATGCAAAATGTGGCTGACAAAAATTAACATAAATTTCACTTACCAAGTTAGCTTAAGTTGGTTTTGAAGCAGATTAGGCTAAATAAAAATAAATCGCTCTTAAATTATGTCTGCACTTCTGTTACGGTAATCTAAATACACTGATTAAAAAATAAGCAAATTAATGTTCAAATGATTTTAGTGAAACTTGCAMATATAGGCAAAACCTAATAGAGAAATTCAGCCTTGATTTCAGGGAGTTAAGTTCCCTCTGAAGCCAAACAGAATTATTCTATTTAGAGCAAGCAGAGTTTGGCTCGGTACTTATAAGTCATTCTTTTTAACTGTGATATTTTTAGGCAGCTTTTAATTCAACACAAAAACACATTTGGATGTATTGTGTTACACTAATAGATTAGTATTAGTTAGATGATASGTAACTGAGACAGCAACCTGTCTTTAGTAGACTTATATTCATACGAAAGGTTGAATTTCTTTGGTTGTTTATCATCCGAGTCACCCAAATGTATATTTGTGTACTTCGCGCATGTTAATATTGATCCATAAAATTACTAGCATTTTTTTTTGCACTTGGTTTACGGAAATTTTTTGACTACAGCAGACTAGTCACTTATATAAATATACAGCATATATATACACAGAGATTACAAAAATACATTTTATTTATATCTGATTTTTAAATAATAAAAATGAAATTTCACATTTGTTTAAAGATCAACTAGAATTCCAAAAGCTTTTGCARTGTTTAAGGTTTTGGAGCAGAAGATACCTGTATATTCTAGGATAACTATGCATCACAATGTCAAACAGGGTTTATAATATATTTTTGGGGAAAAAATAGTTCTGTTTTAGAAGTTTGTGCTTCATCAATTTCTTCTTCTCTCCCCTATYCTAGTCTTTTCTGTCCTTTTCCTCTCATTTTTCTGATGACCAAAAAGCTAAACCAAGTTCCCTCTCTCATCTCAGTAAAGACCAAACTCAGGAAAACRAAATGATCGGCCCAAATAGCATAAGCAATGGATGCTAATTAAATAACTTAATAATACTAATAACTTACTAAGATGAAGGACATTACCTTTAACTCCAGTTGACATCAAACATGCCCAACACAAAGTATTTTCTAACAACTTCAGTTCCCAAAACTAATTGCTGAAGGAACTGAAAACAAGTTTTCATGATCTCTGACTATTTTGTTTAACTTGAAAAGATAAATTATTGTCCCATTCAACTGCTTAGATTTTCTTTTTGGATTGGATTCATACAACAGTGCAGTTTAACAGTTAGCGACCTTCATCTTGCTTAGCGTAAAGTCAACATAGTTTCAGGAAATACTCTCTTTCTCACAGAACATCAGTAGTTTCATTAACCCATGTAACTATTCACTTATTTACATGTTAGTATAATAATGATGTCCCCTACATTCAGAACTTCCTGCAAGGACTGAGGAATCCAGAGGTGCGTATTCAATGTTCTGGTGTAATCAAACTCAACTGCAGCTTCATGTAGCACTTTCTAGCATCGCTTTACTAGATATCATCATTTAAGAAAGAGAAAAAAGCATTGTGTTAGACAGAAGTTTTCTTGTATGAGCAGGTGCACTCATTATCCCATGCTGGAAAGACTCGCTCAAAGGTCTCAAGTTTACCAGCTTTGCATGCATTCAGAATGAAAAGACCGAATATAGGGCAAACACAAATAACCGTTTTTCTTTTCTCTTAGAAGCTTTTAGCACCAGTTTCCTTTGTTACTTCTTCATTGTGTTACTTCATGCATTGTGTTCTCTTGTGCTGAAAATATCTTCTCTGTAACTCATTMGTGGCATTTACGGACAAGGTAGCCGGCAGTTATTGAAATATCATTAACCTTCTTCACAATCTTCTCTTCTTTCACTTCTTTGTACTGTTAATAGGATGAGGAGAATTGGGGATATTTACAGGACATTTATTAATATTATTTCCTCATCTCAAATTCTTTTGRTTTGAATATGATCTCTAGAATGAAAAGGATGAATGAATCTGCATTGCTGAAATCAGCATTTCTTATACAATGATGTCCCGCAGCAAACAATATCATCACTAYCACACCTACTGTGGCCTTTAGCTTACCTGGTACTACTGTATTTTCTTCTTTAATCACAGAAACAAAGCTTTGACATGCAAAAGCTGTTTTCAGCAGTTCTACTTTTGTGCCTGCAAATAAAATATTGTGTGGTGCAGACATATTCAGCAGCATCTCAAATGATGATAGGTCACAGCACAAGAGCTTAGTGACAAACAACTGCATATGATCAATTTTATCGGTACTAAACAGTTTCCTGGCAGCACTTCCATGGCTGGCAAGCAGAACATACACCTTCAGAGTCCCAGTGCTCTACTTTAATCCACTTCATAGTATTGACTTTTCAGAAGGAGAAAAATGCCATCTCTTTGGCACAAGTCACAATAAGTTTGTAACTGAAAATTAAAGGACTCACTTTCTTGGCTACTATAAGTTACATGATACAAACACTGTCACAAAGATATTAGACCTGGAACTCAAACATATCTGTTTGCTTTTTGGCCAGTTTAGCAACTTCCTCTCTTATTGCCTTTACTAGAGCAGCTGTAGAAATGTTGGTGAGAGGAGCATCAGAAGGGTCATTTTCCGTTAAGCTCTGCTGAGAAGCTGCAGTAGACGGCAAAGGAGCTTGTTCCAGGCTAGGGTGCATGCTGGCTGACTGGCTGTACTGGCGAGGCAGACGTGAAGGTGAATTATGCTGGTAGCGGGGCCTTGGATAAGCCTCTATGTATCCAGGAAGTGGAACCTGTAGAGCATTGTAATTATACAAAACAATTGATGCTTAATGCCACCTGCTAGTTGATATAAAGCTTCATTCAGTAGAATAAGATGCAACAGATAAGGCTATATGAAGAGAAAATAAACTTCATATTCCTGAGTATGTGTTTGCAAATGTATATTTCTGTATGTGCTATTTGTGCACGTATGACAATGAGCCAAGCACACAACTACCCAAATTGCATTAGCAAAAGTAACTTGCCCAGAAAATACGGCCTGTCCTAATGTATCATCGTTGCAAAAAGTCAAAGGGGGTGAGGCTTTTCTGAAAGTGTGTCCTTCACTTACAATCCTTCATAAACATTTCTCTTTTAATAGCCAGTGCTACTACATTTCAGGACATTGAAAAGCCTAGAATAAAAAAGAAGAGTTTGCTGATCTGCAGAGCCATTTTCTAATCCAAATTAGTCAAGTTTCTGAACTTAACAGCCCTAACAGAAACTCTCTAGGATCTAGACAGTGGGGATAATAAACTCAAGAATGCAAACTGGGAAAGTTAACACTGAAAAGGGTGTTTGACTTCTTAGAAGTATCAGGATTCCAGGCCAAATTTAACAGAACTACCCAGGAGGKGTTCTGCTCTGTTTTAACTTCATTGATTTCAGTCACGTTACATTGGCTAAAGCCAAAACAATAATGTAGGCTGTTAGTCACCGTGAGATACTGAATCCATGAACTATGACAGCAGTCTTTACATTCCTATCAAAACGGAAAGTTTTGTAATTTTTTTTAATGCACCAAATGAAAACAGTTTCAGTTATCTTTTGCAAAAGTCTAGAAACTGCRTATCTACAGTCCTTCATTTTGAACCATGCTTTATATTATTACAGTAGGCAACCTAAAACATATTACTAGGACAAGATAATTTCTCCTTGCAAAAGGGCTTACTAATATCAACTACTTATCCTAATTCATTCAAGTTAAAACTAAGGAAAGTTCAATGTTATTTTTTTATGAATTGCCTGAGTTAAAATACTATATGAGTCAACAGGTAAGCTACCACGACATTTAAACACTAAAACATTAACTTTATAATCCCATTTTTACTTTAAATAGGGAAAATAGATTTTAAACTTTCCAAATACATTTAGCTCCTATATAAGCGGTAACACAGGTGACCAGACAGATGTTTCACCTAAGCTTTGGATTTCAGACTGAGGTTTAAGATCCTTGACCAACCAAAGCCGAGACTTTGCTGGATATTCCAGTAGCAGAATTTCAGAATTTGAGGTGTCTTCAAACAGACTCAAATGTCAAGACGTGAGACATCTGCAAATTTAAATACCTTCAGGAGAATATGGGACTTCAGCACRGATTTCAGAATGACAAGTTTGGAATGAGGTACCTACATTTTGCTTAAATCCTATTTGGGTTCTGGCCCTATAAAAGCTCAACAATTCTTCAGGTGCTTTTGAAAATCTTGCTACTTCAGGCATCTAAGAATCTATGAAAATCTGACCACTAGGACTTACTTATGACCTGTACGATATTGGATATTTATCCAGTGACACACAGAATGCCAAATACATTCAATAATGCATACATACGACATAGTCATGATATGCCAGTGATAACTAAATGCAGTCACTGCTATTCAGTTTGTATTTGGTTATTCCAAAGAAACATTTTAGTAGTACCAACATGTGAACAAACCACTASAGGCCATCAGGTTATTACTTCTACTGAACAGCATCTAGTGATTTCGAAAGTAAAAAAGCTTTGGCTGACACATTTCCTCTTCTTCCACAAAACAGTGCTTCAACACTTACCTTTTAAATAAGAAAATAATACGTCACAGTAAATTTAGCTTGCAAGATAACTCTTTGTTCCCAGATCTCCTGTTTCATGTATTTATTTGGYGTTTTACTTACAGTCCAGTTAATGGAAACATATAAAAAGTAAAGAATCTCAGTTTTCATCTTCTAGAAATTCTCTATTTTTATTAATTGCCTAGAAAATCTTGGACACATGATCCAGCTATAATCTAATGGCTGAGAAATCAGAAAGCCAGTAAAAACCCAAATTTGCTAAATCATAGCAGGGCTGAGAGCCTGGGTWACAAGAAGCTGTGATTTAAAGCTCAGTAAAGAATAAATGGAATCTTTTGTTTCTTTTGACTTCTGCATTGTCATAGTTATCTTTCAGAAACATTTCTTCCCCTCTCCATTCCTGCATGTGCAAAACACAAAGGCCTGGGCTACTGGCACTACCTGCTCTTGCCACCTCTTTTCCAGGAAGACCAGGCTTACATTCTCCCCCTTCTGAAGGAAGGAGTGAACTGGAGCTTAGAGACCTGCTTTCCAGCTTTGCTCGCTGTTAGCCTCCAGTTTTGACAAGTGATATCTGGCTCTTACTTCATGGAACTGCAGCCAAGGAGTACAGATACAAAAGGGAAAAGGAACAGAAGACAAACAAAATACTTTCGCTATTACTTTTAAATGTCTTTTTCTTAATAAAAAAGTTTAAAATGATACAATCGGCCTCCTGGGATTAAAATGTCTGTAAGGTTAAAGATAAAACAAAACCAAGAAATAAGTTTATCATGTTTTAAAGGCACTTCTGTTCTGGGAAGTGAATCTGTAAAACACCACAAACCTCCAGAAGTCAGGGGCATTATCAGCAAATGTGCTCAATTTACATATGAAAATACTTTTTTTTACTGACAGTTCACCCTACAAATTCAGACTTACATGTAAGAGTCAGACTGAATCTTCTACCTCTCAGACATCAGGACTAATTACAAAGACTGGGAAACAAAAAGTTGTTCCCAGGAACATCTACACGACCTTGTTATCTCTCACTGAGCTGCTCAAAGCCAACTATAAAACAAGAACAGCAATTCACCACAATATTCTGTTGATAATATGCACAAAGAAATAGAATCTATCTCCCAATTTACACAAAGAAATGGAATCCATCTCCGAATTTGCTTAGCTGAATTGGTTCTGCACAAATATCAGATTGAGCTCAAGCAACATAATTGATTGTTTTTCTCCTTAACAGCATTAAAGGTATGCGGAAAAGTAAGTTCTAAATTTTAGAAGTTATTTCAGACACAATAAACTACTGCAATTCATGTTAGGGTTCCAGTTTTATTTCCTTGAAATGTAGATGCATTCCAGTTTAAAACTTAGAACCAATTAAAAATTGACTAGGATAGTGCGATTAACTACTTAATTTATAATCTGTCTGGCAGGAAGACTTGACAACACAGTGCAGAAGGGCTACAGCAGAGCTGAGTGGTGCCATCCTGAGAAAAGCCTCCACATGCTCCCCAGCTCCTATTAAATTCCAAATAGCACAGTGCCACCCTGCAAGGCAGCATCACTCCTGCAAAGTAACTATCTAAATACTCAGCCTCTGATTTGGGAAAGAAAAATATCTGACCCACCAACATTAATAGTTGCCAACCCCTGCCCTAGCGAATGGTTTGACTCTGTAACAGCTTGCTTGCAGCTCATGAGATGGACAGCCAGGGCAGCTGTGCCCTCTCGTGCAGCTTTTCATTAAGAAAGAGGATTCCTATTCCTAGGAAGAACTATCCTGCTCAGATTTGCCGATTATTTAGCATCACTTAAGACCCCCTTTGTACAAATCACACAAAATATACGTAGTTAGAAAAGCAAAGATACTTACCGAGTCTGCCCATTGCCCTTGTAACTCATTCTCTCCAGCATAGGGCATCCAGGCTTGGTTCCTGTATGCAGTGGGTGGTGTTGGGATAAAATAGCCTGTGAAGCCAGGTCGGTTTGCTGCTGGGATGGCAAATACTGCTGGTACTGTATTTCCTATGAAGAGATAGAGTAGATATTAATAGCTATTATTTCCAGTTGTAAATTAGAAGGCTATTACATAATGAACATGAAGTAACCGGCCTAAAGGTTTTGTTTTTGTTTTTTGTCAAAGTGTGATCACCATCAATTGTAGGTAAGAAGACTCCTATCACCTGTCTAAAACTCCTCTATAACGATAGCAAATACTGGAGAAGGCAAGATCTGCAGTTGTTTATACAATCATGCACAAGCCTTAGACAAAGGTATGAGGACTTAGTTCTTAGTATTCTATCATTTTTTTTAACTGATCTCCATCAAAGGTTGGAATCATTAGAAAAAAAAATCTCTTATATTTGCTCCTTTATATTCGATTGTATTCAATTTGCTGTTGTTACCACAGGTTTCAGAGTACTGCACCTTCCATTTCAACCGCAGGTTACAGAGCATTCAGTTTACACAGTAAAGCTAACTTAGTATCTCTAGGCACAAAACCTACAAAAATGAAGTGTGTGATATACCTAAAAATGCTGTAATCTCAACAACCCCATCATAAACCTTCAGTGCTTCCATAAAAAGTATCAAGGCTCTAACTGCTCAATTCCTTTCTCAGGAACAGTCTACGACTTCAATAAATTATGTAGCTATGACTCAAATAAAAATTTCTAAGGAAAGCTGACATTAAATCTGCTTTACCATGGCTTTATCAAGATGTATATTACAGGGATGTCCAGTAAGTCTTCTCTTAAAATTCTGCTATCATACCTGAAGAAGAGTGGGAGAAACTAACCTTCATAGATAGGAGGTTCAGCCAAATCCTTGGATATGGTTATATCTGCTGTTTCAGATAGGGTTTCTTCCTGGAGCTCACAGAGATGCAATGTGRTTCTTTCAATAATTATTCAGATTATCTACTTGATATAACTATAACTAGCCTGTTTGGAAGACCACCATGATGTATACCATTGCAGGTAGCCACAAAGTATCTCATAAGACCTCTATCCCAGCTTCTCTACACTGTTTTTTTGGAAGGAGGTGGGCCAAGTGAAGAGCAGTGAGCAAGCTTGGTTCTTCCCAGGTCATAGATAGCCCAAGGGTTGCTATTTTAAGTGAGTTATCAAGACTGGGAATATGTATTCCTCAGACATATACAGAGAAGAATTGGCTGCTTCTTTAGRTAACATTTGGCTTTTACATTAAATGCTCATGTAATGTAATCACAGCAAAATGAGCTACTAGTCAAAATGAACAATTAGCTGATGTAATACCTTATTCCTATTCTTATTACAACATCATGATCTTAAAGGTGGTGCTTCTGCAGGAGGAGCAATGCAGCTAACATTGCATCTAAGAAGGGAGCAAATATTTGTATATCCCCTTCAGATGCCCCAGAAAGAAACACATAATACAGTCTTCTCCAAATAATCATCTGTATTTGCTCTACCCCATACATTTACTCATATATAATACAAATTGTGAGCTTCCCAAAGCTGCAAGTCAGCCCTGTAATATTTTGTCACCTGAGTGAAAAGCTGACTGATCAAGTGGACCAACAGACACTGGAGCTCTTGAACCAGGGGCAAAAGATGCCTGATCATGATGCTGGGCCTGATCTACCCCACCGGATTCAGGTATTCTCATTTTGCTGCCAATATCCGATGTAGACCTATAGAAAGAAAAAAAAAAAAAAGAAATTTTTGTCATTCTGACTAACAGATGAGATTTGTAGCCACCTGTGTGATATCGGCTACAGTATTACAAGCTGGGAAGGAACCAGCTACTTCTGCTCTGGCAGGACAGAATTTTGGAAAATGTCAGCGAACAACTTCTTCAGCTTTGCCACTACTTTGTTGAAGTGTGTTATTACAGTTTCACAGGACCTTTGCATAATGCTTTAAACAAATGCCTACGACATGCAACACAAAAAACAGAGCTTTATGATAGTCCATCAACACAAGACCACAGACAGTACCATATTAGTACAGTACACATGACCTGGCATCATAAAGTAGAAGAACTCTATGGTGAGTAATGTTAACTGCATTTGGGAAGTACTCCTATTCTTTAAACAGTGTGCCACGGTTGCTTTAGAGCTAAAGTGTAATAAATAACCAAGGGTATATCAACAGTGTCCATACCCTGAATATTTGGACAGAGTTATGTTATTATTAGCAGCCACTCAGAGAAGTTTCATTTAGTTTCAGTACTCCACAGTAGCTCTCAGCAGGCAGGCAGTCTCTTAGAGTTACAACTGGTACCTGCCAGGACAAAATTGCACAATACTGAAGGCTAAATGAGCTCATCCAACCAAGAAGGGCGAAAATTGCTTGAAATGCATTTTATAGATTGCCTTATTGTGAGGAGGTGCAAAATGTATACACTGAGGCAAGGCAATCAGTCTTTTGCACGTATTTGGCTTCGGAAAAACAAGCATGAAATATCTGAAAGCTAGGCAGAAATCCCCRGACCCACAGTTCTGAAAAATGTAGTTCACCTGTACCATGTTGTGAGTCCTTCAAATACAGAAAAACAGGGAGACTGAGAGTGTGAATTATCTACTACACAGTTGCAATATGATATGCCATCATGCATTGTCAGAGTTGAGGCAAAGCATGATTTAAAAGAAAYTGAAGCTTGGATTTCTGAATTTTATCAAAACTGACTAGCTAATTGGAGAAACAATTTGTTTTTATTTCTTTCCTCTTCATGTTAAAATGAAATAAAAATATTCTGTTCCTAATTTCATGAATGTCTCCTTATTATGAAGGACACGTCTGGTAGGTGCCACTTCAGATCTTGCCACAGGTACAGGAATTCTTTTTTGAAAAGTAGTTTTTACAGTTCAAACCTAAAATAAAACAACAGATAAATACCTCCTGAGAGAGGCAACAGCCACAGGACCTGTTCTGGGAGGGACAGGGGGTGGAGGAGAACCCATTACCATCTCAGGAAGCTGAGAAAATCTGTAAGCCTGTAAAAGAGAAAAATGAGCATTTTCTGAAACACCAATAGATGTCATTCAAATTAAAAACCAAGACAACCTCAGAAAYGCAATACCTGCTCTTCGTGCTGGCCAACAGGAAGTTAACTTTTGGTGGCATCAATAGTAATAACATTTTGAGMATTTACAAAGCCTCAGTGATTTTAGAATGTGGAAGAAAGCATGAACAAATGAGTTCACAGAGCCAAGACAAAGTCCAATTAAAGCATAACATATTAAACACTGTCTCTACGATATTAGCAACCCAGCTGGCAAAGTGGATCTTTTATGGTTTATGAGACAACAGCTGCCTTGGACCCATAGGAGAAAAGATCTCATCATTTTCACTTCTTCCAAAAGCATAATGTTTTAGAGATTCAGTACATCGGAAAAGATCCTCAGAGCACTATCATCTAGTGGAATGAAACTGTCTGTGAGCAATTTGTATTTCAACTTCTTTCTTTCAATCTTGAAGACATGAAAAGAAAATTCTTGACAAAAACACTAAGCTCTGTAACTTTCTAAAGGAATAATGAAAGTCTCAAATAATTCTGAAAAAGTAGAATTATTCAGAGGAACACAGGATCAGATCACTAAGTCACAAAGTCAAATATCTTRCCTGCAGCAATTCTGGATTTTTTCACTAACAATAAAGGACAAGTAACAAGGACAAGTATCTGCGTGTGAAACCTGTGGCATGCCAGAAATTATCTGTAGCACAAAATTTCTCTTCTAAATTCTTTGTACTGCTATAAATTACAGAYCATAATTTTGGTAAAATTGCTTGAAGATGAGGGATGATACCTATCTTTCTTACAGTTCATTGACATACTTCCTTAACACACTATACTTTAACTCCACAGACAAGCCTAAGTATTTACTAGGTTCAGAGCAACATGCAGGATTAAAGATAAGCTTAGAATGATRGCAAATAACAAAGTTTGGGGAGGCTGTCCAGTATCAAGAGACACATACATTCTGATAAAAGCTAGAGCTTATTCTAAAGAAGCCCTCTCTATGGTCCACAGAGAAAGCTAAACCCGTATTAGCAGGGATCAGTCACTCGCTGAAAGTGCCTTCCTATCTCCTGCCTTCGGAAAGAGCCTRCAGGGTTTACACAATTAGCTCAGCCATAACATCTACATTTAGGTACAAATTTGGCAAGATAAATCCCACTCTAAATACATAAAACTACTATCTTAATCAAATTYAGAAGTTCCAGCTTTAGACACAGTTCTATTATTTGCTTTCTCGAAATAGTTGCAAAACTGGTTTAACACCCAGGAAAGGTAATTTCAAATGCTTACTTTTGATTTCAGGGTCTCTAAGGGGAAAGCATTACAGACATGCATCTCTATCCTGCCCTTCCACTCCYCCCCTACCCTTTAAAAGCACAGTAAGGCCCTGAAGGGCATATCTGTGAAAATCATTTTTACTTTCATGCCATCTATAAAGTCTCTATTTACTTCCACTATGCTACAATGATATTTAAAATATTTTCTAGATARAAAAATCAAAAAATACTACAGTTCATTTCCCAGCCAGGGGTGGAAAATACTGATTTTTAATGAAACAACTATATGGAAAAAATTACTGCTACTCACATCAAAGAAAACCTCAGTTTGATTTCTCCTAAAAGCACTGACTTGAAATGGTCCTTAATGCCACCTCTGCACCTGAAAAGCTGGCAACGTGCTGACAGAGCTAACTGAACCCTTCCTTCTGGCTCCATAACCCTTTTAGGCTGCCACATCCTACTCCTTACTTTCAGCATGCATTTGTACAAAGTAGGAAATTCTTTCCTTTCCTCTTTTATACACAYAGCACATGAGCTAACATTTTAGTGTGATCATTAACTCCAGATCTATTTGAGTATAACAGGGTAGACAGACATGAAGGCAAACTTGGGTCTTCTCTTTTGTGTTAGTATAGGTGCTTTGAAATATGAACATCAAAGAAGGCATTTTAAGGAGTCACATAGAGCGGTCCACTAACTTAATCCAACTTTCACTGCAACCTTACTCCAGTTCCCACACYAGCAACCAATGAACAGGTATTCAGCAGTCTCCATATCCCTGGGATCTAACCCCGATGCTTATAAGCAGACGTTGGAGGAGTGGGGTCCTTGCTTGTACAAAAAAACCCCAGATAAACGATCTGGTATTATGGCTCATCACTCTGACTTTTCCAGGCTAGTATTATTTTTAAAATATCTAATTCAAATCTGATTCTATAAAGCTATACAGCCATAAGTAAGCCTCCCATACGATTTGTCCTCAGACTTTGAAGGGAGACATAGTAAAACACCGAATAATAACTGTAGGCTAGCACAGAAACCTCAGCCTGGGTCTAGGAGACTTACAACACAGCCTTTGCTCCATTTCTTGTACAATCAGAAAAAGTCTGAGATGTCGCCTACTAGGAAGMAGGAAAGAAAAATTTGATCAGTATACAATAACTGAAGTCCAAAGGAGAAACTTTGCAGTTGGCCTTAAAACAACCTTTCACTGATCTCAATATCAAAATATTTTACCATCTCCAAAGTGCAGATGTATTTTTCTTCAATATTGCTTTCTGATTAAAGAAAYACCTATCTCTCTACAACTTAACATAGGAATTAAAAGGGCAGTGCCATTGTTTACTTACTGAATGATTTAACTAATTTGATTATTAAATTCCAATCCAGCAATAATATTAGCTTATTTATTTCAGCTGGATTTGGTTTTGTTTTTGTTAGCTGCCCATGGGTTTAGATTTAGTATAGTAACTGTTACTAAGAGCAACTGAACTTTGGTAATATTCTCACTTTCAGTAAATGAACAGAAGCTTTGAAAGCTTGGATTCATTACCATTCACTCAACCTGTAAGTCTGCCCAGTCAATGCATATTATATCATGATAGTTCTCACCTAAGAAACAAGAATTCTGTTATTCTCACTTCTCTTTCCAGAGGCCTGAGGGACAAAGATGGGAACTGGCCCATCCTTATAATAAAGAGGCTTTCTTTCCCAGACTATGGTTCTCAGCTTGATTCAGTCGGCTGTGAGAATTTCTAAAGCAGCAATGTGATCTGCCTAGGTACAACTCAAGCAGTCTGCCTTCTGTTTTAAGATCTATTTTACAACTCAATCCTCCAATATGCAGTAAACTAGCTGGATGACAACGACCTAGCCAAGTATTGCTCAACCTGTTTTCTGAAGTTCCAAAACAAAACTAAGAGTTTGCATTTTACTAGCTTTTCTCTGCCACAGAGAAACAAGAAATGACAAGGAATGAGAGCTTCCAGTGAAGGAATTTTGTTATTACAGGCTACCTATAAGCAGTTTGACAGAAAGGCATTCCCTCACAAGACCTACAGAAAATTTAGTTATTAATGCTAGCATGTAAAAACACAGARGGACTCAAAAAGGAAAAACAAAAAGGAAAAAGAAAAAAGATGCATGTTCTGGAGAGATATACGAATGTTTGATTGTAGAACAAGCCAATAAGCTRACTGCAGAAAACACAGATCCGTAACTTGGAAGAGACCTGAAGAAATGCAGCCCTAAAGAGTGGTTGTGGTCCTCAGAAAACATATGGCTCAAATWCTTAGGAATGGAGAGGAACACTGAGATGGAGATTTGCCTGCAGATTTTCACTGTTTTGCTTCTATCTGCTTACAGWTTGCACTGTCTAAAGATTGAGATGGTCTGTGTTAGAAATCTTAGGCAGTACTTGTATCAACTATGAAGTCTTTTTGCAATAATAAAATCTCAGTCTTGCCTCTGAAAAGGGTGCACTCAAGCTAATGGAAAGTTTGTGAGATCTTGTAAATATTTTAGAATCCAGCTGGATTGCAAAGTTGTAGATCGCAGAAGAAAGTGATGCAGTACAGATCTTTGGCTTGCATTCTATCTATAGAGACAAAGGTAAAGCCAGTGTCTGCATTTGTTCCACCTCAGCAAGCAAAAAGCTCTTGAATCCAGATTTCAAATTATACTAGCATTGCTAATTTTGCCTTTTAATTGCCACTAATAATTGAATTTTAAGAAAGGGCAAAAATAAATAATTCTTGGCATGCAGAGGTAATACCCTCCCCCATATAACTAATACCTCAGTGCTCCTGTACCTCTCATCCCCAGGCCAGCCTGTGGCTCCTCACTCATCTCTCAATTCTCTGAGCTTCGACCCCCAAGAGACAGGAACTCCTTGCTTTTCTCACCTTTGCTATGTTTTAGCCAACCCACCGGTGTCACATCATCTGCCCTGCTTGTAGCCTGRCCCAATCCAGTCCCTAGCGCTTCCCTTTCCCGCATCTCTGCCAGATTTCCTGAACAAAGATCGAGACCTGAAGGGATCCTAGGCAGGCAAACAGGTGATAAGAGGCTGACAGCAGTAATTCTTGCATATGCTACTTTGCTTCCTTCTCACTGGTCACTTTTTGTACACTTTGCAGCTGCTTATTTTTCAGTTCCGAGCCTACTTACCCATTTGAGAATAAATCAATAACCAGCCTAGTTAATTTTAAATTCAGTTCATGTTTGTGAAATCAGAAAGCATATTTTATTCTGATTAGCAGAAAGCTATAAAATAACAGTCCTAATCCAAACTCCAGTAGCCTATGACAATCCTAGTCTGTGGTGGTCAGTTAAGATATTAATTATTACTATTTAAAATTATCTTCAAAACCCCAGAAAGGTAAACAAATGGTTAATGGTCCTAAAATACATGGCTGATTGAGAAGAGTAATAAGTTTTAAAATGAAACATAAAGTATTCACCGTGGAATTGAAAGGAGCCACACAGTTAAACTCTACATTCAAATTAGAWAAATAAAAATGGAATTTTAGTGTTGCTTGAATAGTCTACAATTCCAACACTTTCTTCCAGATACAGCAGATAGTTGAAAAAGTCTGTCATAAAATCTTACCTAAATTCATGTTTTTAAAAAATATCACTTGCCATGATGTGGAAAACAGTATGAATATTAAAAATCTGTAGCTGTATATCTTTCATTTTATTCTAAAAAGATTTCTCCAACTGTCGAAGTAATGCGACTAGCCATTAGCTGTCTCATAACCTTCTAATTGAATTCTAACCATAAAATACGATTATATGCTGTATAAAGTTTAAGAGAAAAACTTCAAAGTGCCAGAAATAACCTATAGCATTATTTAAATAGCACCAATCTGAATTTTTGCATGCAGTGTCACTGGCTTTCAGGTATGTTCGCAATAGTTTAGAAGCAGCAGACCTTATTTCATTTTCTTATTGTCCTAGAAAGAAGTCATAGTAATAGTTATTTTGAAACAAGGACATTTTTCTGCATTATTGTCTTACTCTAGTAGGAATTAGCAACTCAATATGAAATGCATTCTCTAAAAAAATATTCATTGCTGACAAAAGTGAGCCTTAAAGTGAAAAACTTCAAAATTTTCAAGGTCTGTTTTTCACATTGATATTGCCAGGTTGGCTATTTCTCATCCGGCAGAAATCAGCCTGGTTTAGATTTGCATCTGGTGAGTATTACCACACAATAACTGGGAATTCATGGGAAGTATAACCTGTCAGGAGAATGTATAGTACTACTGCTATTGCTGTCTATGTACTTACAAAATTCCAACACCAAATTCCATCCATGGACTTCAGTTTTTAGTATCTTTATTACTTTTGTGAAATAAGGAAATGTTAGCCACAGTTTGAGGCTAGATAATGAGACATGAAGAGTGACTTACATGTGGTCATCTGAGAAACCTGTGGAACTAAACTGTCTTTTGAGTCTCAAGTCAATGGCTATAGCTGCAAGTCTGTCAATATTAGACCATATTTCGGGTCACTCTGATTATTAGAGCTGGTCCCCTCTGTTGCTACAGACTTCATGCATAAATGATGAATGATTCATAGCCAGCTGTGTATATATCCTTTTTTACAAAAACAAATCGTTCCCTAGCATGCATTTGAGGAACAGGAGAAGACAATTAAACAAGTTCTTGATCTGTTGATCAGTCTGGAGGTTTGCACAACGTTTTCCTTTCCCAAGGAAAATTTACACAAAAAAGCATTGCTGCTAAAATAGATACTAGGAGTCTTCAGACAAGAGATGAGTGTGGGTAAGAATACACACAAACACACAACTGTATTTATTTACTGTAAACATGGTTTTACATAAGCTCTTAAGTATGCAAATGGRCCTCCATCTCTAAAATACGTCTCTCAGAGTAGAAATATTTTTTTGATAATACAGTACATTAAAGAGAATTTTCACTTACTGGTCTTGGTAAACTGTACTGATACATTTCCGGTCTGTATGTTGGTACCCACTGTACACCTCCTCTAGGTCGGGTCATGGTACCAGGAGCACTTGTCACCACCTCCGAGTATGGTAAGTGCGGTGTTGAACTGTAAGCGTCTTGTCTGTTCTGCCCTCCATGGCCGGCAGAGGCCAGACTGAAAGCCTCTTCTAAGAGCATATGCATCTGTTGTCGAACTTCATCTATTGAAGGCTGAGAACTTAAAGTAGAGGTCTCTGAGTGGCCTTTAGCTTGACGGGACCTGATATAACCTCGAGGCTCGTTGATACGGTCAACATTCGTTTCTTCTATAATTTCAGGCTCAGTCTGTAGAATGGAATAAAAGCATACACACACACAGAAGCTTTATAAGACAGTATTTGTGCTGCTTCACAGAAAATATATTCTCAAATGCAGATGATAAACTGGGCACAAAATCAAACTCGTTACAATATAGATGCTTGACAAATATTTGAAAGGAGTTACATGATGCAGGTGATTATAATAGCCAGGGACTCAATCAATGACTTTTTTATATTCTTAATTGTTTGCTGCAAAAATGGCAGGCATAATTTGTAGCAGATGAAATTGTTAAAGATKCACCTAAAAACAATTAGCAATAACATATGAAGTCTTCTCTTGCTTGTTCGGATTAATGGGAAATACAACTGTACCAGGAAGACTATAGCTCCCTAAATACTACTACCACTTGTTACAGATGCATAGACTGAAATTCTTTTGTTCATTCTCACAAATTATGATTTCAAAGGGATTATAGTTTATGAGTTTATCTGAACATAACTGCTTTTATTTGAACATTGTGGAACTCAGTCAGGAATATCAACAATAATGTCACTAGATCCTGGCCCTTGMAGAAAACTCAGCTTAGTTATGTTAACTGGTTGAATACTAGTCACACAGACATTTACTCAGAACTTATTCAGGAAGAGTGAAAGAAGCATATAATTTTAATGAGCAGATRGTACTAGTATATCTTAACTTGAAGATTAATACTCCCACAGTAATTCCTTCTATACATATAAGTAAAAACAGAAATAACAAGCTAGCCTGAAGCTTGAAATTGTAATCTTCACGAAAGATTTTTTTCTCTTGATTGTGTACAGTGCAATGAGGTTTCTGTAACAGAATGACACGAATAAATTCACTAACAATGATTCATCTGTGTTGTAGCGTGAGATATTGTGTGTCTTGAGAATTAGTTAGGCCAAGTTTTGAAGAGTGTATTGCTGTAACTCACTCAAATTGCAGTGGTTAACTAGCAAACACAACTGAAAATCAAGTTGGAAAAAAAGCTAGAAAACGATTGTCATTCCTGCCCTCTGCCGGAAGTTTCTGCCATTTCATGTGGAACACAACACTTATATGTAGCTCTGGAAACCTTTTCAGGCAAGCTAGTTTCCACCAAAAGAGAGCACTTCTATTCTGTCAGCTGCTGAACACGAACGGTGCATCCTTTACCGAATGATGCCAGAAATACTCTTCCCAGGGTCTTGCCCAAGGATCAGTCCATCCTACTCTTACAGAATGCAGGTGAATTTGAGTACAGCTTCTCACCATTTAAGATACGGACCTTCTTTATAAGCAGCAACTGTTCCCTACGATATTGCCATTAGTAACACTACAATAGTTACTCAAGGACCTCTATACTTGAGKAATAATTTTTGTATTACTCCCTCTTTTTGATTCAAAGTTACTTTGATTCAAAGTTACAGAACACATGGAGACAAGTGAACTGAGAAGCACCAGTGGGCAATGGACCGAGACTGAATTAAAAGATATGTTGGACATAAGTATCAAAATGACTGATAAAAATCCATCATTCACCCTCAAATCAGTTAGGACAATACAGACTTCACGAACATAACTGTTTTATCCCAACTTGATACKCTATGCTATGGATCAATGAATATTGGAGAATGCCTTGTGATGTACTCACAAAACAGTACCGACATATTTCCTTCACAGTTAACTTGGAGGAGGAGATTGCATTTCCATTCCCCATGGATGATACCAACCTAAAGGATACTAGCTGATATCCRCAAAGCTGCTGCCAACTTCCAGAGGTTAGAAATCACATTCTGAAATGCTATAATCACACACCTCACAGCTTGGTCTACTTGGATGCCAATGTGATCATAGAATAAAAYGGAAATAATGTAACAGAAATTCCAAAGTCTTACAGGCTGCAAACCTCAGGACCAGATCAGAAATCTGCAAGTGAAAGGCAGATGTGGTTGATGACACACCTGAGGGCTGTGCTGCCATTCAGAGAGACCTGGACAGGCTGGAGAGCTGGATGGAGAGGAACCTCATGGGGTTCAACAAGGGCAAGTGCAGGGTCCTACACTTAGGGAGAAATAACCCCAGGCACCAGTCCAAGCTGGGGTCTGACCTGCTGGAGAGCAGCTCTGCAGAGAAGGACCTAGGAGTGCTGGTGGACAACAGGTTGACTATGAGCCAGCAATGTGCCCTTGTGGCCAAGAAGGCCAAYGGYATSCTGGGGTGCATTGGGAAGACTGTTGCCAGCAGGTCGAGGGAGGCGATCCTGCCCCTCTACTCAGCCCTGGTGAGGCCTCATCTYGAGTCYTGTGTCCAGYTSTGGGCTCCCCAGTACAAGAGAGACATGAAGCTATTGGAGAGAGTTCAGGTACGAAGGGCTACGAGGATGATCAGARGGCTGGAGCACCTGCCCTATGAGGAACGGTTGCAAGAGCTGGGCCTGTTTAGCCTGGAGAAGAGTAGACTGAGGGGGGATCTTATCAATGTGTATAAGTACCTGAAGGGAGGGTGTCAGGGGGACAGAGACAAACTCTTCAGTTGTCCCATGAGACAGGACAAGAGGCARTGGGCAGAAATTGAAGCACAGGAAGTTCCGCCTGACCGTGAGGGGGAATTTCTTCACTGTGAGAGTGACAGAGCCCTGGACCAGGTTGCCCAGAGAGGTTRTGGAGTCTCCTTCTCTGGAGATCTTCAAGGCCCRCCTGGATGCAACCCTGTCTGACATGCTCTAGGTGACCCTGCTTGAGCAGGGAGGTTGGAGGGGGGTTGGACTAGATGATCTCCAGAGGTCCCTCCAACCTTACCTATTCTGTGATTCTGTGAAAAAGGACAAAGTATAATATTTAGAAATGGACAGCTCTTCCTGKTTTCGCATGTCACTATGTGATAAAGAAACATCAGATATACTTATTCCTGAGGACAGGCTGGTATTTTTGAATATCCATAATACACTTTCTTCCTTTTCAGCCCCTCAAAAAGCTGATCTGAACTGAAGAATTACAGCGCTCTAAAGATAAGACTTTATCTCTATGCCACAAATTCTACAATGTCATAAAAAATTTGTAGCATCAACAGTTGCCGTCTGAGCCAGGATAGCAGTTGTGTCAGCTCAGAGGACTGATAAGGAAGAATATCCCATCTTACGTCCATATTCAATGCTATTTCACTAGGGTAATACATGCTGACCAGTATTTTATGTCCCAGTCCTCTGTACCCCATGTCCAAAGTAAGGCATGAAAATTTCTCCTGCTTTTTTTCTSCAAAAGAAGTAAATTGTACAGCCTCTGAAGACCTGAGGAGTACAAGAGCTTTTGAAAAGATTTTCCTGCTATACACTAGACATGACTTACTCCTGTAACCTCATCAGCAGGGAAATTCAGAGTATTTTGTCTAGAAGGAGGAAAAAAGCAAGCTATAACTGTACCATTAATATGATAATACATGCTAATGAGCATAACAGGATCCACAGAAAGCAGATGGGCCCAGAATCCTCCCCCAAAAGCATATTTCAGCCTTTACTGGGCTCTGGAATATGGAATAAGCTGATGAAGGTACTGCGTCAAACCATCCCATGGTTCCCGACACCGACCCAATCCAAGGATATGAAACAGTAATGGGAAGAGAGCCAATGAGCTCTGCTAATGTAGGTGTGAAAATGCCTCCCCTGAACATACCATGACAGGCATTAAGTGGCAGATCTGTGTAGAGCAAAGAATGTTATTCCATAGAATAAGCATTTGTCAAATCTTTTTTAAAATGCTACTGCAAAATGTTTAAAAATCAACAACTATAAAAAAAATTCAATACCTAGAGCACTATTTCTAGAAGACTGTTAAGCTTACTTTTCATTGTTTAGTGCCTATAAAGTAACTTACACTTCAAAAAGTAGGTAGAAAGTAGGTTCTAGCTTGGACTTCACCCTCCCAACACATTTATCATTATTATTAGTTACATTGGGCAAGATCTAAAGCTGTGGAAAAACAAGTGCTATGCTTTTGAAAGTAAGCAACTAATATTTAGTAACGGATATTCAATGTAATGATGGCCAGCAAGCGTGCAGGCAAATTAAAWTTTCAACTCTTTCTGCGTGTCAAAATTTGTCTCTAAAACCAAGAGAGAAAAATTCAGTCATAAGATTTTAAGAACTTGAAGGTAAAATATGTAACTTCATCAATCTTCTTTAAGACTAGTTTTACAGAACATAGTTTTTCAAAACTCATTTTAAACAGGTAACCTTGAAAAAGGTTAATTATTTACAATTACTTACAATTACTTTAAGATCAGTAAAATTGATTTAATCTCATACGATAACTGGAAGCATAGATACAGTATATGCATTTCCTTCTATATAGTATCTATTCATCAATAGCATTTAAAGTAGTCACAAATAAAAGAATACGGCAGGATACTCTTATTAAAAATTCCAGTATTGCCCTGACAATTTACTTGAGTGCTCTGTAGCTCTTGATATGGCACACATTTTTTTTCATGTAACAGTGCAGTAACGTTCTGTATACCCRGCTAGATCAGACACCGTGCCACAATCTTTCGCAAGCTGTGTATCATTGATCATACATACTATAGAACAACCACAGTGTTTCTTCATCTATAGAGAAAAATATCTAACCAACTTTCTTTTTCCATTTTCAACTATTCAGAGAAGAGTTACATACTTAGTCTGAGAACTGACAATAAACTTTAAATAAAAGATCATAATTTGTTTTCTCTCTTAGCTRTTAAAATACAGCTACATTTTGTCCTTAATGAAAAATATAGCAGTAAAAACTAGGTCAATAATTAGCCATTTATATATTAGAATTTAACATGAGTAGTGTTAAGAAAAGACTATACAAACATAACTGCTTAGTGTAAAAAAAAAAAGTTAAGGTCAAATATTGGCAGACGTTTCTTAAAAATCTGCTGTTAAACTAAGAGTAGCGACGGATTCTGAGCTTTATCCAACCACTAGATTTACTTATGTGTAAATCAAATGTGTAAGATCAGTTATTGCGCTTGCTTAAAYGTGCATTAGTGCTTTCTGGGATGTACAGTGAATAATTAGCACATCTGAGAGCTCTAACAGTCCCTAAGTGCCAGCGAGGAATCCTGTGGCAGAACGGTGCTCAGTAAAGCGCTTTGCAGCTTTGCAGTCAGTCATGAGRAAACAAGCCAAAGGAAAATGAACTGGGAAAATGTGTGATTAGATTACYGTCAGCGAAATCATGGTAACGCACACTGCCAGAGGATTTCGATTCAGATCTTTAGGTGCAGGTAAAGCATGCTCAGGGTACTAAACAGGTGATACTCTGTCAGTTTGCTACTAACCTCAGTGATACCATCTGATTTAGTCTGTGGAGCTACTAACAGAGACCAGGCTTTTTACAAATAAATATTATTCCTTTATAATAGTACTACCCCAGCAGCTTTTTAAAGATACTTTATGCCTATCTTATATGTTTCATCCATATTGCCCTTTCATTATAATATCATCTAGTTTTAGATGGTGATTAAATTTCATTTGAAGCAATACACCATTGCATTTATTTTTTTACATTAGTAGGATACTCATAATGTGTGAAAATGATACTTGAGCTCCCTATTTAAACTGCATTTCTGCTTCTCCAGAGATTAAGAGCCAGATTTCAAAAGGAGCTCAGTTCCCCATTCACACTGAGAACCGTCACCACCTTTGAAAACTGATCATTTTAAAAAATTTCACTACTTCAATTAGTTACTAAAATGAGGTCTGATCCCTTTTTCTGCCTATGTCTGGATATGAAGCTGCCTCTCACTAAGCCAGAAACAAGAAAATGTTCAAAGTAGTCAAAATGCAAGCCACATAAAGCTTTTAAAATTTGGAATCACAGAAAATAGGAACAAATAATTGAAATGACAGGACCCAACTGTCTCAAGGAGATCCAAGCTTCCTTTCCATTTTCTCATATCTGTGCTCCAAAATCAGAAAAAAAAGAAAGAGAAGGAAAGAAAAGAAAACTACAGAAAATCAAAAACTCCAAAAGCAAATAAAATCTGAGTCTGTTTTAACTGTTTAAAGTTACTGGCATTGTAATAGAAATTGCTGTACATTCTATATAAATAAAAATTACATAAATTTTAGACATGATGATAAAATACAAAGTGATTTCTACGTATAAGTGCAACTAAAGAGCTTCAGCAATTACACTATCCCAATCTGAAAATTAATAATTGTAGCTCTTCTATTTCCTTATGACTGTAAAAATATCAGTGAATGGAATCCCACAAGAAATCTATTAATACCCAATGAAGTAAATCAGGTTCTCTACTACAATCTCTTAGTGAAGTCATTACACTGCTGTATCTTTTGATCCTATCCTATAAAAGAAAAAAATGTCTAAAATATATCATATAAAGAATTTTTAATAGCTGTCAAAATTAAGTCAGCTTTGATTTATCAATATCAAAGTTAGCATGAAGATTTTGGAAGAGACTAGAGGCAGAGATACACCTACTCAAGTTTTAAAATTTATTTCATCTTATCACCTAATTTATGCTATTTGCTTTCATACCAACTAAGGTATGAATCCTTCACACCTCAGGATTGTAAGTAGATGCCAATATACATTAATGTCGCCATCATAAAAATTCAGCTATTGTTCATACATAGTTACTGTACAATACAAGGAATTAGAATTACACAAGAAAACAGAAGAAAGCCATGTGCTGAGAGACAAAGAGGTTATACATTTTTGGCTTGTCATATATTGGCAAAATTCTGCTACTGCAACTATATCAGTAAAATTCATCATGCGAACATTAGTAATTCAGAAGTTTTTGAGGAGTTGCATCAATGTAACTGCATTAATAAAATGTTACCAGCAATTTTTTCCGTATATTGATCTGTAGATAAATATAACGAGGTCATTTGCATGCTTTTATATCAAAATGGCCTACATTTTCTCTGCCCTAGTGTAAAGCTCATTAGTAGCTCAAAGGTTCTAAACGTTTTCATTATAGCATTTGCTCTAGTCAAAATTGTCTGTGAACTTGCTGGAAGTAATAAATGTGTTAGCACTTTCTCCTTAATCTACTTATTAGGTGAAGGTTACCACACTAAACCTTGGTGGGGTTACTTAAAATTCAAAGATAGGTAATGCTCATAAACAATCCATTTATAGAAAGATGTTTAGTAGAATGCACACTCCAGAACAATATGGAAAGTTACATATTCTATGAGAACAGATATATAAATGTAGATCCTCAGATCTTGATAGGGAAAAAAAAATTGATAATTATCCCAGTCACATGGCACAGTATTATTTCATGTAATCTGATGGGAAGTTTTCAAATGCAGGAAGTCATTTAAGAAATCTGGCACATAAAATATTCCCTGAAGAATTCTTTAAAAGATTTAAACTTTCCTGAATATATTCCTTGACCTTGTTTAAATCTTTTCACCTTGCTAAATATGCAATCCTGACAGTCACAGAGTTAATGATTAATTCTCACACAAAATGCTTATTGTCTTCAGAGTTCACAGGACGCCTGGCAACCAGATAACTTCCTTATTTTCCAAACATATTTAGCCCTTTTCTAGGAACTGATCTTCACGGCTGGCTGAGCTACAGCCAGTTGTATACATGACAATGAACTGAAAAATTCTGTATTACCTTAATATATAAATTATTTTTATCCTCATTCTGGGTGCATGCACTGTCAGCTTGTACTCAGTGTATGTTCAGACTGCACAAGACAGCCTGTGTTCACCACGTGAGTTCCTTGGACCATAAACCAGAACAGATCTCCTCTGGCTGTTTTTGCTCTTTACCTCTTCAAAACACTCCCAATTTTGAAGTAGTAAGAAGAGAACAGAAATGTGGCCAATATCTGTAAATAGGTGATTTTGCACAAAGTACTGACATTCGTAAATAAATGAAATCCCCAGAAGGCTGTTGTCCAATCTTCTGAATCAAGACAGCAGCATAAGGGGAACAGAACAAGTAGAGGATTTTAACTGCAGACAAGGAAAAAAGCTCAATATCTTGTAAGTGTCTGCATACTCAGAAGAACTATCTACATCTAGAAATAAATATTTTGGCTAATAATGAGTTTCAAGGAGAAAGCTCTGTTAATATTTCAGAGCGTAAAACAATGTGCAGCTACAAAGTACATGAAAGAGTCCATGTTCTATATTCTGAGTCTTTCTCAGGAGGCTAAGTGCATATAATGTACTGCAATGTTAAGTTTCCAGTGGCACTCTGGCTTGTAACTTATCACTTGTTTCCGATCTTTAGGAATAAATTAAGACTTTGCTGAACAAATTTCACTGAATTTATTCGATAAACTTACATCATATCCACTGTTACGGATTCCACGTCTAGGTCTTTCTCGGGTGACCAGAAGATCCATTTCGGTTTCTCCTGGGCTAGGGCTGTTCAAAGACTGCCTGCTTCTGTACACAGAGTTCTTCATCTGTTGCCTAGAAAATATCAAACAAGAAAAAACTAGAATGAAAACAAAAAGAAAATTACACACGGTAGTTTTCCATACTAATTTTTATTCTAAAATGATGAGTTTCATAAAAATGCCATTTTATAACAGGATATCCATTCTCTGCATACAGAACTGCTGGAAATCAGTAGCATTATGGAGGAGATAATAGATTTTGTTTACTGTTAATGAACATGGACCTCATATGTGGGGGCTTATCAGATGAAATATGTTCCAAGAAGATTTCAGAACCCTTTTAGCATTAGCTGTTGTGATTTATGTTAATAAAAAATAAAAAGGTGCTATTAAAACAAAGTTATCAATTCAATGGATGCTACAGATTACAAGACCTTTATTTAGATGCCAAAGTATAGATATTAGCATCCAGCTTTAAGCATCCAAATATGACAAAATTGATATTAGCCAAGTCTTACAAGTTACACAGTAACAGTTACACATATCAGAATCAAAACTAAACCTAAAATTCAAGATACGAAAATTGTTAGTTAAAGATGCTGTGACAGACCTGGCTTTTCATGGATGATAGAAATCTCCATGCAAAGTTAAAGTAGTATAGCTACTTCCATGGTCTGAAACTGAGATCCTCCCTCCATCCTCTTCTAGTTGTCCAAGTGGACAGTTTAATCATTCAGCAAGGAAAGATTTGGCAGCATGACCCAAGAGAAAGTAGCATGATCAAAGCACTGCTGTGCCTTGCACATACCCCTGCCAGCGGAGCTGTTGAGGTGCTGTCATCAAACGATATGACAGAGTCGTCCTTGGGCAGCTCTACAGGAGTGCTGCCAAGAAGTCTCAGTTTTGAAGATGGGCTCAAGAGCACCAGAAGGGAAGCATGGCAAGAGAGAGGAAGAAATGCCCTCACACACTCAGGTGAGGAGCAATGATTTTCATCTCTGATCCTGAGCAATGGAGAGGGAGGGGAAAACTCCACTGAAACAGACACTCAGCAAAGCTGTGGGTAAAAAAGACAACAGTGGCAAGGAATTGCTTGCAAGATGCAGGTTTGAAATAGCCAGGTTGGTAATCGGCCACAGCTTTATCAAAGAGCTGTAATCCCTTAGATTAAACTGCTTCCAGCATAGCTCTGAGTGGCACTAAGGCAAAGACATCCCTGTGCATTGAGCTCTCGGCACCCTGACCTCCAGGAGCAAGGGAAAATAAAGGTGCTAGAAAAAAAAAAACCCAAAACTCAATACTCAAAATATCCTGTAATCTCTCTGACACAACTAGTTGTAGTTGTAGCTGTGTCAGAAAGATGTAAGATGGAGAACATATTTGTATACAAATTCTTCAAGACTGGTTGTGATACAGGAACTTCATGCTTCAAACTGCATCTTTTAGGAAGGCCACACGTAAACCGGTAAAGTTTAGGGGATGCTGTTGTCATGCTTTATCTGGGCATTAGCCACTTTCTTACATGTATCACAGAAGTCCTCATCCCATTGTAGATCAACCACTGATCAAATAATGACGTGCCAGCTTCATTTACTAACACAGTTATCACTTTGTTAGTGTCTAATATGGAGTTCCCTTTACCTGAAGTTATCTTTACCTGATTGTGCTCTTTTTTCTGCTCTGTGTAATTACTGTGTTCAAAATATTAAAAGCAGACCACATAATCTAACATGTCTCTGTGTTGCTCATTTTGTACAGTGGACCTCACGCTGTTTATAGTGAAGTGACAGAACTTGTACTGCTATGTCTAGTCACACTTCCGAATCTCCATTTGCAAGGTAAGATTTATACCAATTTCCTCAAGACACCAACAGAAGAATGTTTATGCTGCAACGCTTGCATTGTGCTACCAGGAATGCGTGTCTCCACCAGGAATTGGGCCCCACAGGACCAGCCCTGGTGCCCACTCTATACAGATAATGATAAGAGATAAGCAAAGGTGTAACGACACAGATTTTGAAGTCATGGGCTTCCTCTTCAGTGTCTACAGATGGACAACTATCCACACCTTTTGGGAGATGCTGTTCCTTTTTCTGACACTTGAAGCTGCCAGTTACCAACTAACCCTAACAGACTGACCAGAAATGTAAACTAATTCTGGGGTTTCCCAAGGATGTTCTGGGAGTAAGTACCCCAAAAGTGTGTCCATGACATTACCGTGCCTAGTTTACACCTACATTCTTATACGAAGAATGTAAAAACATTCTTAGTAWATCATGTTCGTCTAAGTACATTTTTGCTTTAGACAAGATCAAAAATGAATAAAGTAAATTTGTTCTAGCAAGGCAAAAGATTGCATTTCTTATTACAAAACTAGGACATTTCTAGGTTTGACAGTGATGACACTTAATTTCTTTTTCTCACTTGTGTCTCTTCAGACCTGTCTTTCTGGGCTTTGCTCATCCTATTATCCAACAGGAAGGTGGCTTCAGAAACACAGATCTCTTCAACAAGAGCAACCACAATGACTCACACTTTTCCCTATCTTCCAAAATTGGAATCTTTCCACGCCCTTTCCTATCTCTCTCTCCCTATGTCCTGCAGTTTTCCTTATTACGAATCCGCTGTATCCTTTAGGTACTCAAATAGCTTTCTTGCTGGTCATAACATTTTCAAGATTGTAAAAAGTCTTTACAATCCAGATATATCAAGAGCCAGTCACTGTTTAAACATYCTGTCAATCTTAGCAGTTTCTTTCAGGTGAGACCACACACAGTAGACTAAGAATATAGCAGTTAGATCTGAGATGAGACCATTGGCCAATCAATTCCTCACCAGCTACTTCCTTCAGCAGTTTTGGGGATGCTGTGGTAAGGTGTCCAGCATAGTGGTGGGATGGTTTTGAGGCGACAGTAAGAGAGAATAACAAAGGCAGGAAACATCAGAGCATCACAGCTTTTAAGTCGTGATTGATAAATTTGTGGAAATCAGAGAAGAGTTGAAAGCAGGGATTTAAAAGGGAGCTCTGTGTCATTTGGTCATCGCAGAGACCTCATAGTTTAACCTTTCATTCTTGAAACCACCACTGAAATGGAAAGACAATATAATTCAGATTAATTCTCTAATAAAAATAAATAATTCTTTATATACTACATATTTAGTTAACAGAACTTGTTGCTGTAACCAATTAGAGTAGCAGAAACTGGTTTGCAGAATTCCAAAATCGCAGACGTTTACTTGAACAGAAAGGAAAAAAGGTAGGACAAGAACCATCATTGACCAACTTTCATATTTCTGATTAAACAAACTACTCAAGCATGTATTTAATTTCAAAGAGGTTTTCAAGAACCTTTACTCAAGTTCTCATGAACACGTTTGAAAGTCCCGAAGGCACTGCCGAATCAGAACACAAGTAGGAAGTTTGGAATAAATTATAAATTTCCCCTATAAATATGATACTGAATAACTAAAGCACTTTATTTGAAAGCTATATGAGCACATAAAGGACACAGTGGATCTGTAATCAGAAAAATAAGGTGGGAGATGGGGGGAGGGAGATGAGAARGGGCATGAGAAGACCTAAAGTGCAATAAACCTTGTTTCTTCCAAAGACTATAGCACTAATATTACCAGAAAAGATGGGGAGCCTGCCTTAACTACACCTGACAATATTTATGTTATGTTTAATATTTAAAATATTAAATTTATGTTTTACAATAGGTCTATGAATCTTAGCTGATGYAGTTGTGATATTTTCTAACGGATTCAAGTATGCAGCTCTTTAATATGTGCAGATTCTTGACCTGATTACAAACTATTAAGGAAAAACCCAGAATAGTGCCTATCATCAGTAGGCTTTTTAAATTTGCTTTGAGGTTGCCAATTAGCTCATTTAAGGAAGTTTTCCTAATGAGAAAGGAGATACGAACACTAACAACTGGCATTCAAATGGGTTAGCAAGTGTCTGCTGGGAATACAACTGGAACATTTTAAAACATGAATTTTACGGTACAGAAGACTCAAAGAAACTAAGAGCACAAAGCCAACGGTTCTTAACAAATCAAATTATTTACTGCTGATATTTTGTAAATAACTTTTAAAATACCACTAAAAAAAGCTTGAATACATAAAGGTGACTGTGAATACTGTAGTTAACTGCATCTTTGTTTTCTGATGCATTTTGAAAATTGTATAATAGTGTGATTTAAGTTGGTAGACTATAGACAGAATAAAAAAAGAGTGAAACAGGTCTTCTCGCTAGAAATCTTCAAATCTTTTAGTTGCTCCTAAATGTTATTATTAAAAAATTAATAGAAAGCATTTTAAAGTACAAGATTTTAATTGCTTTAATTATAATGCTATAGATGATGATATAAAGCAGAAGATGCTACAGAACAAATCTTTTCAATTTCATGCCATCCTCAGTTGCTTTAAAACCGATTTTATTTCATTGTGAAAACAAAATTATACTGATTCATTTACCCATAACCAAAAACTGTATTACTTTGCAATATTATTCAAGATTTTCCTCCACCAGTATGTCATTTTACCCATCTTACTGCTACTTACAAAATTAAGACAATAATGCTGTCAGCCATGCTGCAACATATCAGGTTAGGCTGCAGGTCTTAGTGTAGCGATTACAGCATGGACTATAGAATAGAACTAGTTTGTCTGCAAGAAGTTCTGRAAACGCTCTGCATCTTTCCAGAAGGCATATCAGACATGGTTCTTCTCCTTTCCTACAGATAGGATAGGGATACAGACTATACAGCAAGTAAACCAGCGTTCAGCCTTTTGTAGTTCAGCCACAGAATGGGATCATTCCCTTACAGCAATATGCCGGCCTTGAAGCAGTTTATATTATGACAGTGATTAGTATCTTAAATAGACTGTGACAGGTTTACACAACACATCAAAAAGCACACAGGAGAAATATATTCCAGGATCTTTCAGCACACTGGCACATGAACAAACAAGTATTAGTATATTTAACAAAAAGCAGATGGTTAGTATTAAAGCTTCATGTGTAATATCTTAAGCATTTCCTACATGACATATGATGCACAATAAACATCTGAAGTAAGGCTTCAGCCCTTCACTGTATACAAAGTTTCTCCTTGCTTAATTTATACTCCCTGGACAGACTGTGCAGATAGAATAGGACTACTGCACACTACGGTTCAATATTTTAATTTTTCAGTGCATTTGGAGTAATACAATTCTCCCTTGCTGGAAGCCTGCACAAGGAAATGATGCCCTAGACCCTCCACTACGAACATGACAAAGTTCTGACAGAATTTTTTTCTTCATTGACCAGTGCACAACACTGCYTCAGCATTCCCATTACAGTCTTTTTCATCTGCATGCACTGAGGTAACTGCTAACGCTGTATTGCATGCAAAAACTGTGTGATCGTTGATGCTGCGGTTGCAGTCACAGTCTAAGCTCACAAGAAAACTTTGGTCTGAACTTTCCAGAAAATGAGAAGAAACACCATCTCAATGCATGAGGAATTTCCAGGAGAAATGTATTTAAATATTCCTTTCCTCTCCTGGATCAGCTTCTGGTCCCTTATTGCCACAAAAAGCAGAGCCCTTGTGGTGGGAGGTGTAATGGCAAACACACTCTTCAGTAATTTTCCTCTCTTTGCACCTCCACCACTCCTAAGAAAGAGGAATATGCATACTGTGCCACTCCTCCTTTAGGCTGTGCTGGGGTAAGACTGGTGTGATCTCCTCTTTTTATCAAGTCTGTTTGCGTTTCAGAGAGCACCAGCAGCCAACCCATCTACAGTAGGCTCAGATAGAATCAGCAGGTATCTTGTACTCTCCCCTCTCTTTTTTTCTAAAATAGAGGGATGAACACTTGGTATGCCAACTTCAAGAGACCATAATGTTAATCAAGCACTAGTATTGCTATACAATACACCTGCTGCACATCATAGATGAGCAAATTATGACTCTCTGTCAGAGACCCTGAAACATCACCAATAAAAGGTACATACACATCCTGACAGACATCACTGCAGGATTTACTGAAACCACTGAACTCTGGAAAAGAACGAAATCAGATGCTAACTTCCTGGTCAYTTTCATTACCAAAAAATTACTAGCACATTTTCTATTTAGACTACTTTGAAAATGACTCACAAGAACTTGCAATAGTCCCTTCACTACTCTTTTGCCTTTCCATTTATTCCGTTTTACTCACATTGCAGTTTTATCAAACAACATACTTTCACAAATAATCACAGGTTGTATCAATTTTCTTCATAAAGTAAGAGAGACCAACTAATCAAAATGAACAAACATTCTCCTCATTAAGAACGAATCTTTTGATTCCGTGCAAGCCCTGGACAGTAACTTTCCTCTTAGATGACTAGCTTTGCATATAAAAAGTCTCACCTGCTTTTGGGTTCAGCAAATGGAGATGATATATCTGTATCCGGATCCAAAATGTGGTCCATTTCTTTTGGGGGTTTTTCATACATCCTTTTTCTCTCTGTCAGCCCCTTGTTGTTATCACCCTGGGGGAAATCATAGTATCCCTTCCTCTTGGCTTTCAAGCGCAGCTTGTTGCGGTAATGTTCTATATCAGACTTCTGCTTCAAAGCTTTGTTCACCTAAAAGGCAAAAACATGTCTAAATGATGGTGCCGGGATGATTACTTTGAAACGGTATTGTTAAAGTGTTTGATGCACTGCATGTGTCATTTTACAGAGCGTTTTTTCTACCACACTATGCCATCTGTAAGCAGTAAGGAACTGCAAGTGAACAGAGTTGCTGTATTTTTATGATTTGGCAGATGGTTAAATAATTTTAGCCTAAAAACTATGTACCATCACAACAGTGACTCAGTTCACACCCACTGAAGAAAAACACTGATGATGTTAGCCAACCACCGTGACCCAATGCCATGCTTGCTTCTGGGCGCAAAGGGGAGAATTCACCACTGGGAAATCCAGTAGGGTCCAGGAAGTACCGACACCACCTCTAACTACATAAACCCTTGAACAATTAGTCCTGGATGGCTGGGAAAGTGTTCTGGTGAAATATCCTCCTATGTTCCTCTTATTCATTTTCTTCCTTGAAAGTCTGTTATGGGCCACTGTCAAGGACAGGATCCTGAAATAAATGGGTGTTTGGTCTGACCTGCTACAGGCCAGGTTCCTTTGGATGTTTCTAAGGGATAGGAGTCTACATGAAAATTTCACTCTTGCTTCAAATTGTCATTTGTGTGAAAATGAGTAATTTACTTGGAATCTCTGCTTCAAGAGATAAATTCTACAATCTTCTCACAAATTCCAAGATATGTATGTAGAGTAGAACACAGCATTAGGAATGTCTTCCAGATAACTGACTCTTAACAGAAATTAGGTGCTGAATTCTAAATGAGCCTTTGCTCGAAGTTTAGGAAGTCTGTGGCACATCAGGGCTTAAAATATATGTACAGAATGAAACATGAGAGACTGCTCTAATCGAGGCCCAAATGGGAAGTCTGACAACACCGTCTTTTACTTTGTTTCTAATGGCAGCTCTCAGTGTTGGTTCTAAACCATAAAACAGGATGATTCTGGCTGATCCTTAAATGACTTTTGCAGTATGAGTTTGCAAATTGGACACCCCTTTGGCTTGTCACCATCATGCTTAACAACTATATAAATTCCCCAGTCCCTTGCAAAACAGACCATTCTTGATGAAATGTACATTAAAAAGTATGAATAATCATGTAAGTCTTTGAATTAAAGCATAGTCTTTGGTCAGCACTTGAATCCAACATACTTTGTTCTCAGTAAACAACCCTCTGTGCACAGGCTGAAGTGCAGACTGAGCAAAGCCATGGTCCTGTTCTACCTTGTTTGGAATGAGAAATATTGCTCAATAAAGAAAGAAGAGTTTGGGACTTGGATGGTATTTCCAAGCTCAGCCACATAATTCACAAATTCTATTCTCTGCCTTTATTCCTGTTTTCTTAAAATGAATATGATAGAAGAGAAGGATATTAAGAACGTATGAATATCAAATATAGACTCTTCTAAGGTGGCATGCATTCATAGGTGCATTATGGAAGTGCAGAACTTAAATTCTCAGACCTCAGAGTCTACAATGCTAATGGAAATTTATATAGCACCAGGGTGAAGTGCTCCAACTGTTCCTCCACCATCACAGGCCTGATTCTGCTACTTTTGGACATAGCCAAGGAAACAGCAGACACGTTTCTGAGCCATCCTTACCTCTCCATTAATGATGGCAGATTCCTGGCTTCTGTCTGATGCAGCATGAACAGCAGGTAGTGCCACAGGTTTGATAGCTATCAGCTGTACAGATCCAGAAGAGGTGTCGAAGCGATCAATAGCAGATTTGGCAATGTTATCAAAGAGAATACCTCCTTCCTCTTCATCACTTACGGGCACTAAAGCACATCAAACTTATTCAGTATAAAGACATAGGTATTTTTACTGCATGTTAAAGATGAAATTCAACAAGCACATGCTTTAGATTAATAATGTGCTCAGTACACTCAAGGAGCAGATCCGGTAGACTTTAACACTGGAAAAATCCTGTTAGATTACAGATAATATTATATATCCAAAGGATTGTCTRGCATTCTCCAGAAGAAGGTTGATTTCCAATCTGTGCTAGTAAGATGAAAAAGAGTAAAAGAATGACAGACAAAAAGCAGGAAAATTACAATGAAAGGCAAAGTCTATCTTTCTATAGGTTTTGCATGGAAAAGATGTCATACACACACACATACATTGAAGTTTCCAGCAGCTGCATCTGATCTGATCTACACAGTGTTTCTCTCTCTCTCTCTCTCTCTCTCTCTCTCTCTCTCTTTTTTTTTTTTTTTTTTTATACTGTAAGAGTTTGGGCTTTCTCAAAATTTGAAAATTAATCTACTGATTTTAGCAAAAGTTACTATTACTAAAAATGCCATCTGTTAAACTGAAAGCACTGTGACACTATTAGACTAGTAAGAAAGGAGAAGGCTTTTGAAAGTCTTTAAAATTAAATAGCATGGTTAAGCATCTTTATTTTTAGATTTCTACATAAATGGAAATTTCAAATCCAGTTGGGCTTTTTCTCCTCCAAATTTAGTTTATAAACTCTGCTAAAGAATGAAGTGGTCTGCTCTAAACTTATTTCCTCTGTTTTAATATTTAACTTTCCTATTTTGTTTTAATATTTAACCTTCAAGCAAATTAAAATGGACTTGTATAAACTCAGCAGTTCAGACCGCTATGACTCTGGTAAGAAAACATTTGATAGTTATAAAATATGAACCCACTAAGCTTATTATCTTTCTGTCTATATTCACTGTAGACTGGAGTTGACATTACTTGAGCTTTTGAGAAATATAAAGGTTAAATCATTCTGACGTTAAATGTTGTCCCTCTGGATTCAGGGAACTGTCCAAATATGACAGACAGTTTTTAGTCTGTCTGGAATGCTCTGGTCTTACTGGGGCTGTTCAAACTCTGTGAATTTTGTAGGCTTACAGTAATGAACAGAAGATCAGAAGCCTGGCCCATTAAAATTATCAGCCAAATTCCCAGTGACTACCATGGAGCCCCGACTTCACACAAGCAAAATTAGATGAATGACAAAGATACCTACATATCACCGATTGCCCTTGAACAGAAAAGCGTTTACATTACAATGATTACACAGTGAGGCATGTATATTCTTCTCCCTAGGTATTTTTACTCAGTTTAACTCTTACGAAAGTTACCAGATGCGATTTTTGGAGTCTTTTCTGTAATTCAGACAAACCTAAATTTCTTTTAAAACTTGTACACTGAATCAACACAATAAAGGCTACTGGAGTGCTAATATCTTCTGTGCTACACTAAGAAGGTGCCTCWTTTGTGACAGGACTATCTCGAGTAAAGAGAAAGATTATGACATAATTGTATTTTGTATAGACAAGATGTTCTTGCCTGATGATCACAACTTGGATGAGCTTGTGCAGTAACTAAGCAGCAGCCAAGAAGTTGTGGGGTCACATTTCCTTGACTACCTGTCTCAGTGTTTGCCTGAACTGGACATGCCTGAAAACCCCTGGAGGGGGGCTAGGCAGCAGACCRTTAAAGAAGATTTTTTTCAACCCTCTTCTACGTATTCTGCTTCAAGTAGAAGGAGTATAGAAGTACAGCTGTGTTTCCATCCCAAAATGTTTCAGAAGAACTGCGCACTTGCTGAGGCTTCAGACTTGCAGTGCTCTCCAGGCACCCACAGACAGCAGCAGGACTAGCTACAGATGCATGGGTTGTCTTCTCCAAGCTCGCTGCTTGGAGATCAGATCAGATCAGGATCAGAAACCGGGAGTCCTGCTTAGCTGCACAGAATTCCTCTGGTTGTAAGACTCATTAAATAAAAAGAAAAATTAAAGGTAAAGAGAATCAGTAATCACATCAGCTACCTTTGCTATGGTTAACTAATACATAAGAGCACACTCATTATCAGCCCATTTTTGTGAGCACATCTCCTTATCTAGTGTAGTGCTATTCACGTGGATATAATAGCCAAGCAGGACTAGAAATTGGAAGTTTATTCCACCTTAGGTCATCATTTATTCATTAAATGGCATTTACAATATAAAAGTAGTTTTTTACATTGCCCTTTTCCCACTGATGAGTGATAAAAGGCAAGTGTGATCTGTAGTTACTGGCAAACTGCTACAGTTTAGATTGGCAGCGAACCATATGCAAGTACTGTAGGAATTTTGATATTTGTTCCTATCTGCCTTTTTCCTAGAGAAGTCACAAAAAGTGTTCACAACATGCTGGAACTCCCCTTACTACTAAACCTCTAAAATTAACAACCCAACCAAAGGGAGTTCACAGAGAAATAGGGGTCCTTGAGCATTGTTTCTGCCATATATTCCTGCCACACAAGTCAGTAAATAAATCTGAATGTTTCAGCCAGGCAAATGATTGTGAATCACAGGAAACTTTAGAAAACTGTCCAGATGTTCCTTTACAGACACTGCCAATAAAGACACCTGCTTATTATAATTAGCAACAGATATTTAAAGCAACGTTTTCAATTTCAGTTTGCAAGAGATGAATTCCAACATTTTTACATTTTTATGCCTTCATTGTTCCTCCATTCTTGCTTGCACTGTGTGCACGCACAAATAAGAAAGGCTTAAAATCTTTTTTTTGGGGGGGGGGAAGGGCAAAATTGATCTATTTAACAGTAATTTTCTTTCTCTGAAGTGTCTTCTGTTAGATATCTCATGCCACRTGATCCACTGAGACTGAACTACCTATCCTAATCTTTCCATGACCGAAGTATATGCAGATATCTCCAAATCAATCATTTACTCCGACTGTCAGTTCTAAGGAAGATCAGTATGGCTCCGGATTTTTGGAGACCAGGACCACCACTGAAGGTTTACCTCCACATCATTGCAGCTATTAGTAGACAAGATAAGATAGACTAAAATTGCTTAAGGCATACTACAAGCTCCAGTTTCTGTGTGGACCTACACTACTTTCACAACATAATGCCAGCAGGTGGTGCTAACCACTCATGTCACCAGTTCTCCAGCCAACAGAAAAGATGCTAAGAAATTATAGTTCTGAATATTTAAGAAAAAAATGGCCATGTGGAATATTCTGCTCTTGTCTATTTACTATTCATACAAAAAAAATCACTACACTTTTGTCAATCTAAYATCCCAATGTGAAGGACCCACAAGACTTTCTTGTCTTTCGTTTCTCCTGCTCTCCATCTTGTTTTTTCTCACCTTGTCCTMCTGAAAATTACAGTAGGTTGGAAAAGAGAAAGGAAAGATTGAAATACTTACCTGTAAAAAACAGTAAGGAAATTCAAAAATCAAGAAAATAGTTCTTACACTATGCAAGTTCTTCTATTGTGCTTGTGAATATAGCAACCAAATATGGCCCTAGTCACACATCATGGAAAACTCAGATGTGTTGTTGGTTCTCTCATCCTCTCTTTCAGCAGAGAGACAGGTGCACTGCTTGCTTTTGCTTTGTAAGAGTGTGAAGGGGCTCAAACATGTCCGCAGAAGTTCACAGAAAACATTGTAACACCTGGCTGCCTCTTGCAAATCAAAAAGAAGTGGAGAAAGCAGTGGAAAATGGAATTGGTTCCATCTGAAGAAACAAAAAGTTCATTGTCACTAGCAGGATGCTAGCAGGGTCCCAGCACTCTATATTCCACAAAGCCAGGAGAAGGAACAGAAAAGGTTTTGGAAATGTTAGGCTATGTCACACAAGCTGAAATCTATGGGTAGAGGAGAATCAACACATAAAACCCTTCAGGAGGCCCAACTCTTGTTGGTGCCAATATAAGGGATTTCACCTGAACAAGTGAGTTTTGTTAAATCATTTTAGATTTTTTGGGGTATGGCTAAGTATCAGAAAATGCCCTTGGAAAAGCCTGGGAGAGGATAACAAGAAAGAGATCCCAAAACAGACCAGCTAGCACCCTTTCGGGGGCAAATTAAGCAATGATACTTCATGATGAGGGAATGAAGGACGAAAAGAACAGACTCCTCTCTCTACACCATAGACCCTTCTTAGCACTCTCATTTGCCAGCCTTTTGGAGACACAAACGTTATGAAAGGAAATCATCTCACTTAAAATTTGTGCATAGGCTCTGATGTAGTCATCTAGGCTCCTTCCATATTGAAAAGAGAAAGATGAGTACCTTCAGAGCAGATACATTTATCCCCATTAACTATCTCTCTCTGAAGTAACTGGAGAGCCTACCTGGTTAGATCAGATATCCAACTTTAAAAGAYCAAAACATGGCAAGATGAAACCCATTCTATCCTAACCTGTAGTTCACCCTAACTAACACAGAAAAGGCAGATGAAGAACCCTAGATGTTTTCTAGAATATGTCACATTCTCAAGCTAATTCTCTATAAAAGCAGGCTGCTACATTGTTGCTACTAGATTCAGTTACTGTTGCCGTGTTTTTAATCCGGAGCACTGAGTCACTACAGACAATCATTCCGAAATTCTGAAGAGCTCGCTCTGATGACAAACTACCACATTAGACAGTTTAAAAACTGTGGGCCACATTTCTGTATCACAGCTTGGTTAAGTTACATACAAAAATCTCTTTGATTTTGGTTAAGCCAATAATACAGCCAAGTTTTCCTCCCCAGCACATTGTTCCTGCAGACACCTGATTTCCAGAGATCTTCTTTCCAACCAGAAGAACTACAAAGAACAGAAGGAAAAAAGAATTAAAAATTTATATGATAGCATCTGCCTGGACTGAGAGAAAGGACAGTCTTAGAGGAGCCTTCTGATATTTAAAAAGGAGTGGGGCCATTGACTGATAACTTCTAAAAAGTTGCATCTGTTTTAAAAGACAACATCTGAATGCTTGGAAAATGAGAATAAATTTTCCAGCTAGGATTCCTAGGGGATAGAAAGAAAGGTTTCTTACATAAGTAAATTTGACTCTTTCAGCATGCAGCTTGTGAATATTCATGAGTGATTTGTATCCTTTTATGCTGATGAGATTCTAGTACAAAACTGGACTTWACTATATGAGTTTTCAGCCCAAAACATACGGGCTTTTAAAGACCACTCAAACTCTTCTGTAACAGTTGCCAGAAAGCACTCCTAAAGAAACAGTCAAGGTGGCTTTCACTTTTATCTATGACTAGACTTTTCTGTTGATTCACACAGGTAATGATAACCAAATGTTATATGCTGTCACATACTTCATTAAGATCTGCTAGCAACTGAAAGGTTTCTACATTAACTACTATATCTGTTTTCTATTATTTGCTTTTCTCAACCCAAACAAGCAAGCAGAGCCTCCCAAAAATGCTAATGCAAAAGATTGCAAGATCAGGTACCCAGACCGTGAGGGAAAAAAAAACCCAACCTAGACTACTATCACCAGCTTCATTTTGTGAGGAGCTGGTGAAARTTAAGATTTTGATGTAGCTATAGCTCTTTGAGTACTCGCTGGTTCTGCCATTTCCTTCTCCGTGAATGGTGTTAGGCCCTGATGAAACAGCTCCTTGCTGTCTTCCACATGTGCCCRCAAACTTTGTCTAGCAATTGCCAGTGCCTCTGTTGGCTGCTTCACTTATTTCACAGCTAACATGTGCATCTAGGTACTTTGAAGAAAAGATTTAAATTGTTTTTGTAAGTGTCCAAATATAAGCACAACTAATCAACTTTAAAAAGGAGCCTTCCTATTAAAGCATGAGCTTTGCAAAGAAAATCAAAAGGAAAACATGCAACCACCTTATAAAAGATTATCAGTATTGCAATACAAATAGAGATTTTAGCTTTTTTTCATCAGAAATAAGGCTCAGCTAAAGAATTTTCCTGACTCTCCAAAACATAAGGTCTTAAGTCAAGTCTGTCAGTCTACGATGGTTTTTATACCATTCACTTTCAGGGCTGACATACTTCATTTGGAGTCCATTTTGATAAAAGCCATATAGAGTTTATCTATTGAGTTAACATCCAGTGCTATCATTTTTCTGTGTAACTAAATGTCAGTGAGGAATAGAATCTAAAATTGGTCGGTAACTATGGCAACTAATGAGCCGTTCTAACTTGGAGTCCCCAAATCAGACATGTGACCATCAAGGGATTCATTCCAATTTTAAGATGCTGCTTTTCAGAGAAGAAAATATGCTGTTTCTTTTGCTGACATGCGTATTTGAGGTGTTAGCCTACAATCATGCTGGAGGGCTAGAGCAGATTCAGACAAACAAGGAAGAGAAAAACAGCATCTTTCTTAAACTGGAAGGACAACTGGCCCAAAYATTTGACTGATGTTAATCACTCAGGATAAAGATAAAGCCCTGAAAAAAATGGAAATATCAGAGATGACAACAGTGTTTGGTATCGTAGCACTGGCGAACAAGACATAAGTTCAGTGATAAAACTTACGAGTACCGTGATTTTCATCTTTTAATTTCAACTTTTTAAGCTTCTAGGATCATGTAACTCAGGAGAATCATTTTAGGATACAGTCACGTTCTCATGATAAGTTTCAGTCAAAAACATATCTTCACATGCATACAAGAATAAAAATGAGGCCAACTCCAAAATTCTGGTAGGTGSGAAGCCCTATTTATTTCTTATGACAGTAGCTCCCTTCTTCAAAGCTGTCCTAAAAAGGCCGTGCCATGAAACTCTTTTAAACAGATCTCACAAAGACATGCTTACCTGTCAATCACAACCTTTTTACCAGGGGATAGTTATTATTTTGCTTCCTATTTGTTCCTGGAACAAATAGGTGTCCGTTGTAGGGTCATAGAAATGGAGTGAAGGAAGCGCCACTAGAAGTACCTAAAGTCTCTCTCTGCCAGAAGGAGGGCTCTACAGAAAAGTTGTTTCATACACAAGTCCCTTCACAGCCTAAATAATCAGACAGCAACACCCTATCTTTTTCACAATTTGTATATATGCTGTACTACTACTTTTTTAATGGGTAAATTCTCTTCTTCTGTTTCTGTTTTAAGAGCTCTGGATCTTGATACTAGCAGGTAGTAGGAACAAATGACAAGAATCCATAGTATGAACAGTATATATASTGGAGATATTTTTCTTACAGCACTAGAAATAGATTTCATTTAGCTCCTTTGCTGCTCCAAAAAAGAAACACCTTGGCCAGATCATKTTAAGTATCATTGCTATTCAGACTTTCTGCAGAAGAAAAAAAAAAGAAAAGGTCAAATAAATGAGTAAAGTCCAGATTAGAAGACAGGATGTTAGGTGTTAGTCAGATTTTCAGCAAGAAACTGGAAGTTTTCTTTTCTTTGAAGATTTTAAACCTGTTTATTAAACAAAGAAAAAATACYTTCACTAAAATATTGTGCCTGTGTGCGCAAACATTACCTCAAAMTTACTTTGAATATTGGCTTCCTTGGGTAAGGAAAAATAAGATAGCATTAAAAAAATTTTTAACTCTAGAAACCATAATTGTCTTTGCCTTCTAAGTGAGACACATTCAAAACTGTAAAAAATAATTATGACTCTTAAATATTAGAACAATGGAAGATTATGAAAAAAAGACATCACAGAGAAAAACCAAACATAAACTCACAGCTTTGTCTGAAGAAAACAATAGAAGTAACATAAACACATAACAAAAGGAAACTATCAACTTTTTTGTGTGTATCTGTAAATATGCATAAGTCTCAGAGAAGCTTATTTAAAAACAGAACACTGCAGTAAATCTATGGAAAAAACAAAGGATGTTCAAAAATGCAGTATGATTCTGCTGTACCAAACAAAGGCTATCTATGGGACTATGTACTTGTCTTTACATCTCATCAGATTTTTTTTTAAGMAGTTAAGCCTTTGCATGACATATTAGTATTAGATATAATGATCACCAAGAGATGACATGGAGTTACACCAAGCTTGCCATCAGAATGCTCCACAGACCACACACAGGCGATTTATTGGAGAAAGAATAGACCTACACTAAGATCTTTTATCTAAATCTTTACTACCAAACTACAGTATTTTTAACAAAGAAGAATTAAAGACTTTTCTTCATGATGGAATCTGATGAGGCCACATACAGCTTAATTCCATTCAAACAGAAGTAATCTTTTGGTTCAACTAGAGTGTTTCCTATTCATAAGGAAAATCTGGCCATTGAAGCAAAGCTCTAACTCAGGAGAAATAAGCAGGGAGGCAGAAAACTGAAAAGCAAGGAAGAAAGGGAAGAGAACCACTATCTCCTCAGATGTTCCTGATACATCCCAAGTGACAAGGTCACCATCATCAACAAAGGATTTGTAAGCAACATCAAGTGCAACATCCTATGTGCAGCAGGAAAAGCTATCACTAAAAGTGTTAGTAATAAAAGGCATGAGAAGACAGATAAGAGAGGAAAGAAATCTCACACCTCTTCAAATTATTTTTTACCTAATTAATTCATGTTCATCAGATTTGGGCCAGCTCAGCAACAGGAATAATGGAAATGAATATCCTAGGGCTCTAAACAGAAAAAATTGTAAACCCAGTCCACCTACTAAGCAGCATCATGTCTTCATTACTTTACTGCTAAAAAAAAAGAAATCAGTAAAAACTTGCAAAGGCCCCCACACAAACAGTAAATATCATACTGTGAGGTTGAGGAATAGATATAGCAGTAGAGAGAAAAAGAACAGCTATGAATAAAAAATGCCTGAAASACTGTTAAAGGCATAGGAAGATGGTTTCAACACAGCTAGTGCCTGTGTGGGTACTGCTAAAGGAGCAGCTGCAAGCAGCTTTCATCAGGAAATACTTCTCACCATTTCTTTTTCTTCCATCATCTTTTGTCACTTTTTGCTGTGCCATTACTTTCTGCGGGGAGCTTCGTCCAGAGCTGGGCTTTCCCGATTCGGTGGTGATGACGGAGCCGTTCTGGCTAGGCGACCTGCTGCAAGTAACCATGGCAACAAGGGAGAGTGTAAGTTCTCTATAAACCTCATTTCAAGGTTATTTCATTTACACCGTTTGCATCACTGAGTTTTCAAGCCTGATTTTGCACCAAAAGGAGATAGAAAATAAACTGCACAACAGAAACACAGTAGAAGCAGGAACACAGCGACAGTATGCAAATGTTACTTTTCAATTGGTTCAGGGCAGATAAACATCTTAGTGACAGCAGAACCGTTTGCTTCTCTTACACAACCCCACAACAACAGCAGAAACATTGCAAAGGGCAAAAAATATTAATTCGGCATCATATATACAGCTAAAATAAAGTAGATCTTTGTTTTTATATATAGAACTACACTACTTCTGTTTTCCTCAATTATTTAGCTTGCATTTACACTCAACTACTTTGTCAGTCATAATGCAAAATTCACTCACTTTACATACACACACTCACTGTGATAAGAAAATTCTCCTTTTTTCCTCTGCATATAATAAGRTTTAGCCGGTGCCATTGTTTACTGAAACATCTAAGAAAATACTTGTTTTACTCAGCCATTGTCTGTCCAGCTTGTTGCACAGAGACTGAGCCTTCCCCAAGGTGAGAAGGGAGGTCAGAGTAGAAAGGTTGCAAGTGCTCAGTATACTCTCCTTAGCCCAGCATAACTAGGCTGCTTCAGGAGAAAGCTCTCAGCAGAAGTCTGTTCCTTTTTAGGGGTGTAACTTATTCTATCCTAGCGCACAAGCTGGGAAAAGCAGGCCAAAGTAGAAAATGTTAGATCTGGTGCTACTCCACATCAAGATGTGGTACCACATTGTTCCTAGACACGAAACTAGCCACAACAGGATTGAAAAAAAATCTAGAGAATCTGTACAGTTATGCGTGCACCTATCTGAAATGAATTCTTCTGAACGGTCACAGTCAATTAAGGATAATATAAAGAGGCTGCATCTGAGAAAAAAATCTATTTAGTCATAAATACTTTCAGAAGTATTCATTCAAATCAAATTCTATTGCTGTAACAACTGGCTTTAAATTCAGAAAATGGCACTACAGCAAAACCATTGTAAAAACCTTCCTGCAAATTCTTGCCCATACTATACTGCCAGCCTGATTAAAAGTACTTCCAACTCAGATTGTCTTGCCTGAGCATTTACTGTGGCCAGAATAGGGAGGGACAATGGAGAGAGAGCAATTCTTACAGACTCTCTTTTGAAGATAGCCTGAGTGCATACAAATATATACATAGATATACACATACATATATATTATTTGACATAGGCTCTTTCAAACTACAGGGCCTTAGGAGAACTCAGCATGCAACCAGCCTTTACTCAGTTTGGTGATTTCCTGTGAAATTCTATTAAGAACTGATACTCTTGAAAAATAGTACTTCTCCTCTACAAACTCTTCTATGCTAATGAGTAATCCCAGACCAATAAATAAATTCATCCACAGACAGATAAGCATTTGAAGAAAATCTGCTCCACTTGGGAACAGGAAAAAGAAACACAAATGGGTAGTTCACAGAATGATTTCTGCTGCCACTAATCTAAATACTCATCTTTTTAAAGTGACCATCGCATCTATTAACTGTGAAGTTTCCTTCAGGGATAATATTAGAGGAGATATCCGGATCAGATACCAGCTGCTTCATGGCAGTATGATTTAAATTGACCTTTTCAGGCTGCAAAATAGCCTGGATGAAACAGCAAATACAAAAAGGTCATGAAATGTCTCGTCATCTTCCAAAACCATCACTTTCCATCCCTCAACCACACCTCACAGGAATCCCAGAAGAACAAAATTCTGCTTGTTCACACTCACTCAACTAGTCACTCTGAAGGAGGAACAACTACTGGCTTAGAAAGGACCATTTAGAAACCTTTCATTTAGAAAGGCACCACAGAAAGGTTACAGGTTCAATACATTTTATGATGAGAATAACTTTCCTGTGAACTCCTGAATCAAGTTTGTTAATCAAAATTTGTTTAAGAATGTGCAGACTAAGTACAGGAGAATTTATGCACTCATCCAGAGAACCAAGTGAAGTGCTTAATCACTTCTGTAGAGGATTAATAGGCTGATTTACATTTCTTTGTGTGTATTTACCCATGGCTTTGGAGAGGCTTCAAATCATTTTAAAGAACAGCTCCCTCAGAGATTTACCCTGTAGGAGCACAGCCCTAGCACCTACAGCTAGTATAACAGTAATCTTCCACCGGAAGACTTTGAAAGGGACAAGTAGTTTAGTTTTTATGGACAATATAACCTACCCTCATGTTTCGAGGGCATAAGTGATCTTGGAGTGACACAGGCTCTCAGTGGAGCTATGTCAATTTACAATGGCTGAAGTCCTTTTTTTTCAGTTCATCTGAGAAATGATCTATGTTCATGATCGACATCCAATGTTTAATTCAGACTCATTTATCCCATTTATCTTCTTTACACATGCACAATCTGCAAAGACTTCACTATATTTTATCCTATATTTTTCAGCAATCTTACACATCCAGTGTAGATCAACATTATGCCACGAATATCTGTGGAGGAACCATCTGCCACATACACAGCCCAGGTGCCAAATCCTGTAGTTTTTTCATAAACAACCAGCAGCATGCTCCCCATTCCATCCCTCTACTGAAATGCCTCACTCCATACCTTTTCCTTGTTTCATTGGATTTGGCAGTTTTAATGGTGCTCCCATCCTGAGTGATTTCTCTCTCCTGGGAGGCAGGAGCATCTCTAACTGGAAGTGGAAGTACGACAGTTTCTTGAGTTACAGGTAAAACCTCATCTTCAGCTCCTTGCTGACCTAAATGTTGCTTGGCATAGTCAAAGCCTTGCACTGGCTGCAAAAAAGTGGGAGAAAAAAAATTCCAAGATGCATCATATGTTAATACAGAATTTCTATTACTACTTCTGAACCTCTCTAACTGCATAAGCTACAGATAAAAAGCTATAGATTGTAATAGGAATACYCAGCAACAAAGTAACGCTCTGATGAGATCTCCATTCTACGTATTTTAAACATGATTAATTACTATAAAATTGATCTTAGCTAACCTTTCTTCTTTGCCTTAAAATACACAGAAATTCCTTTCACAGACAATGGAATACTGAACATAAAGAAAAATTAATGAGGGAGAAAGATAAGATCATACAGAAAACGGAAATCTTTCTCCATGAAAAAAAATCTTTTCTTTCCAAAGAGAACAGGATTAATTTATTTCAAATCAAGACAAAGTAAAAAAGGCAAGAACGGAAGTTTCATGGGAAGAATTCCCCAGAAATGGGTCACTTTAGAGGAGTGAAATTACATTACTCCTGCTTAGTCAGTTCCCCTCTGGGAAGGTTCCTATGGATTTCCCAAGTTTCTCTTGGGAAGTGGCATTAGGAGGAGCCCCGCAGCGGGCCGGCGGAAGCTATGCCCCCAGCGCCTCCTACCCCAAAGCCCTGCTGCTGTTCCCCAGCTGCCTCTGCAGGGAAAAAGCAGAACTAACAAATGCTTTCTAGGCACTGCAGCCACCAAATGGTGGATTCTCCTTACAGAGAAATTAAATCATTTAAACAAAATGTAACTGTCCAAACTGCATTTTCTGACCAAAAAAAAAGAAAAAAAAAAGAAAGAAAAATTAAAGGAAATTCCTGACCACGTTGAGAAAAAACATGTAACATAAAAATCTAGAGGAGTTCTTGCTTTGCTAAATCCATTTAATTTATAAAAATATCAAGGGTGCCCTTCCTGGCATTAGCATTCTTCCTGAAAGAATGCTAAAAAGCATCACAGAACACAGCAAAACATGAGCAATGGTGATTTTAACTCTCAACTTCGTGCCAGAAAAACATTTCAGGAAACACATTTAGTGTTAGACACCCAGTAATTGAATACTCTCTTTCAGGTTCCTGTCACGTTACTGAATATTTTAGTTCTGGAAAAAATTTAGCCAGATAAAAATTTTGCTGACGCCATAGAAAAAAGAGGCTCTGAAAAAAGGCTCTGAAAAAAAACCCTCTCATTCTGTCCCTTATTAAATAAATCTGGGCTATAGCTATAAATACAGTTATATTTCATATGCAATTTCAGTCTGAAAAATATGGGTCTTTTATTTAAAAAAAAAAATGCGTTCTACATCACATTCCCAGTCTCCTGTTTAAACCAAGGCTGATGATTTCTAACGAGCTGAAGTACCTCAGTATTCATCTGATAAGCTGCTCCAATACATTAAGGAGATGCTAACGGGACTAATGCTGATCTGGAACAGCAGACGTCTCCACACATTACAAGGATGGGACTTTTCACATATTAGAGAAACGCCAGCTCACCCCCACGAGCCTACGGCAAACCCCGCTGCTGTCTTCTGCCGACAGCAGCCTTCTGCTCGCTCTCCACCCTGAAGGCAGCCCCCAACTCAGCTACGAGGGGAGGAAATGAAGAAAGGGGAACAGAAGGTCTGTGAAGGGCCGCTCGGAAGAGCTCCTGCATGCCATCCTTGACGCTAACCTTTCTAACCAACATAACGTTTTTAAATATTATCATCTATATTAATCGTTAGTCAAGGCCATCCTAGGCGACAAAACAGAAAAGTAGATTAAAGGCAGGTATTCCTCTACCTTTTCAAAATGGTAGAATAAGTTACAACGTATACTTCCTATCTTATTTAAAAGAATAAAACAAAACAGAAGCAAAATTCCACAAGCATGAGAACATGAGAATTTTTAGAGCTCTACTAAATTGCAGCTCTGACCTGCCAAAAAAAAAAAAAAAAAAAAAAAAAAAAAAAAAA
>NW_028185816.1:1702016-1783279 GCF_003343005.1 Rhea americana
AAATGTAAGTTCTACTTACCACCACCATGTCTAGGAATAAACTGCATTAAAGGAAGAGCTGAAAAAGCCATCCTCATCAGCAGGCACACTGTCTTAAATAAGATTTGATCTTGGAACTCTGCTCAGTAAAAGGCCACAGGACCATCTGGTGGCTTTACCACCCTAAAGGAAACTGGCAAGGCTAAATCACGATCAGGCACTGCTATAACACACCCCACCGCAAAGATAGGTGTCCAGTAGGACCACAGTATTGAAAARGGACAGAATTAGTGAGATTTAATATTGCTTTTGAAATTATAAATGGATGATCGGACCTTTAAATTACATTGCCAGAAAAAAGGCAGAATGAATATAGGGAGTTATTTCTGGCACTTTTTCCTTGTAATGATGATAAAAAAAAAAAAAAAAACAGCCTGTTTCTCTCTATATATGCCCATGTACACGTAGTTTCTCTGGTCTTTTTTTCTTGTGTCCTTTATCAAATTGATAGTGGTTGTTTTCTCATGGTATGCAGTATTTGCTTTTGCTTGAGGGACTTAGACTGCAGATCTTATCTCTATTTACCTGTAAGCTTATTCCCTTATGTTCTAAAAGAAAGGAAAGGTGACAAAAAAGATTACAGTTTTTAAAAAAGTATGYTGTGAATCACAAAGAGAGAGAAAAACTAACATCTACCCAAAACCTCAAAGTAAAACAGTATCTCAAAGTAAAAGCACTGTTGAAAGAACATTAAAATAAATTCCCATCAGAATTCCACCTAGTTGAATTTACACTTATTTAATTTTAGAACTTGTGAGTCAATTGAAAAAAACAGTAACAGTGCCTGTTCCCTTCAGCCTAGCACAGATATTACTGACTGCTAAATCCATTCAGTTCAGAATGTAACAGTTCCTAAGAAGGATACTATAAACTACACTGTTCACAAGAGGCCATTTTTTAAACTTTRTTTATTTAGCCTTCAGTCTCTTACAACTAAAAGTCATTCCTATATTACTAAGCACAGGCAGCAATTCTGCTGTTATATTATATTGCCCGTCTGCAGAACGAGATTTAATGCTAAACAGTCCATTACCCCTCTGTGCTGGGCTCATGCATCTAATCCCACCGAGAGCGGAGGGTCCCCGCGGCGATGTGGCAGGCAGCTCCCCCCTGCAAGGCGCTGCAGCGGCCCTCTGCTCGCAGCACCAACAGGACTGCAGCAAGAAACAGGCAGCTCCGCTCTGCTGGTTCCCTTGACACAAGACTTTTGAAGTCACAGCACATAAAACAGCACCACTAGAAACAGAAACAGCTGAAATCCACGTRTGCATGGGTCCCATAATGTTTTCTTTTCCTGTCTATTCAGTATATTGGATATTCAAAATGYGGCAGAAAACTACTTCAATAACTCAACAGCAAATTCTGTTTCTAAAACTAAAAATCACTCTGCTGTAATTCCATTTACAGAAAAAATTCAGCATTAATCAAGTAGTCTCAGGCACTTTTATAAGCAATGAAATATAATATATTAGTTTTAAATATGATGTAGATACATCCTCATCAGTTATTTGTATTGCCAAACTGCATGAAATGTAGCAATTAGTTTTTATTGTTATTGCTCTTCCTGATACTAACGTTAGAATTAAAAACAAAATTATTCTCTTCAAAATGACCTTATTTTATTATCTTTCCAGAATACATTTCTTCACATTATTTTAAGTTAAGATGCTAAAATGAGGAAAGACAAAATCAGTCCATTCCCATCCTGCTCCAGAATTTATCTTCCACAGTCCACAAATCAGTATACACCTTGAACAAGATCTGGTTGAACCTTTTTGATGGAGCTAGCCCTGTGAAAGTAAACTAATCAATTTTCCTTTTATTTTGAAATGCATCACATTCTATGTAGTGAATCAAATTGTGTTTTATGAATTCAAAAAATATGCCAAAATTGATCTGAAGGTAGAGCTATACTAGCATTTTAGTTTGGATCAGGAGTGCACTTTTGAAATGAATCTCCAAATTACCTCCACTGACCATGCTTTGGTTCCCATAATACAGTGATCTCTGAGCTCATGGCTTTCCTTTCAGATTAAATTGAAATGGAAATGTGCTCCAGAAGAGCACCAACAGCATTCCAGTCACTATCAGGCACTCAGTCCCTGAAAACAGACTAGAGCAAGTCTTCAGTAAAATATCCTGAAATGAGTACAGAGTGGATGCTAGGAGCTCAGCACCAATTGTGTTGTTCTACAGATCCAACTTCTATTTGACTACATTGCTTGCTAACATAAACATAGTCTGACTGAACAGGTTGCAGCCTGACCACATAAATTATAGACTGATTAAATCTAGTTTCTCAGGGAAAGTCAAAATTTGACTTTCTCTTTTTTTTGGAATGAAGACAACTGTGGAACACTGAAAGACATTAAAGTTCTTTCTCTGTTGTAGCATCAATCAGCAGCCTTATTTTAAATCGCATCTTTTTTCTCAGGTAAAAAGCACCTGGTAATGACTGCCAGCTCAAAACAATGTACAAATTTAGTCCCACTTTGTCCTTTAGCTGGAACTAAGATGGTATATAAGAAGAATTAAGTGGTCTATGGTATTTGTAGTGGTTCCAAGCAAAGGATGATATGCATTTTAGAGGCTTCAGAGAGACTGTATATGATATCACTGCAGTGGTATTCATTTTTGTTGGTGTTTGTGATATTGCTTGTTTCACTTTTTCCAATCTAGTCTTAATACCAAGTTGATAACACAGGCAAAATGGATCAGCATATTGGAACTGAAATAGAATTGTCTTTTTTGTATTATTTTTGACCAGCTGATACAAATGTATGTTTTCAACTGCAACCAGCTACACCCACCCATCTGCTACTAACCTAAGATGAGGAGGAAAGAGCTGTCATATGAATTATGCCTTCCCTCAGCTCTCCTTCCCATCTACATTTTTTGGCGCAAGTAGCAGAGCTGAAATCACAAGAATCCTGCTGTCTACAGCAATAAGAAGCCAAAGAAAAATTTTATCATTTTATCCCATGCCAACAGAAAAGAGCAAAGACAACCAGAAGGAAGAAGAAACAGTATGATTTACATTTATATGCTTTGTAGGCTAAAAACTTCTAACTTCGGCTTGCCCAGTCTAAGAGCTATTTAACAGCAATATATCCTGTTCCTTGAGAAGGTAAACTTTGTTTCATTATAGGGACAAATAAGTGTTCTGGAATATTTTTCTGTTAGAAAGAGAGAAACAAACTGGAGAGGTGCTTGATTTGCAAAAAATTCTTGTAATTGATATGGGTTAGTAAGCATAAGGAAAATATGATTGTTTAAATACAACAATATTCACTAGTGAGTTAGAAAGTTCAAAGCTTCTAAAAGGGAAATAGCAGTGGGAAAAAATTTCTGAAAAATTCAAAGCATGTCTTTTCTGAATTACCAACTGGACAGGATGCTTCTCATTAGGACTAGGTCTGGACTACTGCTGAAACACAGAACTTCACCTATAGTCACATGGAACATGAAGGAGAAGCTCAAGCTGTGGAACTGAGAATGAGGTCCTAAGGGAGAAATGTTATTAAAAAAAGAGRTAGGTGTGATACTCCGTTTCCTCATTTGCATCTCAACTTCATGAAGGAAGCAAATGCCCCAAATAAATCCAACTCAAACACTCTGAATAAAGCATACTTAGTCTTAATGGGTAATTGCCTTACACCACTGCGTAACAGCTATTCCGTGTAGTAAGTAACAAGCTGTGAAGGAATTTGATGAGTCCTAAGGAAAACAGAAGGGTAGCTACTGTGATAGGATACAGAAGTACAGAGTACAGAAGTACAAAAATCCAACCTGTGAGTAATGATCATCTGAATTCTAAATGTTCTTCAAATATATTAGCAAAGAATCTGTAGAATTAAAACTTCAGAAAACAAATAAATGCCTTGATCTGCAGATTAGTCACTCACTTTAGCTCTCTGAGGCAGGTTCATCATGGTATCTGGTTTGAAGTCACTCTTGTTCTTTCTGCACAGAACTGCCGTAATGATAATGATGATAACTGTAACCACAGCAATGGGAGCAAGCACTGCAGCAATGATCCACAGGTTGTTCGGTGGGTTTTTCACAACAGCTACAGAAAATTAGAGAATAATATTAGTATTCCTTTCTTTTACTGTGTAAGCAAGATGTATTCCAATTGCTTCCAACACAGTCTTCAACTGCCTCCACTAACAATTAGTATAAAAGGACTGTTTTTAATTTAGCAGTATCTTTGGTCTTCTTAAGTAAAAAAATAAAAAAAATCAGCAACATCTAACACTGCTCAATTCATAAATCTTTGAGGTCTCTTCTCTCAATTAGTTACAGTCAGCTGCAAAAGCAGCCATCATCTCCCAAGTTTAGACATTAGATAATATGTTAGATACTACTTAAATGGCTCTTTTACAGAAAAAGCAAAATAAGGTGTAAGTAACACATCCTTACTTATTTTTCAAAAGTAAAAAGAGCCCATAATAAGGTAGTACGTGAGTTAGAAGTATAAATACAGAATCCATATCTAGTGTCATAGAATTACTAACTCATCTAGGGTAAATTGGCCCAACTCCTTAACAGACAACGAAACTAAACACACTATTAGTTATTATTAACATCAGTGGGGGGACAAGAAAATGCTCCTCTTGTCTTCTAGAAATACTCTGTCATAGTTAAGCTCAAAATCAAGTCTATCATTTCCAGAGGAGGGGAAATGACAAAACCGGAAAGAGCTATTTGCAGATATTTTAATAATGGCACCAGGAAAAAGGTACATTTCAGAAATGCAATGGTGCTAAAATGTTTTAGGTTCTATTTTATCAGAATAAAATCTCTTACTATGCATTCTCAATTGGCATACACGTGAGAGAACTTCCTGTAACACAAATACTGTTCTCTCAATTCATTTCTTTCATGAAAAGCAACAGATAATCACATTATGATTCTGAAATCTCTTTTAAAGAAACACTTTGTTAAGTTCACTATGCTTTCTCCGTTTAAAATATTTTCCTATGCTACTGGTTGCTGGCATGGACAGGCAATTGTGAAAAAACAATGTAAAACAGTCTTTCCATTTCCCAGGGGACTACTGCTTCCAAATGTCATTGAGCTTATTAGCTGTCAAAGGCACTTAGCGTCTTTTAGGGTCAGACTTCAAATACGTATCATCTTGTTCAACAGCAGTTATGAAAGCTAGCTGAAAGTCTGTTTAAAGCTCGAGCCTTTTTTTTTTTTTTTTTATATCCACAACTATTTGCAAAGCCAGTGCAATTCATTGGTCTATGTAGGAATGGCACCATTAAATACATATTTTGCACACAGTGCAACAGCAACTGTATGCTTTGTAAATCTCCAAAAAGCCAAGCTAAAGTCAAGGTTTAAGTTCCTGTTCAAGGTTCATGTTTCAATCAACTTGTATAATTTTAAATTATTGACTCTGAACTCGTAGTTTGGGAATGAAAGGGCTATCCTTTCTTGGGGGAAGGAAAGAGAAACTGAATTTTATTGGACAACATTAATTTTAATTAGACTGTTGTAGTGTTGAAACCAGTTGTTGAAAATCTATTATTATTTCTAGAAAATGTAAAGGAAAGGATGACTTTATGGCTAATAATGACAAATGCTTAGGAATCCTAGTTTAAAATTTTAACTCAGGCACCAGTTTCCAGTGTGACCTTGAATAAGTCAAAATCATGGTTCATTTAGAGCAATAGGACTTCAGTTGATTTTGAAGCAAGTCTTTCATTTTGCTCAGTCTCTCATCTATGAAACAGGAACATCAATATTTTTATTATTCATCTGTCTGTCTAACCCAAATATAAGCTCCTGAGGATAGGTGTCTTTTCTTACTGTTTGGTGCAGAACTTTTTGTGCTGCTGTAACAGAAATTATAATGAACAAAACTGAAGTGTGCATAAAATATATTCCTTGCAAAATACAAAGAAAAAAATACAAATACTGTGTCCAAAATGAAAATAATTGATATTTTCCCATAAGGAACTATAGAGGTTATAGAGCAGGAACTATGTCTCCTGCTTTTCAAATATTACAGTCTGAGAATCACACAGAATCAGCAAGGTTGGAGGGGATCTCTGGAGATCATCTAGTCCAACATCCCAAAGATTTCCTGGTGCTGCTTCCACTGGGGCTTGAACCYAGGACCTTCTGCCTGTAAAGCAGATGTGAGAACCACTACACAATGGAACCACCCCCATAAAGCTTGGCTACCTAATGTCGTAATTTCTCTTTCTGTATGTTTTCTTCCTGTGTGATCAACAGAGACTCCCACACCTATATTTTTTTTTCAGAGAGAAAAAAAAGACTGAAACAGAAAAATTTTGAAAGGATTCTTACGATCAGCTTGAACTTGAATAACATAACCTAGTGTCAAGGCCATGCGCTGTGAGTCAACGGTACTCAAAATTTTGGCAGCTGCAGTACCCAGCAAAGGTTTCCCATTGTATAAAGCATAGTATGTCAGTTCAGCCGGCTCTTTGGGTCCTGGAATACGCTGGATTTTTACCATCTTTCAGAAAAAAGAATGAGAGAAAGAGAAATAAGCTCTCTTTGTATTATACCACTGCAGTAGATCAAAGCCTGCAAGAAGCTACTTGAAGGCAGTACACACACAGAACTCCTTGAAGTCCATCAGATCCCATATAGCATAAGCTCCATGCAGATACTCTCATAGGATCAGGGCTTCTCCTCTTTACAGCCTAGTCTATGCAGATTAGCAAGCACTGACTGCCTTCATAAAAATCTTTAAACATAATCCCAATGTAAAAGGGATAATTTCCTATATTAGGAAAAGCATGCAGTGCACAAAGGAGGAAAGGATCAAATGTTTGGACATTGCAGTCTTCTGTAAAGGGAGGATCTTTAAAATTCTGTCCTTATGTGGAGAAATACGGTTTACTGGCATATTGCAGTTGAAAAATCCCCCTCACATTTTATTTCTATACTCATTACTTGCAAGCTAGGCTATTATTAAAAAGAATGATGCTCTTTCGATTTTATTCTGTAGAACATCAGTGGAATTTTTGAAGTGCACCTCTATCTTTTTTTGACGATAGAGTTAAATATCAAACACTTCTAATGACGAGAGGGGAAAAAGGAATTTTGTCATTTTCCTCCATTATGTCATGGAATAAAATATGTCCTGTTTTCACGGAAAATCTTACAAAAGTTCATATTTTCAGCAAATAAAAATGTGTACCTTCATTTTAAAATTCTTTCAGCTTGAGAATGCACAGAATTGGGGGCATTTTAGAAGAATAATAATTTGTTTTTATATCTCAAAATAAGTAAGTCTTGAAAAACAACATGAAACTGAAGGAAAAGAGCAGTAACCTGACAAGCAGTTTCTGGAAACAGATCCAGTTTGAACTGCCACAACTAGAAACAGTTGACTAAATTAGAGAGAAAAAAAGACTTTGAGATACTGCTAAATAGGAGAAAGAGAAAGGCATTTAATAAACCACTCAGGGCTCAAAATCCTATTTCAGAGTGTGATCTGTGGCCATGAGACCTGAAGACTAACACTGTATAAAGACTCTGTCATATTATATTCAATAAAAAGTAAAAAAAAAAAAAAAAAGAGAAAGAGAGAGAGTTCTGGAGTTCTAGCTTCTAGTGAGTTACCTCTACAGCGGAAGAGTTCTAAGAACAAAAACCAGAACATATAGTTATGTTGAATATGAGACTATTTACACTTACGTACCTTGATTGTATCAATCTTCATACTAAACCAAGAGAAAATATTTATTAACACTGATTAACTAATGAGAACAAAAGATGAAGCACAYAGAAACATGGCTGATTCTAGAAAAAGAAATTCATCAGCAATGACACGCCTATTGAGCTCACTGCTTTGGTATTTATGAAAAAGGACAGGAAATCTCAATCCAGATAAACATTTTCATACAAATTTAGGCAGTACATATGCAAACGAAGCCTTTTTCAAAACTTATCTAGATGCAATCTATGTCCTATTGACCACCTGCACAGTGTAGCTGCCCACAGTAGTGGCACGTTTAAATCTTCTTCCTTGTTGATGGGACATCATAAAGAGTGGGGCCAAACGCTGCTCCATTAATCTTGCGAAGCTCTGATTGTTCAGTCCCAGTAATGTAATATCTACCCCTTGTATAACTGTGGGAATGGAGAAAATAACATATCAGCACATCTTACATAGACAGACTAAGAACACACGGTTTTCAGGGCTATTGTGACACTGATGTACTAAGTAGCTTAGTACACATATTATAACTGGATACTGTTTCATCCCCCCAGTAATTCCTATGGGGGTATAATGTGCTTGTGTTTAGCTCGCTGCACTGTTCTCAGATGATCTGTGAATGATGTTTCTACACTCAAAGAATAAAATACTCCAATATTCTTGGTCTTCTATTTACCAAAATGGCTTTGAGAAGGACCTAATCTATGATCTTCAAYGTAAAATAAAAGTAAGCCCTCAAGTGAAAACCAGTTTGAGAGCTGTCTGTTTTTATGCTTATCAAAAGAATAGTTAGGTGACTCTGTTAAATAGAAGTTTTTCACCCAGCAGTTTGGAAATCTGAAGGTAGAATTTTGTAGAGGTCAGTCTGAAATAAAATATTCTATGTTTGAGAGCACTGAACACTGATAAAAAACATTTGTGAATAGACATTTCCCAAGTGTGAATGAATAGAAAATCAAAGACATTGAATTTAAATAAAGTAAAAATAAGTGAGATGGCATGCTAATTTAATTCATACAAATGTGTGATTTTTTTGATATTACTTAAAAATTCTTTTGGGAGTATATTGATTTCTTTTGAAAAAAATGTCCATGGTAACATCAACAATACTCCATTACAGTGAGTGTACATAGGCAAGAAATGTAGTATCAGGTTGGTGGGATGCAAATGGGAAGAAACCTTACCATTTCCTTCAGAGGATGATAATCTCCACATACATGTATTTTTAATCTCAAAAATATAAATAGATATAACAGGTATCAAATCACATTGGATACTGGAAATACACTAAAAATTTTGATGTATTTCATGTCAGGCTCCTTTTCTTTTGCATTCCTGGGCATAAACAATTCCAGATGTAGACACATTGATTAGAGAGACCTTGATCTCTATGGATACAAAGATTGGGAAAGGGGTCTTGAATTTGCCTGCTTACCACTTCTAAAGTCAAAATGATTGTGAATAGGAACGTGATACCAGCAAAATGATTTTGCCAAAAAAGTATTCTGAAATCTATTAGCATTCTCTCTGTCTTCTTTTCCATGAAGTTATGTGTTTAGTACTTCAGGTGAAAGATGCAGAAATTCCTGGACCCAGCCAGTGAATCATAACAAACTTTACTGCGTTCAACAGATCACTTGTCTTCCTGTGTTATATCTACAATCCTCTTTGGATTTCAGATTTAAATCCAAGTCCTAGAAAAAGTTGGAAGGGGCTCATTTTTGTTTTAAAACTCTGAAAAGACAATGTTGCTCTCATAAGTGCTTAAGCCCAAAGTGGCATGAATTCTGAGGTAAGTGCTAGACTCAGGAAACACCTCTGTTCAGAACAATAAATCACAGTTATGTCCAAGAGTAACCTTAAATACTTAGTCCAGTTGGAACCCAGCAGAAGTGTTCAGTGGGCAGGTATTTATTTGTGTGTAAAATTACTGTACAAACATGTTTATAGAATTGATCACTAACAATTATTCTCTCAAGTGCATAGAAGAGGGATAGAGATTAAAAGATACCTGTAATCACCCAGTAGTCTCTAGTTGACTCTGAGACATCAAGGTTTGGATACTCCAGAGCTTTAAAATAAAAGTTGAAGTTATTTCATAATATTCCAACACCCTATACATTACATGTGCCCAAATTATTGGGTCGAACAAACACTGATAAATAAAATTGAGCTATGGTTTTTCTGTGAACACTGTACAGGGGATAGCACATTATTTCTCAACCTAGGAGGAAATACAGAGGCATAATATGATGTCAGGATCACAATTTCTCTTTTGTCTGAGAGAGCAGAAATCAAGTGTAAACAGTAGGAGCGCTGTACAAAGTAGACCATGTATCCTCTGTTGCAAAAATATAGGCTAGAACATTGGGGCAAAGCCAAAGATTGCCCATGGCTAAAGGTCATAYGTAATATATCTGTATATATGTTTTATATGTCTGCTGTTTTCTCCCTTTGAGTAAACATTTATGGAAAACGTGACAACATTCTATGATGATTCTATGACTTAATCTTTACTTAAGCCAGGCCACAATTTGATCCCAAGGTAATAAACAAGGATCAGATTCCACCACCCACAGAGGGCATCTCCACATTCTAATTTATCTGCAGAAGGTTCATCACCCTGATCTACCAGAAAGTGTCATGTTATGTTTCTAACCAAGGACATTTCACATCCATCTCAGAGTGCCGGGCAACAGAGGGAATAGGAACACCTTCTACTGGCTTCTGAAAAAACTAACATAGAAATGCACATATAATAATCTATAGAATATAAGTAAAATGAGAATCCATACAGTTGTGCGTGTGTTTACATATGCACACGTATGTATACATACATACACACACAGACACACACATATGTATACAAAAATACATTAATATATACATATATGTACGTTTTTGGAATTAGATTTATTATATGAATTATAAGTGAGATTAACAAAACTGTGAAAACTGTCTTAAAGTGTAGCACATATATATTGAAAGCATGACATTCTACTGCATCATTTAAGGTATCACTACCATATGTACTAACATCTGTGAGAAACTTATGTTTGCTAATTTTGATGGGTTTTGTCAACTTTTTCATCTCAAAAAAGTGCATTAGGCTGTAAAATTCAGTATGGTGTTAGTTCATTATATAGATCAGCACTTTTTTCAACAGAATTACACAATATGGAGAACATTAATGCTTGGAACTTAATTCAGAAAATATCCATGCTTTTCATGTTGATGCACTTATATTTAGCCACCTTATGTTTTTAAAATTCCAAAGYGACCTGAAACAGTAAACAATGTAAAACATCAGATTATGCAGAGTAAATGCTTTTGAGAAGGAATTTCATTGTACGTTTTTAGCTGTGCATTTCTATGATAGACTGTAAAGATTTTGAAAGAGCTGCAAGAGTCTACTGGGAAATGATGTATTCTGAAAATGACATCAATATCTGTTTGAAAAACTAAAGCCACTGCACTGCCACATGAATAAGCATCAAACACTTTTCTAAGTAAACATTTTCACAACACAAACTATTGATCTGAAGCCATAAATACTACGCACACATTAAGTCTGCTGTATACCTGCTGTGCTAGGAATATAACCAAGGACTTCAACATGAAATATAAGCCATTACTTGTTAAAGGAGCACTAGCTGAAGACTCTATCGTGTCAATTAATCATGTCCTGGGAACAGCAAAGAACTGCAATACCACATGAGACTGTGTGACAAATAACTTGCACAACTCCTCACTAGCAGGTACATTCCTATACAGCTTTTGTGAAAAGCACCATAATCCTTTTCTGTCGCTTCAGAGGCCAAAATATTGAACAGAGCAGAGCCATAATCAAAACACACCAGAGCTTTCAGCTTGGACTCTTAGACAGCATGTGAAGACAAGCCCTACACACAGGGCCGTCCTCTGACATGCTTGTGTGTCAGTCACAAAAAGGAGAGTCGCATAGTGAATGGTCTATAACCCTTTCTAGGTCCCTGTAAAAAACATTTGTCAACAACCTTCCTCCACCTCCCTTTGCCTATGCAAAGAGCTGATAAAAATGCAAGCTAATCCAAAGATGTCTATCTTGTCCTTTGATAGAAAATCGGATTCAAAAACAGCCTAATGCAGTGTCATAATTCATCACCTGACAGTTTCAACTACAGTCATTTGGTTGTATATGCTTCTATTTTTATGAGAATTTGCATAATCACCAGAGTTAACCGGGATCCCTGACCCACTCGCACTGGAAAGTGATCACTTACTAATAGACAGAGTATTCATAGTACAACTAACTGATCAAATATGGCACAAGATAATTATTCTGCTGTTGGTCTGTTTGTAAGGCAGACTAGTCAAAAAGGTAACATATTTTCCTTAGTGCTCACTTTTCAACAGTCTCTTACAACCAGAAAATAAACAAGCACTTTAATGATTTTACTTAGAGCTACAAATCCACTTAATTTAGTATTCTGATCATAAAGGCATACTTAGCTTTATATTCTTTACTTAATATTTCAATACTTGTGAAATTAAAAATTAGTTTGTCACTGTTTCAGCCTTATCAGAGAATTTGAAGGCCACTAGAAGCTTAATGAGATGTATTTGAACATAGTATTTTAAATTTAACGAGTATCTCATGAAGATTTACTCACAGCAAAATCAGCTGAAACCTTACTTAACTGAAGTCCATTATCAGGCACTAATGTATCCATTACGTCTTTTTGTCTCCTTCCACTTTCAGCGAACATGGATCTCTTCCACTGAATGGATAACTTGTCTCTACAGTGAGCTTAATTTCACATTCTGAATTTAACAAGCAGATTAAACAGAAATCCCCATAATCAAATGTCCTGTTTATTTACTCATTTAGAGAAATTAGCATACAAAGAGAGTCAAAGCGCGTATATGCCATACAGGCTGCCCAGATGCACAACTTTCTCTAGCTCACAGTAGCCAGTCTGACTCCTCACAATAATCAAAATGCAAGTGAATTACTAGCACTTGTGCTTAGATCACATTCTAAGCGGAGTATGAAGTTCAGCGAACACTTAATCACTAACTTTTTAAAAGGAGATCTGTAAACAGAGCTCACTCACTATCCAAATGTGCTAGCATCCAAAGCATGCTACCAAGTCCTCCCACTGAAACAAGTACCGGGGTCTAATTCTTTCGCCTTTAAAGGCTGTGCTGAAGATGAACTTTATGTGATGCAGTAAGTTTCTCTGAAATGGAGAATTGGGGAGATTCTGGTTTTTGTTTTAAATAAAACAAAAATTTTAATCTGTTTGGAATCTGTCACAGTTTATAATTGAGAGTACACATGTGTTGTTTCTTAATTATCTGCCAACTTCTAGAGACTGAAGTAGACTGAGCAAAAAAAAAAGCAGGGCTTTTTTTGTTTGTTTTGTTTTGTTTAACAACAAAAGTAAAGTAAAGTCAGCAAAAAAGTACAATCTGTGAGTTTCATGAGGAAGCTTATGGTGCTTGCAAATCAAATGCATGGGGCTGGCTAATCTTAAAAAGAAGTACATACTTACATTCTGCAATGGTGAGAGGGGGGTAGGTTAGATAGAATCCCACTAATTCAGCTGACAGCTGATTAAGAAGGTTGCTGGAAATGGTGCCATTTAGAGTTGTACTTTGATTGCTGACTACATAAAACAGAGTGACAGCTTGGGAGACATTGGAGGTATTCAAAATCTGAAACAGAAGCAGAATAATGCATAGCTGTGTTTCAGGTTAGTAAAAAAAAATGCAAACAACAAACCAGGAAATCTTCTTCAACAATCCAGGAATCTATTTCACTAGACACAGCTCTTTCAATGTTCTTGTGTAAAATAGTCTGTGATAGTTTAATTCTTTGCTTAGCACATGAAGAATTATTGGAGAATAGCAGCAGGCCAAAAAGGCACAGTTTGGCTAAAGAAGTTTTTTTTCCCCATTTCTTGAAAGGAACTATAAGATGAGCAACAGGATGATTCTCTGAAAAAAAGCTTAACATTTCTGATACAGACAAGTTAGGCCTGTATGTCTCGCTCCCTTTGCTGCCTTCCCAGTGTTGTTATCTAGATTTTTTTCTTTTTCCATAAGAAGAAAAGACATTTCCTCTTTCTTTCCTAACACCAAATTTCTACCTGCTCTCCTCCCCTCAGGTCTATACTAGTCTCTTTGGAGAGCCAATGAGCACTACATTTAATGACCAATTATATTTACTGAGTGCTGGATCAGATCCTCAAATGCTAGTTTAATGGGGGTGAGGCAGGGAGGAGGAAAAATGGGGCAGGAACTGGAAAATATGTTTTCTCAGAAATCTCATTCCCGGGGACATTTTTTTTTTTCCTGTTATTGGCACTTTAGGTAAGCCTGACAGCATTCAGCATTCACGTATACTATTTAATTACCTCATTTGTATGATTTGGGTCAAAAACATACAATATGACATAATAAAAACTTTAGAACTACAGCAATAGGTCAGATCAAAAGTCTGTCTGCAGATATCCACTTACAAATGGCCAGGAGCAGATGCTTGGAAAAGAGCACAGAAACAAGCAAGAGATGGCTGCTTTCTGCACTGAAAGCTCCTAGCTTACAGCTGAGGAACATTCTGAGCCATAAATCATATGTTTTTGTTTAGAAAGCATTGATGGATTTTTATTCTATATGTTTGGCCAATTGTTCTTTGTAATTTTTATACTTCCTCTCCAATTACATCTAAATATCTTCAAGATGTTGTTATCCATTGCACAAAAAGGTTCTTCTTTTTGTTTAAATCTTATGGAAATAGCAAATGATCATTCTCTATTCACTATACCATTCATGCTTTATTCAGCAGCCCTTTTCAAGGCTGAAGAACCAGAGCCTGTTTTATTTCACTGTGTATGGAAGTAGTTTCATGCCTTTTATCCAACTTGCTGCCCTTCTCTGTACCTCCTCTAGTTCTACCACATCTTTTCTGAATAGGATCCCATCTGTTCCAAAACTTTTCCTCAGCTCACAATGCAACTAAGACCCTCGCACTATTTCCTGTTGCACTGACTTAGTCCTTTGTGTGGTACTGGGATCATTTCAGAATACGTTACCACGAAGGCTCTTTAGCCCGTTACCTCCTAGCTTATCGTTTGCTTTCAGGACCTCCCTCTCACACAACTACTGCCTTCTTCTAGGGATCTTTACAAAATTGTCTAGGTGCCCGCAGAATCATAAGTCTAGGTGTCCGCAGAATCCTAAGTCCATATACAGAATTTTATCAAAAGTCAAGTATATATCATAAAATATCACCCACAGGAGACTTTTTTTTTGTTCCTGAAGTATGGCACAGAGTATAAGAGTGCTGGCCCACTGCACATACAAAGTTTTGCAAAAATCAACCTGTCAGTACTGAGTTTGAATTTGCAAGTATGGAATTGGACTGCACAAAAAAAGAAATATATTCTACTAGTATAGATCTTCAATATAGTTATGCATATCACTACCTTCATAGATGAATAGTCTTACTAAAAGCAACTGATTTGTTAAAATAGCACTTCAGTAAAAAGATACATTTGAAGGAATATCTTACACTTCATTTTCATTTGAATTTCACTCAAATAATGTAAATGTATTTCTCAAAAGGATAAGATTGTGCAGACAGTAAAATTCATATTCAGAAAAAAAACAATTTTCTATAAATTATGCATTTATAAGATTTCCTGCAATACATAAAACTATCCTATTTCAGATGACAGTATAAACTTATTTCCATAGTGGCTATCAAAGACATTATGTTGAAATACAAGCATACACACAGCTAAGAATAACCCAGAGCATTTTACAACAAGCACTGGCAAAGCGAGCAGCATTATACCTGAACTGTTAAGTTGCTGCTGGTATTTAAGACCTTTCTTTCAGCATCCTGAAATGCTTTCTGTAATCGTTGCTCCATGGTCTGAACAAATTTGCATGACTGTATATTGTCGGTTTGACCCACAAACTGCAGCTCTAGAAAAGGAAAAAAGTATTTGTGTTTAGACAAAATATTCTTAGTCACATAGCTTGCAATGTCTGACAGGAAAACGATCAATTTACAAATTAAGTAGGTGAAAATAATGCCACAAAAGATGACGTTTAAGCACCATTGTAAACTACCCTTAATTAAGATAAAATTCAAAGACTGGATTGTATTATTAGACCTGATAGAAACAAGAGATTGTTTCTATTACCATACATAAGACGATAAGACCAGTTCACAGTTCACTGTACATACACTTACTCAAAGACAGGCAGTAAGTGAAAGCTATTCTAAAACAGTAGTTTTACTCTTAAATTTTGCAAGTCATTGCTTCTTATAAGACATAATCATAATATTGATTCTCACTCTGTTTGTGCTAGAAAAAGTATGTTTAACTTGGTAACTATAATATGTATGAGTACAAAAATACATGAGAGCACACATAAGAAATCTCTTTACAATTGAATATGTTGTTTTACAGGGCTGAGCCAATCATTTGGAATTGTAACACTCCTCCTATCCTATTAGAGACCAATTTTAGGGCTGAAGCTCTCCTTTTTACCATATCCAGGGAAAGCTTCCCGCACAGAACACTATTCTGCCTTCTTGTAGCTTACATTCTTCTACTGCTCTTCAACTGATATACACTAAAGTGATACAGAGAAATTAAACAATCCAGGTTTAGATGGTTAAAACTCAAATCAAATCAAATAGGTCTAGCCAGACCAATATATTTATATCATGTAGTCATGCTTCTCATCTGATCCTCCTCAAAAGAAATGCACAGGTTACTACATAACCTGTAGAGCAAAGTTCATTTTGATCAAATGAAATCAAATCATTAGTTTAAAAAATTATTTAAGCACGTTGGATTGACTCATCCTTAACGTAACAACGTTTCATTTCACGATAGTGCCAACAGAGGTGAAGTGTCCACCAAATGACAGGGACTTAATGCAGTCCCACTTCTACTGGGATCAGGCACATGAAACTATGACAGGCCTTGTCTTGTTGCCTGCTGCTCTTCTCTTACACTAGGGAGCAAGAGGGTGAGGAAACAGGACAAAGAGAGGGAGAAGTCTCATAACATTTATGGCCTGACCTGTTAACAAAATACGCAACTGTTCTCACAAGCAGGCAGGCTATTGCTTACCTGTTTTCAGCTGGAAGTGGTATGCAGGTAGGGGATTCCATGGCAAGGCCAGGACAGCAACAGACTGAAGGTTTGGTACATGCTGCTTTATGTCTGCCGTGGCATTGCTAATACCATAAGCAATAAGCCTTTCAATTACCGCAGCTGGCATGAAAACCAGCCTTTCCCATGTAACATAGTAACCAATTGTTACGTTATTTGATTGTTCCAGGATTTCAACCTAAAACACACAGGGGAAAAAATTCTTTAGTTTGCAATTTAACTATTATTCAACCAGAGTTCTCATCTGGATATGAATATGAATCCCTTGCAGGACTTTTTTGTGTGATCTGTAAACCTGAACAGCAAGTATGATATCAGACATAGTATTAGTAGAACTGCTTAGGGACTTTTAGTCCTAACCCATGCAATATGTGCTCCCATTTAAAGCACTACAGTATTGTTACCACAGCTCACATGACTCTAGTTTAGGCTAGGGCCTCATTCATATATAAGGACATTTTACTTTTGAATCTAAAAACACAGAGAATCCAGAGAACATCTATCATCTATTTCAAATCTTAAGTTCATTGAATTTGTGCATATATCTATCTTTGCAAGTTTGACATATTTTTGGAAGGGTAAAATTTTCCAGTATTTGATTCTTCAACCTCAAGAGACCGTTACATCCTATTTATCCTATACTCTCTCTAATAGCTAAGCTACTGCCTGTATCACAGACCACAAGAACGAACACACTGTGAGCTAAAACAGAAACTTGATTTTTTACCTCAAAAATCTACAGTTTCCAAGAAATTCAAGCCTTATAACTTGTCCTCTGCACTAAGTTTGAGCTGGGTTTGTTTGCTAAAAAAAGGCAACCTCTCTCAGATTTACACAATGAGGAAAATCACAGAATCATAGAATCAGTAAGGGTGGAAGCAACCTCTGGAGATCATCTAGTCCAACCTTCCTACTCAAGCAGGACCACCCAGAGCACGTTAGACAGGGTTGCATCCAGCCAGGCTTTGAATATCCCCGGAGAAGGAGACTCCACAACCTCTCTGGGCAAMCTGTTCCACTGCTCTGTCAAATAACAGAACAAACTTGACAGTTTGTATTGCAGCTTCTGAGACCCTCAGGAATTTACAATTCCCAAATTGGCTAACATCATCTAAAACTGCAGTCACAGAGCATGGGGACAAAAGTGAACCTCATACCCTCTATTTTGAGTAAAATCACATTTGCCCTTACTTCATGAGTACTTCTCCTATGATAATCTAGTTCTCTGTATCAGCCCCTGCTTACCATCACCAGAAGCTTACTTTACATACAACATTGTGCTAGAAATCTATTTTGGTCTAGTCTTGCACTCAGCATTGCACAGTTTCATGCAATTTAAGTGGAAAGTGATGAACACGTCTCTCTATTTTCAACAAATCATGCTTTCTCTCTGCTCAGGATTTTCATCCTGTGGAATTAAACTTGTCAGGTACTGTGTTTTCAAATCAAAGAATGGATTGACAGCAGTGACATCCCATTTACAAGGCCTGTTCTTGCACTTCACCCAGGCTAAGCACAGAAACACTTGGCTTACTTTTTTAACCAGTCATTCCTGAACTGCAGGAGAATGAGGAAACTGCTGTTAGCAGTCATTTCTCAAAGCATACCAAAAATAAAGTTGCATTTCGCCTTCTATTTTTTTMAAATAAGACAACAAAAGCCTTAGAATGGTCCTAAAATTTTGAGAGTCCAGACAGAGTTGGACCCTCCTCTATAAGAAAAGCACAGTGCTTTTCCCTCCAAGAGGGCATTCTGAATCCAAAGTGAGATACAAAATTACAAAAGACATAGGGCAACCTACGGAGTGCAAGGTGGCAAATGCAGCACTAGCCAAAACCAGGCTGCCAACTGCTATGCATCCCCTGTGACAAGCATTTAGACATGAGAACCCATATGTCTGGGAGGTGTGAATGCCCTGCTGTTGTTTGCCACTGAGGGTCACTGTGTTATCTACTAACATTCAGAYTCTGCCTTCCACTTCACCTTTCTCCCCTCCAGTAACTCCCATACTCTTCTGGCTGTGCTCTCCTTCAGCTGTAGTTCCATTTTGTTGTCATGCTCCCAGACCCAAAACCAAGAACAAAGCCCTGTGTGTGTCAGGGCTTTTTCCTAAGTGCAACTGCAATAGTCCTAGCCTGGAACTACTGCTGCACTACGTACAATGAGAAAGCAGCCAGGAGGGGAGCTCAGAGACCCATCAGCCATCACTGCAGCTAGTCAACCACAGTCCTTTTAGTATCTACCTCTCTCCAAAAATACCTGCTACTTGACAAAGCCAAATTGCTTAGTTTCATAAGGCTTAGAGGCAACACGTATATTCATTTGTTTATGGTTTGCAGCAGTGCGATGGAATAAGGTGTAAATACAGATAGGAGGGACACTGAAACCAGCTGCTGCTCAGTGAAAGGAAGAAGGACAGCCCACGTGGAAACAAGTATATCTAAGCCTGCAGCTCATAATAACGCTGCTGCCACCTGCACCAAGGCCACTGATTCTTAATATAAAAGTTTATTATTTTCTCTTGGCGTGAGAGCTGTTTCAGCATGATCACATAGGCAAACCAAGCATGCTTACCTGAGCGCTGGCATTTTGGTTGAAGGCTTGTCTCAACACTTGGTTCAATCCTTCTGTCACACTCTCCTTGAAGGAATTGCTGATCAGTAACCTTCTTGTATTCAGAAGCAGAACTGGGTAACAACAAAAAGTTACATGCCAATTTAAAACATTAACATACTGTCTGCTTTCTTCTATTGTTTTATTTTGATTGGGCTAGTTCAGCAGAGATCAGGAAGAAGCTATGATTTCCAGCAGCTGCTATGAGAGTAAGAACGACAGGGGCTGAGCAGCAGCCCAGAGTTCACTGTTCTTCTGAAGACAACAGCCCTTTGTTTCCGGAGCAAGGTCTAACAATTGCAGTTTGTTTTGTAATAAGAGTAAGTCGGTGCCATGCTGCCTTTCTGAATGAGGTACAATGTCATTTGATTGCAGATAGACTAGTACAGCATTCCCAGATGATTGAGCTGCTGCTATAAAGGCAGGCCTACATAAAGAAATAGTACTTCACATGTCCACAGCCAGGTGGAAAACCTTTATTTATTTCCACCATAAAGGTGGAAATGTGTTATTCCACCTTTAAAATTAACTTCAATTCAGAAGCATCTGTAAACTTTGCTTGTTAACTTTACTGTTCCAGTGAAAAACTATAATGTTATCATTAGCTTTTTCTTTTTATGTTATCATAGAGTCATATAATCATAGAATCAGTAAGGTCGGAAGGGACCTATGGAGATCATCTAGTCCAACCTCCCTGCTCAGCAGGGTCACCTACAGCATGTCAGACAGGGTTGCATCCAGGCCAGCCTTGAAGATCTCCAGAGAAGGAGATTCCACAACCTCTCTGGGCAACCTGGTCCAGGGCTCTGTCACTCTCATAGAGAAGAAATTCCCCCTCACAGTCAGGCGGAACTTCCTGTGCTTCAATTTCTGCCCATTGCCTCTTGTCCTGTCACACGGGACAACTGAAAAGAGTTTGTCCCTGTCCCCTTGACACCCTCCCTTCAGGTACTTAAACACATTGATGAGATTCCCCCTCAGTCTTCTCTTCCCCAGGCTGAAGAGGCCCAGCTCTTGCAGCCGTTCCTCATAGGGCAGGTGCTCCAGCCCTCTGAYCATCTTTGTAGCCCTACGCTGGACTCTCTCCAGTAGCTCCATGTCTCTCTTGTACTGGGGAGCCCACAGCTGGACATAGGACTCGAGATGAGGCCTCACCAGGGCTGAGTAGAGGGGCAGGATCACCTCCCTCCACCTGCTGGCAACAGTCTTCCCAATGCACCCCAGCATGCCGTTGGCCTTCTTGGCCACAAGGGCACATTGCTGGCTCATGGTCAACTTGTCATTCACCAGCACTCCCAAGTCCTTCTCTGCAGAGCTGCTCTCCAGCAGGTCAGACCCCAGCCTGTACTGATGCATGGGGTTATTTCTCCTTAGGTGCAGGACTCTGCAGTTGTCCCTGTTGAACCTCATGAGGTTCCTCTCCACCTAGCTCCCCAGCCTGGCCAGGTCTCTCTGAATGGCAGCACAGCCCTCAGGTGTGTCAGCCACTCCTCCCAGCTTGGTATCATCAGCAAACTTGCTGAGAGGTCACTCAGTCCCCTCTCCAATTGATGGAGAAGTTGAACAGGATGGGAAACAGTACTGAGCCCTGGGGGACGCCACTAGCCACAAGCCTCCAACTGGACTCCACGCCACTGATGACGACCCTCTGAGCTCTGCCTTTCAGCCAGTTCTCAATCCACCTCACTGTGCACTCCTCTAACCCACACTTCCTGAGCTTGCCTGTGAGGATGTTACGGRAGACACCTCAACCAAAGGAAAGTCTTCCCTTCTCCAGACTCTCTCTCTCACGTCCAGGCTGCAGGATTCCTGGGGGCTGCCCTTAGCAGTGAAGACTGAAGCAAAGAAGGCATTCAGTAATTCTGCCTTCTCTGTATTCCTTGTCACCAGGGCCCCCACCCCATTCAGGAGCGGGCCCACATTTTCCCTAGTCTTCCTCTTGCTGCTGCTGTTTTTGAAGAAGCCCTTCCTATTGTCCTTAACATCCCTTGACAGACTCAATTCCAACCAGGCCTTAGCCTTCCTTGCAGCATCTCTACATACTCTGACTGCATTCCTGTAATTCTCCCAAGTAGCCTGTCCTCTCTTCCACATTCTGTTTACTTTCTTCTTCTGTCTGAATTTGGCCAAGAGCTCCTTGCTCACCCGTGCAGGTCTCCTGTCCCTTTTGCTGCACTTCTTACTCACAGGGATGCACCTTGAGCTTTGGAGGAAGTGATGTTCGAATACTAGCCGGCTCTCCTGGACCTCCATTCCTTCTAGGCCCTTAACCTAGATAATTGCAGAATGAGTTTTGTATCTACACTGAAGTACTTTCAACCATATACTGCATACAAGCTAGACGCTTAGCTTTTGACCTAGCCTTTTATCTTTCRAAATAGTTGTGTTCATTATGTTCCTGCTGATGATATTTCTAAGCCACCAAAAGTACATTAGGTCCAAAACCTGTTTATTTCATTGTCCGCAATCTCATTCATTTTCAGGCAGGTTCAAAAACCCTTTAATTTAGCTCTTTGCTTTGTCGAGACCTCTGAGATACACACATTTTCTGGTTATGCACTGTGCTACCATAAGGACTCCTTAGATATAAGGGGTGAAGAAATCTCTCAAGATCCCTCCCGTTTAGGGCTCCTAAAATTAAGGAAAAGCTATCTGCGAGAGATCATAGTTACAAGCCAGAGCAAGCAGTATTGCTCAGCTAGAAAGATCAAAATCTTCCCAATTTTGAAATGCACAATTTTTAAATACTAAACATTATTTTAAATAAATCTTTAATCATAGAATTAGATATGCATATGTAAACAGGTCAGAAGCATGAGGCAGGTTATCATACAGCTTATCTCAGTGACACATTTATTACTGTATCAAATTACACGTTGTTGTATCTCCATATGTGGTTCTGTTAAATTCCTGTAGTGATTATTGAGCTTCAGAGCATGCAAGCTCATTACATCATTTGACATGCTCATGGTAAAGCCTAGGCTACAAGTAAAGCTAATGCAGCACCCCTGCATTGTAACCTTGTCTTTATCTGCATACTTCATTATTGCCACAGCCTTGCCCCTAGACTAATCATCCATGTTATCTGATGCTCCAGTGTGTTTCTGATTCCTCACCAGTTGTCTCTCATACAAAAGCAAGGTCCATTCAGCACCTTCAGTGGGCAGCCATACCTGTTTTAAGCATCTGGTTCCTGGAGAGGTGGCATTCCAGAAGAGGAGCTGCTGTCACACTCGCCAAAGGTGCTGCTGCTGTTTCAGGAAGAGCAGAAGTGCTTTCCAGTGGAGTAGGGGGAAGCCTAGTTGTTTTCGCTGATGCTGTAATAGATGTCAAAGCTGCTGTAATTGTCAGCGGATAGGGGGTTGACGTTTTGGTGATTTCTGAGTTTGGGAATTTCTGGGTGTCAGCTATGGTTGTTTTTATCTGCCTTGGTGCATGTACTGTGGATGCAAGTGTGGAAGCTGTGACCGTGTTACTTTTAGGAGGTGCAAGTATAGCTGTCATCTCCATGGGTGATACAGTTGTGTTTTTTGTTGCAAAAGGAAAATCTGTGTGTGCTCCTACTGAGCTTAGAATTGATGTCAATTTTGTGGTGGTGTTATATTTTGTCAGTGACAGTACTGGTGTGCTTAAAGCCATCACAGATGGCAAAGGTGTGTTTTCAGTGCCTAGAGAAAAGAAGGAAGAAGTTGGCACTAGTGAAGTTGGAGATGATTTTCTTGTTATTTGTTTTGCTTCTGAAGTTTCTACTGTAGGTATTGCACCAGAAGACACTCCAGATAACACTGTAATGACAGAATGGGTAAAGTTGGTTGTTGACAAAGAAGTAGAAGTTAGATGTGTTGGTGATGCATGGACAGAAGTTATGATGACAGACTGTAGAGCACTGGTGATAGGTGTTTGCAATGGGATGCCCTTGGTAGCTTTGTTAGATATATTAATGGGAACTAGACTATGTCTTGTAACATTAGTGTGCTGCTCCTCCATACTAAATGTAGCTGGATTTTTATCAACTGTAATCAAATAACCAAGTGACTCTAAATGGTTATCTGCAAATTCTGTCAAATTTCCAGAACTGATTTCTTCTGTAATAAAACCACGTATGTGAGTCAAGCTAGAAGAAAGCCTAGTTACTAGAAAAGGAGACTTTGCTCTCAGTAAGCTCTCATCCAAACTGACTTCATTATTGGCTGAAAAAGTCAGGTTGCCAGTGAACTCAAAAGCCAGAGCTGGTGTTGCGTTCAAGGTTTTTGTCAGTAAAGTGAGTTTTCTAGCATTGTATCATTAACACCTGTAACATTAAGAGGAAGCACCTGTAGATGGAGTGGTGTTTTATACTCTGTACTGACATTAATGTTACCAACCATGAAGAAATTACTAAAGTTTTCAGTTGCATTTCCATGTTTTTTTGCAGGGCGGCAGGTATCATCATAGTACTAGCACRGGATGAAAAATGAACAGGAGATGTTTTCAATGCAAATGCATGTATACCAAATTATGGGAAACTATTACACTTCATTCCAGTGAAAGCTAAATTTGAAACATTTTGACTAGATGTTGCAGCTGTATAGTTTGCTGAAGGAACAGAGAAAAATGGTTGCTTATTTATATTTGTTTTATTTTGCAGACCTGAAACTTTTGAATATAATGTACAGTACTCAGCTTCTAATGGAGAAGTACTTGGAAGAACTTCCCTTATTAGCATTTTGATTGAAGTTTTTACTGAAGGAATATTAACACTAGCTGAAGGCAGTAATGATGCACTGGTTCAGTTAGATGCTGAAGCTGCGACTTCACAAGAGTTTCTAGGTTCTAAATTCCTTTCAGAGACAGCACTTGAAATATGAGAAAAACCTGAGCGGTGGCAATCTATCATTTTTGTAATGGAAACAGATGGTGGCAACGTACACCATTATGAAGACATAATAGAGGTTAAGTACTTTGTATTAATTAAACGTGAAGTATGACCAGAGGTAAAATTAGACTGATTTAAAGCTGACTGAGGTGAATGTTCTGTATGTGGAGTTACAACAGTAGGTTCTCTCATACTGCTTTCCTCATTTTCAGTTATGTCTGGACTTCCTGCATTATCAGGTGGAAGATGTGCAGTCATAGAGATATTAGTATTAGTGGTATTTGTGAGAGCAAGTTCAGGTTTTGAAAGGCTTCCAGTGGAAGTAATTAACAACACTGCAGCTAGATTGGGGCTAGTCATTTCTGCTTCCAAAACACTGCCTATTATTCTTGACCCTTTTTTGAGTTTACTGGCTTGGATATCTTGAGAAACKTTGGAGAGAGTCATAAGGGAGAATGCTATTAGCATTAATTTTGGTGGATATATTTGCTATTATCCCTCTCGTGAAAGATTTTTGAGCTGTTCTCATCACTGGAGAGCCATCAGAAGTTGGGAGAGCATGTCCAGAAGCAGCTGGCAATAGCACATCCTTTGCTTCATAAGCTCCATCAGTGAGGTCTTTTACAAAAGTCTGATTCATAGTCAACACTGAATGATGCAAGGAAATAGTTACCAAAGTGACTGGCGAAGTATCCTCATCAGCTGCTGTTGTACTTATATTGCTCATGTCTGTCGCCRTAGTAAAACTTTGATTTGTCTCAGTTTGCAAGGCAGATATAGTGCTTGTTGAACCGGAGTGTGTTGTATTCCTAAGAAGAAAATCTGTTTCACTTCTAAATGCTAGTTCTTGTAGTACTGTGCTGTCAGTGTTATCTGCATCTGGAATAAAGGATACTGGCCACAAAAGAGTAGGTGTGTTCTCTGTTGAGCTGGAGGCCTTAACTGGGCTTTCAGAAGCTGATGACAGGAATGTTGCTCTGGTATAGCTTGTAGTGCAATTAGTCACTGCTATGGAAGGCTGAGGATAACTCATTTTGGGTATTTTATGTGCAGTAGTCACAGGATGGAAGAATGATGTAGGAATCTCTGCTTTATTCTGAAAAACTGGTGATGACAGAGAAGGAGTGGTATCATTTATTCTGTCAGTCAACAGTGCCTTAAATGGGCAATCATTGGGTTTTCCTCCAGTAGAAGATACGTTGTACATACTTTCATCTGGAAACCATGATGCACTTCTGGAATGGAAGACTGATACAACTCTACTGACACAGGAGTATCTGAGCATTCAGATAACAAAGAGGTCCTTTCTGAAGGAAACTCTTTTTCCATTATTTTTGTGAAAGGCATTGTTGTTGATTCAAAGAGATTAAAAGACATGTTACCTGCAAAAGACTTAGGACTCTTTCTAGATAATGTGCAATTCACCACACTGGAATTTACTACAATGACAAGGCTCAGAGGACTATTTCTGCTTTCACCAACCTGGGAGTTGGTTGAATCTATGCTGAAAGAACTTTCAGGATCGGTGGACAAAGGCACTTTGATGGGCAGCAGAGTTGATTTAGGAAAGTTAATGGTATGAGGTGACTGGATTATCAATGAAGAGAATGATGATGGTGGAACAGCTGCAAGAATGTCTGATCCTGATGTGCTTTCTTTTGAAATGGAAGGTATTTCTAATGGTATTAGCTGAAATGGCACAGCTGTACTTGAATGTGTCATTGATGGTGTAGTGGACAATGTGGCAAACATACCGAGTTGAGGCAAACCTGATACAGCAGCTGGTTCATCTGCATCTTGAGATGATGACCTCAGAGGTGAATCAGCTGAAACTTCAGCAGGTTCCTGGGATGCACTATTTCCACTGCCTTGATAAAGAGTGGGTGAAAGATTAGTTTGATCCATAGTTCTGGCACGTGTGCCAGTCAGTGTTGTTCTGATCATCTGAAGCAAGTTTGCATTCTCTAAAGTCTTTCCCACAGAAATGTCAGCTACTGAGGAAGTCTTAGTTTCTGTAAAAGGCCGTGTTGGTGATAGTATAGATCTCCAGTTAGGAAAAGATTCTGTAGAAGGAGCAACGTTGATGTGCTCTTGCTTGATACCTGTAAAACAGTAAGTAAAATGAGTACTCTCTTTCCCAAAAGGAAGAGGAGAGATCTTGTCGCAATAAATCACAGTATTAAATATATTATCTTTAATAAAATTAGTGACTTATTTTCTTGCATTCAAAGGACATCAACATTCAGGAAAAGTTAAAGAACAGTGAAAAGTATGATGTGACAGATTATAAATCTCTCAAGTTGCTTCATCTGACAGAAAAACATAAGACAAGTTTTATAGACAGTACAAATACTATTTTTAACTAGAATGGCTTAACATACTAAAAGATACCTTAATTCAATTCTTGAGGTTATCAGTGATCTCGAGTCAAAACATTATGTGAGAAGTTGGGTTTAGAAGCACTGTAGAAAGGGAATGGATTTTGACAACTAGGCTTCACTGACTTGGCATGCAGTCTAATATGGGAATAGAGTCAGTATTGGCTGGATTCCTGTAGGATGCATCTGGAGATGTTCATCTTGCCAGTTCTAATAATGTATGCAATTGTAGGCACAAAAGGGAAAAAATATAGCAGGGATGAATATAGGCGGTGGGATAGGGAGGTAAGATCCAAAACCAATGAGGAAATTAAACTCCTTATTTGGTATGTCCAGATGTACAATACTTCAAACACCAGTTTATTCTACATTCAACATTATAATGTTCCAAGGCTCTGTTTTCTTAAAATGATTACAGTTCTTCTAAAAATCATAGCTTGGGAAACTTTACATTCTTACTAATTTAAAGATTATAATTAAAGCAAAAGTAAAATTTAAGTTTTTCTCCCCTTCACCCCCCAACCCAATACTAAATCAAAACTCAGTAGTGACATTTGCTACTGTGCCAAACTGTACACCTTCACACAGCTGAGTAGAGGCACAATGTAGAGCAACTCCCAGCCCTCAAACTGCATTGCCCCTGGATACTGCAGACACAGAGAATGTCAGCCTTCTCGATACCTGTGGGACTAACCTCAATCTAATGGCATGGAAGAGTAAGCAGGCGGCAGACCTTGAAATATATGGTTATAAATTAGTTTGGACATTAGTTACAGCCACCAACAAACCCAGGTGTCATTACAGCCAACAGTACTGAAATGGATAATCTTGTATAAACAGGAACCAGCAGCAGAATTCTACACAGAACAAGAGAGGAAAATGGGTCATACTCCACCTATTTAAAGCTAAGTTTCTTTCTTGTGCTGCCCTTGTGCTACATCACTTATCATCCATATGCCCATGCTAAAGCAGATGATTAGACTAGCTCCTGTGTTCATTCAACATGAACCTGCTAAAACTGAGTTACTTAATATGTTCAGTGTGGCATCTTCAGACCAAAAAAGACAGATCTTCCCTTTGATCCCTCTGTTTAAGAGCAGTGTTTGACCACGATGAACAGCTATTTATTTTATTTTTGCAGAGATGCAAGAACAAATAGAGAATCTAGAAACAAGTTATTTTAGGGAAGCAGTCCCAGGATGGAAGCCAGGACAGAACTCTGAGCTTCAAACAGCTAAAAATAATCTTAGGACTTCGCATCTAATATGGGCTAATTTGGACACCAGCATTTTGGATAAAAGCTGACAAAGGTAGGCAGACACAGGACTATCTACAGCAAAAAGAGGTAAGTAGACAAAGATGACCCCTAATCAGCCTGTATATTGCTGTTACCAGATGACCTTATGGTGGAAACATCTCTAGAGGATCACTAGGCCTAGCAAGCTGCCTTACAGAGGGGGCTCAGCAGGTGGGAGATGAGGCAGTAGAGTCTACCAAGGACACTGACCCAAGGAGAGCCTTTCAGCTTAACTGGAATGCTTAAAAGTAATGCTTTTGGTCTCTGCACTGTTACTGCTGATGTGTCATTGTAGGACCTGAGCCCTAAAGCACTGGTGTTGCCTAATTGTTGGTAATCTACATGTTTCACCGTATAGAGGGAGATACATCGCATTGTTTTGATGTCTTTTCCTTCCCTGCTCTAGTCAGATATCTTTTTAGAAGGAGTCAGGAAAGAGAATGTATTTTGGCTGAATTAGAATGGTTTCAAAATATGCTTAGAGTTAAGAATCATATCATGTGGTTTGCAAAATCGGACGTGCAATTTCTGTGATGTCAATGAAGCCATCATTACCCAGTCCATTACATCTCTAATAAACTGTTGTTTCACCTTTGAAATGATAGGCTGTATTGAAAAAATCAGTGCAAAGCATGAGATTCACCTAGCACTTTGCAAATGTGAGTGCTAAAGGGAAGTTAAACAAGTCAATTTTTTTTGCTTTCTAAAATAGCAAAATCTGTCAACATCAATCCATACACAATCTGTAACATTCTTTACATATTTCTTCACACTTTGGTTTAATGAGAATGATGACTAACAGGGAAGTAATGCAAACCTGAAAAAGGTGGGGAATTGATGTTACCAAACAAAAATGTCCTCTAACCATCATTTAATCCTTCAATTCTTGTTTCTCCCACTTGTTATCAACCAGCAATTTTCCCTTTTATGTCCATTACTGAACTAAAGCTCTTGAGTAACTTGAGGTTTAAAAAAATTATTCAATATTCTGCAACCAGAATATGAATGCTCTCACTCTACTGCAGCAAATTTTCTTCTGCTTCTATCTCTACAGAAAGATAGTATCAGTATCTTTTTCAATCTTCTACCATATATCAACATCCTACATCTGACCAGATGCAGCATTCAAAAAGTAGTATTATCTTCCCCACACACTGAGTTTAAATTGAAGTACACTTACTTGAACTAGTAAGATGATAACTACAGATACTTATCAAACACTGAGAAAACCAAAGCTGTGTCACTGAAATACAATTATATCTAGTTTTACATTTACCAACAACTGAAAATACTTGACAAAAGGAAAAGACCAAGTCAAGCCAGTATGAAGGGCACCATGAGAACTCCACCCCATATGCATTAGGCACTGAGCCATTACTTGTACATCCCAGTAGTTATTTCTCGTGCTTCAGACTACCCGATATTCTTTCATACTTCAAGGCTATTAATTAACTGCCACCTCAGCCACACTAAAGCCCATTTAGCAGTAACCTTATAACAACCATCATTGACTAATGGTCTTTTTGTTTACAATAATAAGAAACATTTCAAATTTGCCACAGCAGGCAGCTAAAAAAATGATCTAATTCAGAGAAAATGATGGCTTTAACATTTCTAAGCCCTCCTGTGCACACCTGAAGTAGAATGAGGACCAAAGCAAAGCCTACCAAAAGGAATACCAACTCCCCCTTTGCAAATATAAAAGGGACAGCAATGGGCAAGACATCAGTGGAGGCACCCTGTGCCAGTCCAACAGCTGAAAGCAATGCATACATAAAACTTATATGTGACAGTAAACAAGGATGACAGTTATATTCCCTCTGAAGCAAGAAGTCTCAATTATAACCCAATTTCTGCYCCTCCTCCTGAGATATCACAGTCACATGTTATTCTTCACATAGGTTAGGTTATTTCCAGTGAGACAGCTAGTTGGTGGGCAAATCTCCCCTGAAAATAGTAATGGCTAATGAAAATGTCTGTCAATTTTTTAGGCCCATAAATGCTGTATTTCAATATAAGAAGAGATCAAATTGCACATTTATGCTGCTGATATTTGAAACTATGGTTCTGCTTGCTTTATGGCACAAAAGCCAAAGATCTGTAATAAAAAAAAATGATACACTTTTTCCTAGATCAGATAGAAAAGATTTGTTGCCTACAAAATTAGTCATTTCCCTGTGCTGGGGAGAGCTCACAAAAACATTAGTCTTTCCCAAACTCATGTGGGAAGATATCTAAACAAGAAGATAGGCAAAGATATGGTCCTCTTTGCTTTGACTGACAAACTACTGCCTATTCCTACAATTTGATTGATTTCAAGTTGCATTTCCTATAAAGAATGTGATGCAGTCACCTGCCAGGTAGTTCTGATCATGACCCACCCTCTACAAGTTGCTGGATAATTTCAGCTAAGGAAGCGAGCAGTGTTTCTGTGGACAACACATCCATTCTCATTTGTCCTGCCTTCTACTCCCAGGCAATGAACAAGACCAGGAGCCACACAGAAGCCGTAGGATCCCAGCAGTAGAGCCCTTCTCAGGGCAGATGAGTTATCGGTTTCTTTCTCGGTGAGGAACTGATATATAAGATTTATCCTTTGCTTAGCTCTAGGGATGTATCAGTAGGAAGACTATCAAAAAGCTAACACATCTAAAAAGATTTAGCAAAAATAAATCCTGGGGAAAAAATACCAGTACTAGTAGCATAGTTTCTGGAATACACTCACATCTTCAGCAGCGTGCCTGGAGTCATAACCAACCTGAAAGCTCAGTTTTATAACATTCCTGATGTTTTCAAAACTTGACATTTACAGAACAATAGCAACAGAAAAGACGACGACTTGTTCCAAGACTTTGGAAGGGACTAGCAATCACTTTCGCCTCAATTTCTTTCTGATTTCCTTCCYCCCTTTCCTCTTCCAATAAAAGAGGAAAGCTGCAGATTCAGCATTATGTTCAGATACCCTCAGTATTTCTAGAGTTGAATCTCAGTTGGAGAAAAATGAATTTGTTATTCCAAAAACAAATTCAACTGCAATTGAATTTAAAAAAAGATAGTCAGGATTCAATTTCCTTCACAAAGAGGTTAAACAAGATCTGAGAACCACAGCTGAATACCACATKCCACAGCTGCCACAGTCTGGCTCATTACCACAGGAAACGCAGAACTCCAGAGGAAATTCTCAGGTGCTGTAATAGCATAGAAATATTTTTTGTCCCTTCCGAGTTGCAACATAAGATATCTGCAATGTTTAAGATCCAACCAACTCAACTTGAAAGCACCTTCAACAGAAGATTTCTGTTGTCTTGACTTCCATTTCGTTACTCTCAGATCATCTGGTTCAGTAACATTTAAAAGGGAAGCTGATAAAGAGGATATTCAGGAGTTGTATTGCATGATAGGCCAAGACATCTTCCCATTATACATAGGAAGATATTCTCTATCCTTTCACAATCTTCAGCCCATTGAAAACAGAATCTCCATTTGCAGATGTATAATACAATTATACAATAATATTTACATAAAAGTAACTACAGCCTATTTGAAGTGCACTGGAAATCCAAACATAGAGTCATTACTCAGGCAATCTGGAYTTAATACTAGTCTAAAATAGTCAGTCATAAGGAAAAGCAATTCTAAAAGCAGCTTTATGAAATAATAATTCAGCTTGTCACATAAGCAGTTACAAACATACATGCATACATAAAAGAACAGTCTATTTAAAAGAGAGTGCTACTGAGAGGCCTTTTACCACTTTACCTCAATCTACCCAATAATAGACAGCACTATGCTAGTGCTGCATCATCACACAAAAAGAAAGTGACTGTTACATCCAGAAATGCATTGTTTTTCTCTTCTCACAAGTATGAAGGTTTATTCTTGAATTATTTTACTGGAACAGATGGGTAATGAAAGGTGGGTGATTGACACTGGACAGGACAAGAAAATAAACAGAAAAAGAATCCCTGCTACACCAGTGGAAAAAGGCAACCTCTTTCCAAGGGCTACACAATTTACTTCTGCTGTTAAAAGGTCCAGTAATGTCATGCCTACACATTACAATACAATAGTATTGTATATGTACAAGCATACATGTTWCTTGAGTCACTTAAGTAATAAAGATATATTCTAGTAATCTCTGAAGAGCTGTACAATTGGAAAAATGGCACAAGGAATGCAGATTTTATGGGTCAAAGGATATGAAACATGCCACCAACTGAAGACAATATTTGATAAAACATTTCCAAACCAGCTATGTTTTCTTGGTACTAGCCGCATGGATTTGGTAAAACTTAATTAATTATTGCTGATTCTTACATATGTTTAGGTTGTAACTTTTCCCAGATTAGACACTGGCCTTCCAAAGCCAAAATTCTGACCTGCAGCGTTAATACAGAACTCCTTACCAACAGGCGACTCTTTGCCTCCCATTTATCTGCAACAGTCAATAGCCACAAAAGCTAATCATGAAAAAAATAAACATCCTCTCCCCTGCAAAAAAGGTGAAGAGAGSGAAAAAGATGTAAGTCACATACACAAAACACACTGCTTTTTCTTGGAAGATATTGCCCACTGGGTGTTTCAATATTGCCCCACTGACTATGCTTTGAAAGTATGAAAAGTCACAGTTTTAAAGAACAAAATCAATAACCTAAATTGATTTTTAGTTTAGTACAATTCTAGTGATTCTAGACAAATGTCAGTAAAGGTTATRTAATTTGTCTTGTTCCACATTCAGAGTAAATGGAATAAATAACCTGCCTTTCTAAAGCAAGGCAGCAGAAGCACCCTCTAGCCTGGAACTGTATCTGATGCTCAGAGCGTGCATTACACAACCAGTGTTCAGCCACCTCGGTACACGGCACAACTGCGCCGTTCTAAAGAAATCTATGACTTGGCCCTAGAAAGCACCAGGATTAAACCAGTAAACGTGTAGGATTTGCTACCATGAACGAGCTAATAGACAAATACTGAGCCGAAGCGCAACACGTGCTTCTTTAGAAGGGACCTGCTCCCTTTAGAAGGGAATTGTATGAATGAATGAGACTATAAATATAAGCTCTCGTTAAGAAAGAATCTATGCAAGATATATCGTTTATTTTGTTAGATTCTTTCCTCTGAGCAGGCTTGACAGCAATGAAAGGAAGTTACAGAAGARAGCTGTTTTTTAATGCCTTTCTTTATCATCTTTCCATTAAAAAAGGGTAAAAACTGACAAGAAAACCATGTATACATCTTCTTGATTTGTCCTATCTTACGTACTAATTTTTCACAATCAATTTAAACACAATCTTTTTTTTAAATTCTGATTTTATTTTTTTCAGTATTGTCCTTTGATTTCTACCTTTTACAGATGTTGTCCTGAGAGAGCCATTAAAGGAGCAAGGACCCAAATTCCCAATAGGAGAGAAATCACTACTACAAAGGACAATTTCAGTTTCAAGGAAGTTTTCAGAAAGATTCCTGAGGTCAAGCCAGAATGTCAGAGCAGTGAATGAATTCTTTCTGAGCAAGAAATCAAACTGCAGTTTGCTATGACCTGCAATGGCTATTTAACATGAAGTACTATATATACTATACAAGTACGTATATGTGTGTGTGTGTGTGTGTGTGTGTGTGTGTGCACGTGTATACACATACACACACAAGTACTATATATACTACAGCTAAAAATTACATCTTAATGAACCATGCACATCAGTTAGGTTGTAAAGCTCCTTGCCTGCTCTAAAGTACCTGATGACTTGGCCCAAGTTAGAAAATACCATATAAACATTAAAWTTTTTTTTTTCATTTTCTATGACTTCCATTGTGCTTTGCACAGTTCATTAACCTTTATTTTCAGGAGTTTCCTTTCCTGCCGCATAAAAGCGGCAATAGCTCAAATTCATAGTAATATGTTGGCTCCTTCACCTTCTCACCTCTTGAAAATCATTGCAAATGCTATCTGACATGACACTATTACTGTCAGTAATAAAAGTTAGCCATCCCTGTTGACAGAGTAAAACAGGCTAAAAGAATAGAGGGGAAATCCAGTCACTGGCAGTAAAAAGGTTAAATAATTGCCCTGTCAAATCTAACTCTTCTAGAGTCACTAATCAAAATCTAGAAGGAAAGTTGGACCAGTGCAGATATATGGCATCTCTTTCTGAATCTGCAAAATAAATGGGAAACATCAGTAGACTGAGGTACCTGAGAACACTGGAAAAATGTCTTAGACCACAGCCTAGATCCAAGCCCAGTTATTAGCAATGAATATTCAGATGAATATTTGGATGAATTCCTGAATAATACATACATCCCTAAAGAATAAGTGCTTGCATTATAAAAACAGTAACTCAACAAGAAGTTTCAAGAAAGAGGCAAGAACTAACTGAACAAACTGGTAGCCACAGCACTAGTCAAATCTTTCCATTTCACAGTGCTCAATGCTAAAATGAAGAAGACACAATCATCACGCAGATGTTACGCTAGTCAAAGTTTTAAGAAAACACCTCTTCACAAAATACTCTTACACTTTGAGGTATGCAATGCTAAAAAACAAGGGTAAGAAATTTTATGAGAGATATATGAGATGGAGATTTATATGAGGTTTATGTTAATTAGATTGACTACTTGATACTTCTCTGCAACAGRACACAGACAATAATGCTTGGTCAGTATAGGATTCCAGGTATAAACACACACAGCATATTTACCTTAGCTTTTTGCATTTCTTAGGCACTAAGGATATCTTACAGTCATTGACATTGCAACTGAGGGAGAAAACGGAGCTGAAGAAACCTGAAATGCTAGCAGCCACTTCTACAACAAAAGATCCAAACCAGAAGACCCTCTTTGGCCTATCATATAAAGGCTGAGAGGGTATGTGATTGCTCAAGTACATGGGGAGGAGATGCCCAGAGAGAGAAAAGAACTAATTAAGCTAACTAACAACACCAGAGGAGTAATATAATTAGTCTAGAATTAGCAGAACATTTCTAACACATCTATTGTTCTAGGATACAGGTGCCCTTGTCTCTTCTTCAGACACTAGCTGACAAAAGCAACGGGCTAGACTGCACGAGTCGGCAAGTGCAGCCTCTTTTAGGAAGGGCTCTGTGTTAGACACACTGTGTCCCTGCACTTCTCCCATAGTTCAGGTGCAAATTATATACCCAATAATGGTTCAGCATATAATTTACAGAGATCAACAGTACAGGCATCCAACACAGCAGCCCCAAAGCACATAGATAAAACAAGCAGATGCAGCCACAGACTGCAACTGTGCTTATATTGACTACATAAAMATGGAAAAAAAATGTCAGTTTTAACATGGGATGTGATATTAAAAAGTTGATTTTTCTCCCTAAAAGGATTAGCATTTTCAGTCAATTAACTAGGTAACAGTGGCTCTCCTGAGAAATGAACACACTTGAAGGAATCTCAAATCATACAAAAAGCAACATTGCTCTACTACAGCTGTGATCATTCTTGAGTGAAAGTTGAAGTCACTTTTCATTGTAAAATCAGCAATTCATTAATGGTCAACAAAGTGAGCAGCTGGCTGACAAAAAAAAAGACGATGCACTGCCTGGAACAAAGGGCATTATTGAAAAGATGATGCTATTTATTTAATAGATGGTGCTATTTCCAGATGGTGTTTGAATACTGCCAAGCAAGTTAGTGGGCTTCCTAATTTAAATCTTCAATGCCCTACAAAAAATATGTAGGGCTCATGACAYCAAATGACTTAAATACGGCTTTTGGAAAGTTAAAAAGAAAACAACTAAAACATATTTTCTCCTCTGCAGCAATTCTGTTACGTTAGCTGCCTTCTGCTGTATTTTAGTTTATGGGAGATATGTCTGAGTACTAACATGCTCTGTCACATCACACCTTACAGAATTGTAAAATGGGTGTGTTAGGTAAGTAATTGAAAACACTTCCACCTTGAATCCTCAATTGAAATCCGTCTTTCTAATTCAGCTCACAATTAAAATCAGAAAAAAACTGTCTGTTTGACCCACTTTGGATATAACCACATTTCTTTTCACTTAATCACTGCCCTTTTAGCTAAAACTTCATGAGATTTTGTTGCTTAAAAAACCCCTGCAAGCTATTTCCAAAAAACAGCCTCTAACCAAACCAGATCTTAATTCTTTTCCAACCACTCAGTTAATCATTAGAAACATGGGGCGGGGGGGGGGGGGGGCGGACAGCAGTAGGTAGGGAGAGAGAAAAAATATCATGCACTACTTATATAGGCTTTTCCTCAGTACATACCCTGTGTGAACATTTTGCATTTATGTAATTGAATACCTCGATTTTAAAGCTGTCAGGTGAAATAGGATTTTAGGAGTACTACGACTACGCTCTATCTGTCAAACGCAAGCACAGTATAGCATTTAAAAAGTTTTCCCCCCTCACTTGCTTTGTACAGTTATGGCTATTGAAATGCCACAATTCAAATGACTAAGAAATGAGAAAGGGATTACAGGGGGAAATTAGTGAATATTGAGTATTCAAAAATGAAAAAGAGACATATGAAAAGTAAAGGCATGAAAAAAGAAGGTGCTAAAACTGTCAGGTCATGCAGCTCTTCATTACTCTTATTTTTAAGTAACAGTTGGACAGGTGTCAGAATACAACTGTTTAGATCTACTCTTGAGTCCATGATGCTACCAAAGAGAAAGTATAAACATCAGAGGCTTCGCTCCATATAACATCAGAAGCAAACCTGAAAGTTTCTTCATGTCAAATTATCGACAAATGACTTCTTGCAAAGATCAGGTGAGCTCTTAAGCAAATTCCTTAAGCCAAATTTATGCCACTTATGGGTACTTTTTCAAACAAATATTCTTTCTCACAGTCAAGATTTACCACCCTGAACGCTAGTAAAATGCAGAACCATGTGCACAAACATAACCCCAGATGTGACACTTCACATTCAGGAAAGGTAATGTTTGTTCAAAGGCTGTTGTTCTGTTTCTTTGTCAGTCAGCTAAGTGTTGCAATAAACTGGTGACTTCATAGATGAATCACCATTAAACAGAACTAAAATTGTGAATAACATAGAAAACCATACAGCAAAAAGTCACTGTTTGAAGTGTGGATGCTGAATATATGAAGACGTCTGGAAGAGGCTCACAGTTCTTGCACAAACAGAAAAGGTTTGTTGATTATTATTCAATTACTCCTTTAGCTCAGATACATCTACTTCATGATTTTCAGGACTCTAGGATATGACTGCAGAAATAAAAATACCTCTATAGTTATAGATAAAAGTGACCGTAAATTGCCCTCTACAAATGCTATACTGAAATCCCCAGAGCAGCTTTGGCTCCATGAGAAGGAAGCAGAGGGTGCAGCTTTGCCACCTTCCCTTCCAGGACTCTGTTCTTCGCCGCAAGACCGACGAGGAACCCAAGCACGAGCTGCCAGCCCTAGCCTGCTCCCCGACCCTTCCCACACACAATCTACCGCCTCTGCATCCCTTTTTCAGTGCTCCACACAAAATTCCCAGGTAGCCTGAGTCAGCCTGCAAAGGTAGGCCAGAATTGATAGTTTACATGGAACTAGTTTCATCAGCCAAAAGTTACTCAAAGGGAAAACCCCTTTTCCAGCAAGCCCAACTTTTCCAACTCTACCTTGCAAGAACAGAGAAAAGTGGGGTGGGGGTGAGGGGGAGGGAGGGACACCACACACACAAGACAAGTCCTGGCTTTGTGGTCATCTACACCCAACACTAGAGCAGCTCAGATCTGACCTGCAGCAATGGATCCCCAAGGAACATCTGGAGAAGTCAGCCCAGGAAAATACAGCAATGTGAACAACCTGCTGAATGGAGTTGCTTGACTTGTTGAAAACTGTATCTCTGGCCTTGAAAGGGAGCAAAACCTGCAACAGATCCTAACTTAGTACCCGAGCTAAAAGGCAGGTTCTGCTTCTAATTCATTCAAAATGAAGACAAAGGTTTTATTTGCAAGAAAGGGCCGAAGTCAGATTGTAAATTCTGATTAGAGTCTATAGGTTTGCCTTGCTGACCTCCACATTAATCTTTTGCATGTTTTTATTAAATCTGATTTGAATCTTACAATAAAAAATAATTCATTTCATTCTTCTCCAACCAACACTTTATTCATTACCAGATGGTACTTCAAATAGTTCAAGGGACGTATCAGAATTCTCACCAAAAATCTAAATGATAAGAGTTTTTCTGCATGAACCAAAGATTTGAATCTGAAAACTTTAATTTCAAAATGATAAATATTCTTCAGTCACATTTCCTTTCTGCAAACCACCAAGCATCATGTTCTTCATCTAAAAGCTTCTTTAATTGCAGTAACTATTTAACACTAAGCATATTAAAGTTTTGACAATCAAAATAAATTTTGACAACAGAAGACRGTATGTTAAGTGTCTTAATAACATCAGTCACATGATCACAATTTTCAAAACATTATATTGAGGCTGCATTGCTATAAAATACGATAGTTTATTGGCAGTGGAACATTTAGCTTGAAGCTGAAAGATTAATACTTCATATTTATCCCCATGATAAAGAAACAATGTTGTGGAATAGCCATGGATTAGAAAGGGAGTCTATACTATACGTCAGCATAATTGTCTTGTTGTCTGAGTAAGGTTTTGCACAGCAAGAGAGGAAAGACATGAGCTGACCCAAGCTGTCAGTTTGGGAAAACTATTTCAGTTGAAATACGGCCTCTTTCTTCTCACTCAACTTTTTACAATGAATTACATAAACACATACCAACCTGCCGTAAACACAGTAAAACTTAATCCTTGCTGCCCTGAGCCTAATGTGATCACTTACACTTTTGTAAAGTAAATGTAAAAGCTCATTTAGACTCAGATAATTTACTACCATCTACCACACAAGTGGTATAAACTGCCAGTATAGTATCTAGTATCCTGTTTTAAAGTCTGTCTTTTCTACTAATATAAGTTTGACTTAATGCAAATAGGAATAAAGCCTTATCATTCTGCTCCAACAGTATTTTGAATTTGCTTTGCATGGCCTTCATATGGAAAGAGCTATGTAACAATCAGTAACAAGATGTATTACAAGCACACAGTTAATCTAGGCTGCAAAAAAAATTCCATTTAAATTTGTACTCATTACATGAAAATATGGTACAAGTATGGAAAAAAGTAATGAGTGGATTACAGATAACAATTTAAAACAGGAGGCATCGTACCCCTGCTCCAGATACTATCCCAGTATTTTTGAGATCTCTTGGCACTATCTTACGAAAAAAAGAAAACCCAAAGGTAATTATCCTTCACAAGGGATCCGTTGCTTAGTTACTGGATAGTTCAGAATTCAAAAAATAGGCTCATTTGCAGAGAAGCAATTTAAAAAAAAAGAAAGAAAAATTTTAAAAGTTTAAAATTTTGAAATTGCACATGGATTCCGCAAATACTGGGGAGTATCTATCACCTCTCCTCCTTTATCTTTATGTTTTTCTGTTTCTTTGGGGCATATTCACCAAGTTACCATGCTGACTTGGTAACTTCCCAGGCATGGTTTAACATGGACCATCATACTTGGATCATCATGATAGACATAACTTTGAACTCACTGAGGGCATGCGTATTTAAAAATACACACACACACACACACAGAGAGAGAATTGCTTAGGACAACTGAAATATAAAAGCCACTTAAACATCCCAAGTGAATTGTAAGGCACAATAAAGTAAGTTTCTATCTAAAATAAGATGCATCTACCTTACCTAAGCACCAGTTTCTCTATTTTTTAAAAGAATAAATAAGCATTAAGTCAGTTATCCAAATTTTACTTTTTTTGTGGTATGCTGAATTCATCCACTTTACCTTCTGTTTTGCCTCTTGAATTGTTTCAAATATACCTTCTCGTGCCAAACTTTCTAGGCAAGCTGAGATTAAATACAAACTTCACAGATGTATCAATGCTCGCGATGGCAGTGTGTACCACGTACGCAGCCTTCCCTAAGAATCCCAGTTTGCCTGGGAATCATTTTTCTGCTAGGCCAAGCACACCTACTGTGCAGACTCCAGCAGAGGGACCAGGAAGCATGATGGGCTTTGGCACGTGGAAAGCCCATGCAGATAGGCTACAAGAGAAATGACGACAAGCCAGAAGAGCCACCATTACTGGTTTGTGAACTTGTTCTCTTAGAAAGGATGTGTTGAATACAGAGGTAGAGATGTGTCCTGTGCAATATCTTCCACGAAAAACTTATCTTCTCTTTGGGAGGAAACAGGTTACGCAGAAGTACTACTGAATTCTGTGCTGAAAAAGCAAATTTTCTCTGTTTCAAACACATACAGGGCCCAGCCTGGAAAACAGAATAACACTGCAGTGTAGTATGTCAAACTAAAATTGTCCAAAACCTACCAAAATCAGCAATATTGTTTATTTATTTATTTAGGGCACATTTACAAACTTGGTGGACTAAATTCTGGATTTACTCACTAAAATAGAAGTGACTTGCTTTTAAGAGCTGCCGAGCCCTTGCAGCTTCCACTGATTACACAGTGAGCTGGGGTTGCTCAGCACTTTTGAGAGATGAGGCATTTCTACAAAGGCAGCTAACTGTGGAATTTACATCCCAAAATTAAGATCCCACATACATGCATATCAGCTATCTGGCCTAAAGTGAACTGGTTGCCAAATACAGGCATGTTAATTTCTAAGAAAACAGCAATTCAAACAGAGCAGCCCAGAATTAAGAGTACTGCTTTCCTTTGGGATTTCTTCTCTCCAGCCATCCACAATGAGGTCACTAAAATGTAATTTAAGATTTTGTGTGTGCAAATACTATTAAAGATTTAGTGGATACCTTGGTCTTTGGCTTCTGAAATACATAAATATATTTAACATAGTAAGAAGAATTCTCAGAGTATTACCATAGTTCCAGTATTTTTGGAAGTGTTTTTTTTTTCTTCCCTGCCTGCTCACAACAACCAGGTGAAGAGCTGTAGAACCCTGTCACTGCCAAGGGGGCTGAAGCCCTCTCCTATTTCAGAGACTGAAGCCAAACTCACAAGGAAAATGGCACCACATAAAGTTTAAAGGCCAGGTGAGATAATATTAGAACACAGACTGTAAGAAGAAATGGAGAAACTGTGGAAAAGGGTTCAGAAGAAGACAGCTGAAAGGTAAGGAGGAGCAAGGTGATAATACAGAAAATGGAGAAAACTGTAGTGGGAGCAAGGGCCAGATGACACATCCCTAGTGTGCAAAGAAAAGGAGATATGCCTCCAGGATCGAGGTGGCAGGGCATGCTTTTTGCATGCCGGAGGATTCTGACCCTTACAAGCTTTCACACARTTTGAAAACAGTCAGTTTCTTCTTCAAAGTTTAAAGACTAGCAGAAAAAAAACAGCAAGCTTTGCAAGTTAGTTGTTTGAAAATATCTCAAGTTGTTGAAGTCAATCTCTGCATCTTGAARCCTGACTCACTGATTTTGAAAGTGTAGGAATGACAATTAGGCACGTGTACATATATGTTTTCAAAGCGGCTGCTAAAATTGCAAGATACTCATCAGCTGAAGTGCATAAGCATCTAGTAAGTACTTGGCATTTACAAGCTGCCAGGTACACAGTGACCAGCATTCTCAGGCAGGGTATGGACAACCTGCCCTTTGTGATCTGYCCTTCCAAAAAAGAAAAAGAAAAAAAAAATCTAAAATGATACACTGTGCTGCTCTTTACAAGATTTCAAATACATTTCTTTTTCCTAAAAGAAAGTCATACGCACTTTGCTATTTAACTTCAAGAAACATGAAATTTAATGTTAAAGTAATACATGTTTGTGGAAATAAACACACCTGACTTACAAGCATATGCTGGTCTGAATGGTGTTAGAATTAATGCAAAACAAAATGGAGTGTGATACCAAACAAGCTGAAGATAACGAGGAAGACTTTTCTAGTTTGTAACTTGTACAATTAAAAATGCAGTTCCAAATTATTATCAAAATATTTTGAGTATTTTGATATAAAGCACAAGGAAATGTTTCAGAAAGTAACATATTTCAAATTTTCATTTTTAAATGACGCTTTTTTTAGATATTCTTAGGAAGTTGAAACAGGTGACCAATCTGAAGACTTACATTTTATAGAGCCAGCAAGCAATCTAATCAATTTCTGAGTGCAAAACTATCTTTTGTTGTAAATACTATCAAAAAGTTTGAACATTACATTGTCGAAGCTGTAGGTTCTCACTAGTACTACCAGGAATACCATACCAGCTATGGAATAAAAGACCATATGCCTAAGTCATAGCCAGAGCAAGGCTTACAAAATGTCCTGGTCAAAAAATGCTCAGYGTTTTTAACTCAAGGCACGTCCTGCACAAGGCACAGACACCAGCATCCTCACAGGGACACAGACGATTTCTAGAGACCATACAACGGGGCAAGGTCCCTTCCAGCCTTACCATTCTATGATTCTGTGATTCTAAGGTCTCCTGCTGGAAGACTTCTCCCTTCTCTCATCAGCTGAGAGGAAGTATGGCTCTTCTGAAAGCCTGGCTTTTAAAGTAGACTTCTATTCTACATGTTAGGTCCATTTTAACAGTTCCAGTTTTGCCCTCCACAGTGAGAAAAAAAGTAAGTACTCGTGACTGCTGCTGTCTCTAGTCAGCCCACAGACCCAACACAGTTATAAGAAACTAAACTATTTCCTAAGTAAATTTAAACTCCAGTGCCAAATGCGAAACATAGTCGTGAATAAGATCAAACTGTGATACAGATGGCAAGTACAGTTAATGGGGCAAGATAACCAACTAATAGACTCACTGGATTAATTCTCTATTAACTGTAAAGGTTTTGAGCACAATTTTTTCCACAAACACCATGTTTCTGAAACACTCAAATGTATCAGTCTTGATAGTATTGATAGTATTGATGAACAGAACCACACCACTGCTGGGACTGTAATTAAACCACAGACACCCAAAGATATCACATGCATACCACTGAAGAATTACAATGTTACATATTGCCCTAAGCATTGCCCTAGCCAGAAAGTATTCCAAATGCTAGGTGCACACACCCTTGTCAAGAATAGACAGCCCCTGGCTTGCTGTAGCACAGTACAGCTTAAGCTCCCACGTACAGCAGAAGTACAGTATCAGTACAACTGCTTTGCTGAGTGCAGTGAAAGTTGGAACTGCGCCAAAAAGCAGSTCAGTAGCATCCATGTGCCCATCCAGTCCTTCGCTGGACTCCGGATGTCTCCTCAGACATCCTCTAGTAGCAACAGTATGATCTGAACTAAAGCAGCAAATGTTGAGGTTTTTTGAAAGTGACTAGGGTTGCTTTTTTGCTTACATTCTTTTCAATTCATTACCAAAAGGAAGTGTTGCCTTTCCTGCGATTCTGCCACCACACTAGTACCTCCACATAATCCTTTATGCAGAATATCTACCCCAGCAATGCTTATTACATGGTTGCGCCACTGCTAGACAACAAAACACTGTTTTTTGTTCTTTTTTTTTTTCCTTTTTCTCTTGCCTCAGGACCTTCTACCTCAGATCTTCAAGCATGCCAACAGCATTCCATGTCAAATGCTGCACAGTAACTACCGATAAACTCCTAGCCTCTATGCAAAACAGCAGTGCTAACCGAAAGTGTTCTCCAACTACTCCAGAGAACGTAAGAATCTAGGACCTGCGCAATCTTGAAAGGAAAAGAAAAAATCATAATAATTAAGAACAAGTAGCCATTGCTTCTTTTTCTACTTCTTATATCCACTTAATTTACAGCTATGAAGTCTTTTAACTAGAAAGTTTTGTAAAATAACTACAATTAATTTATTCCATTATAATTTTTTACAAAACTGCTACTTGCATTTTTCACAAGTGGCCTTTGGATGACACAAAAATTGGAAATCTTGTGTTTACTGCATAGTTGAACTGTGCAAGMAGAGAAAAGATGTGCTTTCTTTTCCATGATTCCTCCATAAGAAGTAATGAAAGCTCCCTCATTTSTAAGAAACGGGCTGTGATGGATCTCAAGTGGTTGGGCCTGCAAAAGCTGCTTCTTGACTGGCAGGTACCCATGGCAGAAMAACTGCATGAGACCCAGTCCTTCGTAAGCTGCAACTGTAGGTGCAGCTGCTGGAATTATTTGAATTTGGGACTGCAGCCTGAAGTTAATGAAGGGAGAAAAATCATATCAAACTAAGAATATACTTTTATTTCAGATCTGGACCATACAACTTGTCTTCAGTGTAACAGAAAATTCAGCTATTACTAAAACCAAGTATGTTCTTTCAGGATAGAAACGAGGAGTTTGTTCAGGCACAGGGCGCCTTGGCAAAGAGGGGGCTTTTTTCATACCACACCTGCCATCATCCCAGAGATGCAGCTGCCACTTCCAGTTCTGCTGTAACCTTGAAATGAACGTTCACAGACTCGAGCACCTGCTTCTCTTGCAGAACAGCCCTGCCCTCCACTACTCAGTGGCAAAACACTTGCAAAAAAGAAGCTAATTATGGGAGTTGTGAGAGAGGAAGGAAAATCATCCTCGTGGAGCGACTGACCTTCTTGCCTTGAAGGAATTTAGTAATAGGTTTAGTAGGTTATTATTAAAAAGATTTTCTATGCATGGGATTTTCTTTATAATCCACATTTGCACATGACACAGGAAATGCACTTTCCAAATCAGTTACAAAGCATCATTTTTTAAAAAACTGTGTAAGTAGCCACAGCATGATGAAAACATGCATTAAATGATTAATTTAATTCTCACATTTATAGAGAATGTTAGAGACTTCTACGGAATCAGTATACCAAAATAATATGAAAGGTAATTTTAAAAGACAGAAGCCCAATTTTACTGTCAATTAAGTCAAGGAAAATTTACAGGACAGACCTCTAGGCACTTAAAAAGGAAGGTGCATTTATATTTATGAAGTCCTGCTTGCTCACTGAAATCTGARTGTTGCTCTCCTCGGTCCAGTAGCACCCATGTCAAAGACCATYTGGTGAATGACAAATAACACTGTAGCTCCACCCTACACCTTTCTCCTGTTCCTTTCAGGTTCTGTTCTCTTCARAGCAGCAACTAGCTGTCAGGGAAGGGCTCAACACAACGGTATGCCAACCTGGCACATCTCYTTGAGACAGCCCCGAAATCTGATAGATAGGATGCAGCCATGAAGCATTACAGTACACGAATGATGAAATACAGGCTTACCCTATTTTCCTCTAAGTGAAAGTATAATTTTTATGTACTCCAAAAGAACATGTAATGCATACATCTTTTGCGTGTATTATTATATATGAATACGCAGATAATTGCAGATTGACAGGCCCTAAGCAAAACCATCTTTAATTACAAAATCAGAAAATACAACATTRAAAAAAAAAGAGTTAAGACCACTACAAATGAAAAACTCCCAAATGATTAAAATCTCTGGTTCTTTATTTTCAAGTTACTAGGCATAATACATGCTAATTCATTATGTAAAAACAGGTTATTGTTTTCCCATTATCACTAATACTCCTGCATGATTCCTTAGCAAATTAAAACTAATTAAGGATTACCTACCACTATTATTCACAAAATAATATAGAAAAGTAGTAAATACTTTAGAAATTGTTTTTCTGGAGAGAAAGTTTCCATCTGGACACTGTCACTGATTATCGTGCATCTGCAAAGGCCTAATGCATTTGGCATTAACAAATGCTTGTCAACAACATCTTACATTTGTTTCCCTTAAAATCCACAGAAACCCAAGGACAAACTAATCCACAAACTGAGGTGAAGTGGTTATGCAGATCTGAAATGTTACCATCACAAGGTTATCCCTTGTCTTTTGCTACTAATTATCACCTGGAAAATTCATAAATGCAACTCTGCAGTATGGCAYATTTTTTACACCAGGTACAGTTTTCACCATAAACAATACTACTGATTTGAAGAAATAATGGGGAACATGATTTTTTTCTATTCTTTATCCTTAGACCAAAGATACAGGGAGACATTCAAATGTCATCCATTCAAAGCATACTGGTATCACTCGGTAAGACAACCTCAAGTCTTTAATCATGGTATTAAACACACTTTGGTACAGAGATGGCACATCTAGAGTTTAGTTGGCTAAATATACAAAGCCATGTTTTATACTTCTAAATATTATATAGTTATTTACCTTTTAAAATTTAAATTAGCAGTTATATGAATATATACAAAACACTTTAGAAATAATATCTGAGGTAGAACGGTCATTTGACTAGTGGGAAAACTATGCATTTACTCTCACTCATTGACTGATAGTCACACAGAATAAGGTCTTCCATTTATCTTGAAGGGGAGAGGAATAAAATTCATAAAATCTCTGTAATGATGAGACTCTGGAGTTTGCTCTGATTATCTTGCTCAAAAGGGAGCTACAAAAACTTGCATGTATCACCAACTCTTTCCATGCACAACAGCCAGCTCCTATAAGCTCACTCTACAAGCCCAGTGAAGCTAGAAACTCCTCTGGCAGCAGCTCTACCTCATACTTCCATTTAATGGATGGAGAAGGAAGGAAAAGATCACAAAGAGCTTTCCAGGCAGATTAAGAAAGCAAAGATCTTTTCTGTGAGGCTAGTAAATGGTCACTGCATTTCTCCACCAAACACAAGACTACTCAGGCTCATTCCCAGGAATGCAAACAAAGATCAGTACCACTGAGGTGCACACACGGTGCATATGCCATGGGGCATACATAAATGAGCACCGATTTCAAAAATGCTTCTTCCTCACATGACCAGGTCCTTAATTCCTAACACCATACTTACTCAGRTAATACTGCCATAGCTGTGAAGACAGCTTCTGTTTGAGAATGCCCTGAGAAGGACTTGGTCAATTTGGGTAGCGTATTTCAGATTAGCATTTGCTGTAAAGGAGGCATGGACTAAAAGAATCTTAAGCCTAAAAAAGTCATAGTAATTTAATGGGGGTTAAGCTGAAAAAGAAACCCATATGAGTGGACATGTACCAGCTGAGTTTTTGCTAGGCATCAATGTTTAAAATGAGGAAAGATATAGCCTAAGGAATAAATGCTAAGAATATATACTCTACAGGATGTGTTTCATACTCACTGTTGATCTCCTGCCAAATATTTTAAATACTCTCTCTTTCCTCATGTATCTAACTTATTTCCATTAATTCTTTTCAGAGAGCTACTTTTACAGGGCAAAGCCTCAAACACAAGAAAATGCCGCTGTTTTATCGACTGTGTTACACTACTGCCTTACTGAAACTGCAAGGACACAACATCGAAAATTCACTTGCAACTCCACACACAAACCCCAGCAATACAGAGGAAAAATCTCATCACATCTCCAGCRTTTGCCACTATGTGCTGGTTTTGGATGTACTTTTTGTATAATAAGGAGCTGACAGTGAATTATGATCTTCTACCTCCCACGGGAGTGTTGTCAGGCTCCAACCCTGTTCTATATCTTTTGGCAATTCTCTCTCAATGTAGATCTCTGTGATCATCAGTCTGCAGTCTGTCCCACCCTTCAGTCTGCATGTAGGCTCTCTCTTGTTTTTTGTGATCTTGGTGTCCTGAGAAGCTGTCTGTAGAAATATTTGTATCTTTACAACCTGAATCAAGGTAAAACTAACACTTGCCCTTTCTTACATCCCTTTTTCTGCTGTTCCTTCTGTTGTTTCTACACCCAGCAATTCCTATTCACTTACTATGCATACCAACCTTACCATTTCTATTACAAATGTCTAGAAGAGAGTACCATGAAAACGTGTTCTTGGTACTTTACAATCCTAACTGTATCATCCGTTATATAATCTGTTATATAATATTCCACAATACACTCTGAATGATACTTTGGGTTTTGGTCACTTAATACGTTTTCGAACACAAATGCTAAAAAGGCAATGTCAAACAAATGGAAGCTTTCTAACATGTAGATGTCTTACAGCAGTGGTTTCTATACCTTTATAAAGAACTTTTTACCCCCCATATGACATGGAAACACATATTACGCAATATTTTATCTTTACTAATACTGTAACAGTGTTCAATAATTACAGTAGGATCAGCASGAACTAGGACAGATACATGTGTTCATAACTGAAGTGAACAATTTGTTAGAGAAAGATGAAGTGATAATGGTCTTATAAATGGATTGTCAACTACAGCAAAACAAAACAAGCTTCACAGTTTTTTCCTCAATTATCACTATTTAATTACCTGACAGATGTACATGCTGACAGAATACCAGGCTTTTGGRGAGGAGATGCAGCTTTGGAGAATGAATTAGAGTAATCTTGGAGAAAACAAACAGCCTCAGAGAAGACAGTTGCCATTCTGCTCTGGAACACAACAACTGAAAGCTTGACTGCAGCATTTATTCCTCCCTGATAGATGGACCTTTAATCTCAGCTGATAGTTTCCAGCAAATTATAAATAAAAGAAAATGGATACTTTTTCAGACAAACTGATATACCTGTAACCATATGATCTCAGAAAACAAAAAGGACCAACTCTGAACTAGTTAYGCAACATTCATTTCTTTAAGAAAGCAATCGACCTCTTCCTCTCTCTGCTCTGGTAATATTGCCTCTATTCTAAGGGTATTGCCCCTCYGCTCACCCAACATATTCTGATCAATATACATCTAAACACACTCTGAGCAACTATGTTCATGCATTTAACTTTGAAAGCTRCTGCTTCTCTTTCAAACTTTAAGAAAGGCTTGTGCATCTAAAGTTTGTGTGATTTTGCCAACTATGCATGTCAGTCCTAACAAAATACATCATCTCCTYCTATAAACTGTGTCCTGTTTATATCCATAGACCGTCCCAGCTACAGTGGTACTGTTAAGGTCAGTTGAAAGTACAAAACTCAATACAAAGGAAAAAAAAAATCAATCTTGAATTCACTTTTCTCCTGAAGATCATCTCTGCTGAGATGATCTTTTTTCAGCCATCACTGTCAGTGGTTTTGCRTATGCAGTACGTACCAAAGCAGGATGTGTACAAACACCAAACATTTATAAGGAAAAGACATAGGTAGTGGCATTTTAGCTTATAATTTATCCGTATCTGTATAGATTTCACTATCCTGTATCTGTATAGGTTTCACTGAGCTGTAGACTCTTTGTACTGTGGCTATAAACTATAAAATGTCAAAGATCTGTTGCAAATAATGTGAGTATTCACATTCTTTTAAAAAAGTCTTCAGAATTGTTATCAGGGAAAGCAATAAGTTTGATATTTATTTCCTATGGAGCTAGTGGTAGATGGAAAGATGTAATATTTTATTTTTTAGGTTAAAAAAATTAAAAGGAACTATTGATTGCAAACAGTTAAAAATAGTTAATCAATTAAAAAGAAAGATTAGAGTTTTCCTTTGTTCCTGCAACAAATATCTCACTTAGCAGAAAAATACATCGCTAATAGATGATTTCTGTGCAGAAGAGAGAATATCTTTTTAAAAAATGGTTTCAGTTTACAAAACAAGTTTTGATGTGCATCGAATTACTTGTATTTCTAGCCTGCTCCTAGTTACAGACAGATCAGTGCTTTTCTAATGGAGGTTGACAGGACATGTACAATTCCRCTTCTTACACCATTCAGCATCAAATCAGGAGAGATGACTTAGCTTCTCTTCCAAAGACATATTCTACCTTCACATGTCCAAGAAATAATTTCATTGAAATAACACTATGAAGCTTTTATCAAGCAACTGTAACACAAGTCCGTAGCATATTTGGTACCATTAAATGTAGGGTTACCTTTGACTTACCCATGAAAATCGTGCACTGAAACCATAAGTGTGTCATGGCCAGGGTTTACAGTACCCTGAAATAKCTATTAATCAAATCAGTCAGATCCTTCTCTCTTATATCAATAGATTTACGTGAAYGTATAACTGTCAAATCATGGCAAGGAAAGATCTAGCCACATTAATATTGTTTAATACTCACTTCAAGGAAGCACATATTCTTAGTGGAAGCAAATGAATAATGTTGTCTTGCAATTAAGTAGCATTTTAACAATTTCATTACCGGTGATTAGCTTGCTTGGAAAGTATCATCATTTAGGASAGAATTTGTGATTTATCTTTGGAATACATTTAAATGCTTAGAAAAAGAATAGTGACCCATTAAATGCTAATCATAATATTTAAGTAACGCCACTAGCATTGTCAGCGTGGCTACGGTCCCTTTTTACTTACAACATGGAAAAGAACAGCTTCCAYAGAAAGCAGACAGAGACTGTCCAGCCAAAGGGAACTTGCATGAGTTAGAACACAGAGAATGTGCATAAAACAGGCAAGACAGAAGGACATGGGTAGTACGTAGGTGGTGTGTACCAGCAGGAGATGTGAGAGAAAAAGAACTGACGTGGTGGGATTATAAAAGTGAAAATCATGCATTCACACATTTTGTTTCCCCTTTTAAGTACAAGTTGAAGCAGTGGTTCATATATGCAATGTGACAGTTAGATCTCTGAAACAAATCCTATGCGGTAGACAACAGTGAAACATGAAGAACATTTCAGACTTAATCAGCAAGCTGACAAAGGGCTATGATGCTATCTGACATCAGATGACAAATTTATTAACTGAAAGGATCAAATAAATGCACCAGGAGATGTTAACGCAGGCCAGGTGAAAAAGACTGGAATTACTGGTTTTGGTGGAGTTTTTGTTTGTTTTTAAAGACTAGAGAGAAGTAGTCATTTTCATTAAATGTACGGACATTTTTAAAATATTGCTGATATAACTATTAAAATAGTCATCACAGAAACAAATCAGCAACAACTTACATCAGTATGTGAAGGGACTCAGCGTTTCCTCTAAAACTGAGATTATAAGATGATATTTTTCAAGACTGAAATCTGGTTGCATTTGACATGCAGGGCAAACAGATATCCACTGAATTTTACCTGCTAAAAACAAACATGCTGCAGTTATATCCCATTTAGAAGACATTTTTTAAATGGATGCCTAAGAATCTCACTTACCAGTATTAAAGTCACAGCATACTGAAGTATTGCAATGCCTTCTGCAAACRTATAACCTTGCTACACAGTTATATTAGGCTCCTCCAATCCAAGACTCATAATCAAAACTCTGATATGACTTTTCTACAAATAGTAAATAGTCTCTAATTAAGCACTAAGTAGTTAACTTGGACATAAAAAAAGGTCTGCATTTTGTGTATACTGCATATTCAGCACCCAAGAGAATCATCTGATAGACTTTTGCAACCCTAAAATTAATTCAGAACTCCAGGCTCAGCTTTCCACAAAAATCCATTGTGTGATCCTCAGGAAGGCATTTAATTTCTCTGTGCTTTTATACCCTATTTGCAATATATGTATGAGTGACCATTTGATAGAGTGGTCTCAGAATTAATTTCAATGCTTGCAAAGGTTCAGTTAGATCCTTGAATACAGGGATGATATATTAGAATGTGAAATGCTATTGCTACTTCCATTCATAAAAAAAACAAAGTGGTTTCACCCAAGTTCAGTTCCATGAAAGGGTGGAACCAAAATGGTTAACATTCATCACATTAGAAAAGTTGTATTTGAATAGGTAGCAGAGTGAAGTGTTTCAGATGTGAAAACTGATTTTTACTCAACAGTATAGTCAGCCTGTCAGCTAGGCTAACTGTCCTGTGAATTAAAGACATTTCCCAATGATTGTTTCAGTAGTATAACACAAAGTGAGAAAGAGGTAAAAGAAGACCCTAAGCCTGTAGAATAATTAGTGTTCACTGTCACTGCAGAAACCACCAATTAGTAAAATTTYACCAGCACAAAATTTAGTTAAATCATGAGTCAGTTATCCTGGAAGGATTCTGTTTACCAGAAAGTCCCAGATGATTAATTAGCAACAAATGCTTCCACACAGTTCCCTGGCAAACACTTAGAGTAATAGATAGAGCACAAAATAAAGATATCCCGTAAGAAATCAGCTGTATCAAAYAGTTTTAGAACTGTTGTGTGATACAAACAATTATAGCTCGTTAGCCAAAAAAGAATCTAGAATTTGCAAGAGATTGTAAGAGGTCTATAGTGCTGTGATTAACAACTTAGGTCTTTTCTTTGGGATTTTTTTCAGAACATTTGTATAATCAAAAAAAAAAAGTGAGAGTCTTTGAAGCGGTCTTCCTATAATAAACTTCACTAGTTTTTATCCAAAGGGTAGAGAAACCCTGACAAAAACTGAAAAGGACACAGGACCTTTGATGTTGTGATGAAGGCAACAGTATTCATAGCTCTAGATTAACAGCAGGAGGCATGGAAGCATTCATTTTACATCTTGCAGTATCTATGCAAAATCACGATGATTTATTTTATGGCTTTAAAAATAATTAAATATTGAATAACAAAAAAAAACCCCAAAACTCAGTTTGTAGATTTCATTTTCAAAGCAACTCTGAAATGAATATTCTTCRGGTTTGACATAATATAATTGTTCCCAAGTGAGAACTGCTGATGCCACTGACAAAGGATGGTGTCAACATTCCCTGTCAAGAAAATTCATATTGTCATGTTTCCTTCTAACCTCTGTCTAAAAGTATTTCTATCAAGTAAGCTGTTCTGGGAAAAGAACTCTCAATCTACACCTTCTTCCAGTAAAAGGAAGCCTTGCAGATGGCAGTAATAATAAATATAATATAATATCAGTTATGACTCTAGATCAACCATAAGGCCACTGCAGCAGAATTCTCCTGCCTGGATAGGGAAGGAACACTATGTTGTCAGTACTTCCAACAACTGAATTCAGTGACAATGGTCATACAAAATTCTTTCAAAGTAATAAGCAGATAGGAAGTGAAGCAGATAATTCCTTTTGAGTCAGCTGTAGCAAAGTCTATATGAAAAATCATCTGGGGATTAGTAGAAATTTTACAATATCATTAACTCTTTTTACAGTCCTTTTACTTATAAGATCTTGATATTGGTAAATTACTATTGTATATACATCATAAAACAATGACAAGTATGGCAATGGATAGCTTAAATTTGTATTTATCTGCTCTATAGAGAAAAATAGCTGCAAAAATAAAGGGCAAAAAGATGTCCTAACATTGGCTTTCCTACCTCCCATGAGTGCAGACCATCTCCAATGTAGCTGTTGAGTGAAAGGTTCCATTACAGTCAAAATGACACCATCGTTAGAGTTTGTAGATGTTTCACCAAGGCCAAGTCAGCAACTTCAGTGAAAAGGGTCAGATACTAGCTACATTTTCTCACTRTTTTCTAAGGCTGTATAGCTCCTTTCCTGTCCCCAGACTAGATACATTATTATTATTTAACGAGAAAGCTTGCATTCCTCACCACGTAGTGTAATGCGAATGTGGGATRGAGAAACCCATGTTAGTCATATCACAAAGAAAATGCATCAGTAAGATAAAGTAATTTGTGCAAGGACTCATGAGTTAAGAGCAGGATAAAAAATTAGGCGTTTTTAATATCTAACTGACACTCTTCCAAACCAATGTACATCAGCAAAAAGACTACTGCAGGCATCAAATGCAAAAGAAGTATCAGACGTCCTTTCAAGTACCACAGCAGTGCATCTTTCTCATTATAAATTGGTGACAGAAGAAGCTCAGAATGTTCTGGTCAAAGGAATGAATATTTGGCAATATCTGAACTGAAASTTATTTTTTAACCTCATCTTTCTTGCATCAATTCCTTCTGCTCCCTTTCTATTACAGTCAAATAAGTCCTCACGAATCATCCCTATTCCTTCAATGTTTATAGAGTGTTTGCAGGACTGATTTTACAAGTTATGCCTATTATATTCAGCTGTGTTTTCCAGAGGATCTTCTGGGTTAGATGCTAGAAAGTGCACTGCTTCTCTCAACTTCTACAGTAAAATGCCAACAGCCAGTCTAGCTGATAGCTAGAGGCTAGCTGAGGTTATACATCATGTTTCAGGTCATTCTGCATCAAGCACCTACATTTCTTAACCCCTTTCTGCACATGCTGAAGAGGGAAGTCTGACATTCTGTACTGACTCACTTTCAGTAGCTGGCAACCCAGCTATTCACAATTGTGATTTTAAGAGATTTTACACTGCTAGGGAGGCACAGACAAGTAYAGTCAAGGATTTCTCAAGCTTTAAAATGTTTGCCTCTCATCTCCACTCTCATAGCAAACAATCCTCAAGTATGAAAATGCTGCCCAAATAAATGCATCACAGATCACTATACTGCTGTGGGAAAGGCAAAAATTTACCTTCTGTTATGAATTACTACTCTTTTCACGTTCTGTTTTTTTTTTTTTTGGCTTTTGTTCTTTTGTTTTTAATTTCCTGTTTCTGATCAGTCATAATTGGAATGATTCACAACAGAAGAATCTGGTACTTGATTAACTCCTTTAAAATATTTTTTCCCCTACTTAAACCACTCTGAACTGGGAGTAGAAGAATTTATAGACCTCATCTATCCGTCCCTAAGGAGTGGAGGTACAGGCACAGAGCTGAAGTTACAAGAGGAACTTAGAGAAGCCTTAGAATCCAGGAACAATATGGGTTGGAAAGGACCTCTGGAAGTCATCAAATATTGACAAAAAGTAATATCCTGGGCAAAAAAAGGTGTAGTTTTGGATTGACTGGAATAGTTAACAAGTTCAACCTATCACTTCACACAATATTTTTTTAAATTAAAGTTTTAAATTGAAAGTTCTAATGTTTGTTCCAGCAGTATTTTTTTCCAAAATGATGTTTCAAAAATAAATTTGTCAATAGTTAAGAAAAAATTCCCCCAAATGAAATATTTCAAATCATTAAGGAAAAAAATTACTCAGCTCTAGCTACAAACACAAAATCCGATTCTTCCCATTGCTAATAGTTTATCTAAGAATGCACTCAGTTCACAAAAGCAACAGGTGCAACTCTATCAATTCTAACTAAAAGTAAAACTGAATATATAATTAGTTATTGACAGATGAGGAGGAAAAAACAGGAGARAGTAAAGCTAATGTGATAGTTTCAACTTAAGAGCCTGAGGAATACCTAYACAGTCAGCAGATGGACTGGAGTAGTAATGCCTAATTCACAGTAAGACTACAGCACCACAGGAGTATGTTTGTAAGATACTAGCACTAGGGTACATCTTCATTTTCACATTGTGCCTGACTGCAGGATAACCAGTTCTGGCTGGTGATAACACCATCAGCTGTCACTTACAAGGAGCTGTATTTTATTTCAAATGTTAAAGTGGAACCTTTCAGAGACTTTTGTAAAGAAAAACCTTAACTTGAACTGAAAGAATCAGAGAATGGCTCTTAAGTGATAATGAGGTCTTGTTCTCTCAAAGTAAGTCTAGCTGGAGAAATTCTTYGCATAACTTGAAAAAAGACATTCTGATTAGTCTCCTGGAGTCTGTGCACATGGTCAGCATCTTCTGACATTTTCTTTTTTGTCTACTGGAGTTGTTCTGATATATTGTTCACGTAAGTTTGGTACCACATGTCAACTAATCTAGTATTTTAGCATTACAACTGACATTTTTATCTTTCCAAAGAGCACTTGTCTCTTGAGGAAAGTCAAACTGGAAGCAAGATACCACAGGGAGATTACCTCCAAGCCCTTGGAGCAGGGAGGCCTGCAAAACCATTGATATCAATTGACATCCTAAGGACAACAGTGAAAGAGAAAGATATACAGAAGTCAGGAAAAATACCAATAAAAAAGTACATCTTCAATTAGGTCAAGTGTGTTTCATCAGTAAAGAACAGATTTTGAGCAAGTGGACATTATAGAAGAGATAAGTTGTAAGAGCAGGTGTAAGAGTTTGTGGCATTGAAAAACAACGTAAGATAGCATTGACTATTACCACTAGAAATAACAGTTTCAGGATGCTGTGACATACCAAAAAGAATTAGATACTTTATCTCTCAAGAAAATTACTCRTATCAGCAGTGCAATTCTTCACTGTATGTAAAAATCTAAAAACTGGAGACCTTTGGGAAACAAAGCCTGAAAATGGAGGCAGGTTGAACGCTGCATCCAGCCTCACAAAATGCTATAGCTATGCAGTGTCAGTTTACTGCAAAGACATTTGCTACAAGGCAGCAGTAACATCTACTTTCCTCCCTTCAGTTTTGCTGATGATAGTTTTTATGCACTACTGTAATGAACCATGTTGAAATCATCAGGAAACAGCTCAGGTTTTTCTACATTAAATGACTGGCACAATAAACAGTGCCTTATTTAACTGCTCCACTGTTGGAGCTTATAAACATAACTTATCAGAGCTGATTTTCTCTTCTGTTACTTTAATAGTCTTAGCCAAATGACACTGGGATACTTCCAGTGCAATTAGAAGTATATTTAATGATTCTGTGAAATAATTCTGGTATGTATATGGGTGGTGAAATTGAAGATACAAGGCCAAATTTTACCTCCATGTATCTTCATAGGGTGCAAGATTTGAACTTGAGAAGACTTAAACCAATAGGAGTAGTACTGACAGGCTGAATTTGCATGCATCCACCCAYTGTTTTTGGAGTTGTTCGATTAAATATTACCTTTCTTTGGGCTAATAACATTTAACAGCTTTGTCTATAACCACAGAAGTCCAGTCTCCTACCTCTGTTTTACTCTAGGTCCTAATAACTTACCTCCAACATGCCCTACCTTTCAAGTTCAGATACTGTACTCTTCCCTTTTTGACTTGCACGAAAAAGGGGGGGATTGGAGGAAAGTGGTGTTCAGTACTCATGGGAACAACACTGATGACACCAAGCAGTGCCCTTTCAAAACAAAACATACCGAAGAAAGAAGACCAAACCTCCTGGGCTGCATTAGGCAGAACTTTGCCAGCAGGTCAAGGGAGAGSATCCTTCCCTTCTGCTAAGCACTGGTGAGGCCACAGCTGGAGGGCTGGGTCCAGTGCTGGGATCCCCAGGACAAGAGAGACATGGACTTACTGGAGCAAGTTCAGCAATGGGCCRCAAAGATGATTTAGGGATTGAAGCATCTGACATCTCAGCAACTGAGAGGTAGAGACAGAAAGGACTGCTTAGCTTCAAGAAGAGAATGTTCAGGAAGGATCTTTGTATAGTGTATAAATATTTGATGGGAGGAAGTAAAGAATATGGGGCCAGACTCTTCTCAATGGTATCCCATGACAGGATGAGAGACAACATACAAACTGAAATAAGTGAAATTCATTTAAACTTAAAACAAATATTTTTACTATAAGGGTGGTCACATACTCAAACAGTTTGCCCAGAGCACTTGTGAAGTCTCCATCACTGGAGATACTCAAAATCCAACTGGACACAGCTCTGAGCAACCTGCTCTAGCTGACCCTGCTTTGAGCAGGGCAGCTGGACCAGACAATCTCTAGAGGTCCCTGCCAACCTCAACCAATCTGCATGAATTTCTCTTAGTCCCCTTCCAGTTATCYCATAAGTAGACATCTTGAACCATAGTAAGGGAATAATTAAAGGGTCTGTCCTATAGCGTCTGCTCAGACTCTCGCTCTTCGACCCAACTGCCTTCATTACAGCTTTGTGCCTATCAGGTCAGATCCATGACCTTATTCTGCTGGACAACAACCCCCTCACTCTAGGGCTCCAAAGATTAAATATTGGAACTTAAACAGTAACTTATTTTCTAAAAATAACCTACACAGCCATTGCATTGATGTATAATTCCAGGTCCTGTCCCAACAGAACAAAGAGCTGCCCGTTTCCTTTATCARCCTACTCTTTCCGGGTACCCCATCTTCCAGAGTTGGCACAGACCAGTGTGCAAGACTTGCACATAGAAGGTGACCCAYTGCTCACAGGCCTCAGAGACAATCAGAACAGCATTAGTATTCTAGTGATTGAGTGATAGGTAATGAAAAGTGTCACCTGCATCATAATTCCTCCGCATACAGAGGCACAGGTAATATTGTAGCTGTGTGTGGCTTCAGAGCAACAAGGCATAGTTGGATTAAGCTCATCAGTTTTTCAAMTGAACTGCTAAAGTGCATGATACTGCAATGTATTGGGTATAATGAATAAACTGAGTTTKTAAACTACTCTCTTAAATTTCATAGTATCTTACCATAAAAGAGTGATCTACTTTGTATAGAACTCTTAAATGACCCTATAGGAATCTGCAGAGTGTTCTCTGCTGAGCTGTACAGCTTTTTAAAAAAAGTTTCATATCTATATCCTCCCAATTCCACCTGCAAAATTTTGCAGGAAAAATTCTTTTGGAGTTTGATTATCCCAGAAATTCAGATCAAGAGTAATGATCACCTAGTGATTACTCTAAACCTCAAAATTAACTGGAGTTGGTACTATGTAATGTCTTTAAATTGCATACTTCTCCACAGAATATTCAGCAGTTAAAYAGATCTGATCAGTATTAGTGTTACTGCTGCAGGTACTATAGGCAATATTCAGATTTTTGTTTTGATAATGAGCCAAAACAATCTAATCTGAGCACAGCAAACACCACATAATCGTTCACTACAAAAACAACATTTTCTCAAGATATAGAACAAAATATCTACTTAATTTTTGTTGTATATTAATAGACTTKCAAGAATGGCTGGTGAGAGCTTTTGATGCACTATGAAACATGATTATCAGAGACAGTCAAAATCACAGCTGCATTTGTGGTGCAGACTCAAGTCACTTACACCATAAAAACCACAGAAGCATTTTCCAAGTAAGGAAACACAAGGTTTCTGTTTCTCTGCTTATTACAGCAGCAGCTGAGTCACACAGTCTCAACAAATATTCTGTAATTAGTGTTGTTCATTTTAACAATATTAAAGAGCTCTGGGGAAATAGCTGCAAATATTTATTAAGATTGCAAGATTTAAACACTTATGCCAAACTGTATCCTRGCAGTTCTCCTGCTTGGTAGCTTTTATTCCCCACCAAAAGGKCAGCTAACACTATAAAGCCCTTCTTATACAGCATTGTGAATTATAAACAATGGAAATTTTAAAATTTAGGAAAGGAAGGAATACCTCATGGTTGATTTACCAGATTCAGATTCAGGATATCCGAGTTGAACTCCCAGATCTTCTTTACAACTTTGATCCAGGCACAGTCAGTGTTACAAGAAACAACATATCATAGGTAATACCACAGCAGCTCCTGTAACTCAAGATATTGTGTGTTTGCTAAGTCATAGTATTAAAGAAGAGGTATTATACATAGCAGAATTTTAAATCAAATTTGGAGATATGAGTGAGATGTTTTGATAAAAATTATTTTAAGAAAAYAAAATTAGGGAGGAAGTTTTCTATTTTGTCCTCTCAAAACATTACTGCAGCTCTTTCTTTGAGAAATATCAGCATTCCAATGCTTTGGAACAGCAATACAGAAATGGCACAAGCTTACTGTCAGAAATGTGTCTTTTACGTTCCTTATAGTACCCAGACAAATCTGGTCATATCCAGCCATATCCACTCATGAAGCAGGAGGTGTGAGGAGGGTGAAGTAGAAGTTCACTTATTCTAAAGCCTYGTTAGAATTAGGCAACATTATTGAAACTCTCTTCCCAAAGCATATTCAAACTGGGCCTTAAATTTCTCAAACTAGACGCTTAGAAAATGAGAAACCCCAATTATTTGCATTAACATAATGAATAAGCTATTGTGTTCACCCCTTATGTTCAAAAGGGCAAAGGCTATCTCTGTCACCTCACCGCAGCTCATGCCCTTTCTGCAACTCGTTGTTCATAGCGGAGCACAACTTTCAGATTCTACAACAAACAAGGCCACGCTCTAGCTGATAACAACTCCCTTCATTTCACAGTCTAGATTCACTCCAAGCATTTGATCCATTCCACAYTGAAATAGGAAAAAGCCTTCAAGGGCTTAAAAGAAAKAAAKAAAAAAAATGAAGCTACGAAATTAAAGACTATCCATTAGTGCATATGCACTACAGACTAAATTTAGGCTAAAAAGGCAACTTTAGCTTATTTCTTTTCCAGGCTTCTGCACCCTCTTTGCAACTTCACTGTTCTTTCAATGCTRTTACTGAGGTTATACACACTGTAAGACAACAGCAACAGTGCTCAGGAAGTATCAAGGTAATCTGCCAATTTTTCTATCCAAATACACAAYCCTAAAGTGAGAGAGAGAAATTATATACAGGTAACAATTAATAGTTCAGTTGTAATGCATTAACACCATACCTTTACAACCTTAATGGTCAAGCCACTATAAGTTTTATACAAAATGCACATAATAATCAGTCTACTAAACAAATAAACCCATTTTAAACTACCAACTACAGAACAATCCTTAAACTTCCACATCTAGAATACTAATTTCCAGGAAACAGGAAAAAAAAACCTTTAAGACAGATTTAGTTAAATGATTTTACTCCATAGTTTGAAATGTTGCCTGGTAATAGTATAAAACAAACAAGAGAAAATGAGTTACCTGAGCAGCTATTACAAACTCCATACTTTGGATGTAATTAGAGTAGTTTACTGTGAGATGTAAATTGTACTGATTATATAGGCAACTTAAAATCCAGTCACCTCATCACTTAATTACCAAATAAATCATTTTCAAATATTTCATCATTTTCATTTATATAAAAGGGAATTCACTAAATACGAGAACAAGACAACAGGTAGTAAACCATGATGTATTGCTGTAGGAGTACTACAACCAGCARTCTAACAAAAATGGTAACATACAGGCTTCTCCTACCCTGTCTAGCAATATATAGCAATTTTCAGTAAATTAACAGYTTGTAAATTAAGTATCATTACAGTATACTTAATTTCACTTGCGGTACTCAAAGCATAGCACATTTGGTATGAAGTCCTAAGCTAATATAAAATAATGTATCCCCTCAATACTGTAGAACCCATCTATTATAGGTCCATTTTACCAGGTACAGAAGTTCCCTGCAAGGTGCTTCACACCCTTTAGCCCTTAACTCATCCAGCTACTGAAAGCATTCAGGTRCAGCCAGGAGAAATGAGCTGACAGCTTCAAATATGCCAGTGCAAAAACAGGTATCAGACATAAGACAAAAAATTACCAGGTATGTGTCAAATTCCAACTACCTAATGTAATAAAATGAAAAAAAAAAGTAATAGAAGTATTATAGCACCTTGAGACATGGGTTCGAACGACTCACGTCACAAATTACACTAATAATGCAGTGAGTGCACTGAAGGTGAGAGAAAAAGTAAAYAGTACAAAGAAATCAGATTTCAAAACTGTATTTAGAAGTGAACTCAAAGATGCAGTAACTTTAAAAACTCATAACCGTGCTATGTTACATATGATTTTCCATTTTGATTTGGACATTATTTGGGGTCAGAGTCCAAATATCTTGCACAGCAATTTGATCAATTGTTACGTGTAGTTGGGGAGGGAGAGGAAGGGTGTCTTGCTAATTTAATTAAGTTACCTACAATTCTGTAAGCAATAAAATGCTGATTCTATTTCACTGCTGATAGAAAGTGTTGTATGTATCTTGTTCAGTATCAAGATTTAAATTGTGCTCATACAGTTTAAAAGCTCTGAAAGCCCTAATCCAGAAGAATTTGTTTCCTGAGGATGAGTAGCAACCTATCTTTGTTTCAAGTTTCACAATTCAGAAGTGTCACAAGAATTAGGAATGATGCCCTTGGCAGGGTGGAAGGTGTATTGGATTGGTAGTCTCTGCAGGAACAGCATCTATCATCCATTTAAAAATCTCTCTTTACTCCCCTTTGTTCAAGGTGAAGAACTTAATTTCTCATGAAGCAAGGATCACTAACTAAGGATGATGATGATGATGATGATGATGACATAGGGAGTTGAGCAGGCAGAAGTAAACAGAAGTGTGCTTCTACTTTGGTCTACCAAAAGTATCATTGTGCCCATGTTCCCATTACATTAATTCTACTACTGGTCACTGATGAAAGAAGCAATAGAAGAAGCAGTGAACTACCAGATAAATGCACATATACATTTGGTGGAAGAAGGTAAAAGAACTGGTTAAAGCACGTATACAAAGTGTGTGCAAAACCTCTGGTATAAAATATTAGAGCATCTCTCCTGGTTTGAAAGTCAGTCATGACACAAGCACTCAGAAACCACAGAACTAACATGGCCTAAGGAACTGCACAGGGGAGATTCAGCTATTGCTTTGACAGCAATGGACCTTTTATTCATTCTTTCCACTCATGAAAAACAAAATAAAAATACTGTGCAAAGCTCAACCAAAACTGGCACAACTACATTAATATTTAAGTGTTTCAAAAGGCCCCTCAGGTCCTCAGCATGGCACAAAGCACACAACCATGTCCTGTAGGCAAGTTTGAGTTTAGTTAACAGGACACCTGCATTTTAACTGGCAAGGCACACAGATGACACCACAAGACTGCAGAGAAGCAGACTCTGCTGCACTGCTTTCCCAAAACACTGATGCTTATTTTATAGGAAGGAGCTCTGCATACTCAGAGAAACATGATAGCTCACTGAGCTGCAGCATGGATGAGGCAGACCAGATGCTCCTGGTGGAATGCTTTAGCACTTCTTYCAAATGTTGCAAAATAGTTTTTGAAGGGGCTAAAATGGTGTGATGAATTTCAGATATTCTACTTTGCATCAGTTTACTGGAATTCTTGCTGGACAGAGGTCTAATGTAGTTGTGCATGGAGGAAATGAATGACAGTTTTGAAGGAAACCAAAGCCTGAAAAAAACAAAGAACAATCTGTGGTTAAATATCCTGAAAATGGTAGAAACTCTACAGACAGCTCAGTCTAGTATCTTGAATCACAGCCTTACAGAGACTGGCAGCCACTGGCCAACACAGGACASCATTGCAGGGTTAAAGGAAAATACACAACCACATGCACAGAACAAGGAGAAAAGCACTCTTCTACTGCATSGCTTCTGTGCATTCATTTACAGTAGCACTCTCTGTATAGCCAACCTGGGTGAAGCAGTGTGGGTGGCTCTGAACTCAAATGCAAATCATGGGTGAATACAAATGTGAGGAAAAAAGGAAAGACTTGGTTTCCACTTCTTTCTTATATTCTGAAATGGCAGTGATTTTTAATCCATTAACATACAAATCATGGAAAAAGGCACCTTGTATCAGATCAAATATTCATAAAAACAACTTTAAAGCAATCACCTTCAGATAAACAGCGGAAGGCACTGCAGAACCACAAGAAAAAAGGAGGGAAATAGAGAAATACATACATTTATATACAAAGACATACATTTGCTTAAGATGTCCATCTGTCATAATTGCCAAAACATTAATTTCCATATGTAAAAGCCAGAAATACATACAGATGCATGCATTGGGCAAAGATTCTTCTCACCGATAAAGGACATTTATGCASTATCTCAAGAGTGTAGTAGTTTTGGGTCAGACACAAAAGAAATAAGCTGCACTGTGCTCACAGGCAGCCCTGAATAATCCAAGCATATTAAACGAACACTGCTTAACAACAACAAAATGAATGCTGTTTTATATCAGCTATTTTTCATTGTTTAGTGTTGGCATTGTAATAAGCTGGTGATTAGGCAGATATGGATACTTTGAGCTGAACAAAAACTACTGAAAAATAACCTGCAATATGTAACCTTGTGAACAAGATCACATGAGCCAGTGCCTGCATGGATGACAAAACAAATACTACACTAATACAGCATTTGAATTCATCATAAGTGCCTCAGGGTCAGATTTACAAATGATGCATTTAAAGTGCCTAGCAAGATTTGCAAGAAGTGCCAGATACGATAGCTGCCTAACACCAACTGACTTCAGAAGTCATCAGCCCTTTGAAAGGGCAACAGAATCTGTGTGCCTAAATTATTCCAGAGATCTTGCAGGCACCCATCTGAAACTGGGGGCACTTCCACATCTTTATAACTCTGATTGATCAACACTTTGGAGTCTACCATGTCACTGAAAAACACTGAGCACTGGTGACTGAAATATCTATGCTACTTTTTAAAGTGAGCCTGAGAGATTTTTAGGTACTTTTGTATTGAGTATTGTACTTGTGTATTTTTTCTTTAATTTTTAGCAAAAGGCCAAGAAGAACCACCTTGAACTGAAGTGGTATAGTGTAAAATCTCAGCTTACAGCCCAAGAAAGCCTAGGTGTAAATATCAGCTGTAATATTACATCCGGTARTGAGCTGTATTGCTCCATTGGGGGTTAGGTTTAGCTCAGTTSGTTAGAGCGTGGTGCTAACAATGCCAAGGTCGCAGGTTCGATCCCCGCATGGGCCACTCATTTGAGGRCTGGACTAGATCATCTCCAGAGGYCCCTTCCAACCTTGCCACCTCTATGATTCTATGATTATCTAGAGCAGCTAATATCAGGACACAGCAAGTAACACTGTGCGTTACTCTATCACTTTGTCATATCAAGACAATCACAATGAAATTCCAGCAAGTTTAAAAAATGAATGAAATCTAACTAGCATCCTCTTACTTCTCTTGTAATCAGAGCACCTTCACAAGCTTTGACAGAGCTGCCAGGCACTGATGAGTAGGTGCTAATATCACTCCAGGAGGTAGCACATGCGATTAATAAGGCACAGAGGCTTCCAAGAGCCTGACTTACTATTTACTTTTAAGCAACTTTTGCAAGCTTCAACTGGAATGTATTGTTCTTTTTGTAAACTTTATCATAATTTCATCTTGTGTTAATATAWAAGCTTCAAGTTTACAGACTGCAATTCTCACAGTTACAATAAAAATCACTGATCTGTAAACTAGACAGTGGAATCTGTCCTCTTTTTTGATCTCTCCAAATAAATGGCTGAACAGCAGTGACCTGCATTGGACTTTTATGGGGCTAACACACAAAGCTGATATTAGATAGTAATTTCTGATCGATCCCTCAGAAAAAAACACTTATTCTCAAAGGACAGCAAGTTTTTCACAGCACTAAAATATATCTTGGAAGAATTTATTCTTGTATCTTCTCCAAAAGCATGCACTGAGGTCTCCTTGAAGGTTTTTTTTTTTTTTTTGTTTTTTAATAGAATGTCAATAGCATTGTGGAATACTGCTGAAAAGTTGCAATTACTGCCATAGTGATTAATAAAGGATCTACACTAGCAAGCGTGTACTCAACCAGACAATGTACATGAAATAAAAGAGAACTATTGTATGCAGTTGAATAAACGTATAAACAGAAAGTCCAAATGGAGATTCTTGATGCCAAAGAAAGGAGCTGYTTCTTTAGGTCTTAAAGTGGCATTTCACATTAACTTTCTTATGGAAACTTCTCAATGGAAGCAGTCTTCACAGAACATGACTGCTTTCATTTAGCACTGGTGATAAATAGATCTCAAATCTACACTATTTATTCTCTATTGCAAAATCAAAAAAAATGTGATTACACTGAGACAATTAACTGAACATAAACTTGCAGTGGGCATAAAACACTGAGATTACATAGATTGTTTAAACTGAGTTCACCAAAGTTAACAAACTGGAGATAATAAAACCAGACATTTTAYACAGTGATTAATTAAGAAAAAACAATCATGGGTAAAGGAATATATCACACTAAAAGAGACAGGCGCCATCTTTCCACTACGAATTTATAATGAGACGACTGCCACAAGATAACTATTTCACAATACAAGCACCAAGAAAGAAAAAGGTGTGGGTCTTTATACAACACGACCTAAAAGTATATTACTAATTCCGCATTGGTGGTACTCCTATACTTCACGAAATTTTGGAAGCAAAGTGTGCARTAACATGAGTTTTAAGTTCATCACACATAAATACCATTTTCCCATGCAGTGAGTTTAAGTGATAGCTAAAACAAATTAATCCTTTACAGATATATATATGGGTAGGTGTACTTAATTTTATCTATTAGATTCTCTGTAATCCAGAGTCTTGCATCAAAGCACAATCGGACCACAGTCCCTTTCAGATACTTGCACATCCCAGTAAAGACAATAAAGTATTTGATACGTGCTGATAAAGGATTTGAACAATAGCAAGTAGACAATCAATACAGAAAGCATTTATTATATAGAACCTCCACAAATATAAACGCATAGCGTACATGGCACTATTTCCAATGAAGAAACATTGCAGATGAGTTGAAAAACTCTAAATGAATCTACAAATTGTTGTACAGCGTATATTCGCTATTTCGGAGTTCTAGACCTGTTTCTGCTACCGTCTGTCTTACTTCTAGCAGATCACTGCTGAACACAGTTTGCAGGAAATGCACTCAATAAAGATACAAGGATATGAATTCTGGTTTGCTCTAGCAGCAAGAAAGTTTACTTGATTATACTACATGTTAGTACTACACAAAAAAGAAAATCAGAGAATTGAAGTGTTAACTGCAGGTTTAAAGATGGGTCCTAGCATCAAGAAGAGATGTTATTCTACAAACTTTGCATATATTAACTTCATTTACTGTAAAATATTAATACTGTATTTACTATTTCTCAGAGAAGCTAAAGGAATCTCCTGGTCTTATAGCTGAGAGAATAAAAAAATCTTCTATAAGTGCTGAAGGTAATCCATGGGAGGCACTTGTAAAATCACATCATGACGTTTAAGTGACTTCCCTATTTCTTTTCTTGAATGTTTAAAATGTTTTCTTTANAAAAAAAAAAAAAAAAAAAAAAAAAAAAAAAAAAAAAAGATAGCTTTTTAGGACCAGTGGGCCTAAAATTACATCTAAGAACAATTTTTACCACTGAATGTAACATAAATGCGTTGGCAAACATTTAAAAATATTCCTTATCACATCCCATTGACAAAAATGCACACCAGAAACCTTATTTAAATGCCAGTCTGCCAACATTATCAGTTACTATATTTTAAGAACAAAAAMCAAACTCTTGCATGAAATTCCATTTAATCTAAGTTTTCCAAATTATATTACATTACCACCTCAATTGCAAGAATCCACTTCTATTTAAATGAGAAGCAAACAAAATACATCTTTTGGTCCTAAGTGAGATTATGTTCTCCTTTTAGACACAAAAATTATCAAAGGTTTAGTGATAATCCTAAAAAATTCAGCTTCACTAAGGAGTCTGTGATGTCAGCTAAAATGGCAATCCTTCAATTGGTTACAACAATAAGTACCAGTATTATTACTGAAAAGAGTACTGATAAAACAAAAATATTAGAAGTCATACTATGATGGGAATAAGTCTTACTTTATACAGGTTAGACAAATAAAAGCACATTCTTTTTCATATATAATTGCAATTTTTTTCACTTCTTRTATTTTTAAATATATAATAGTACTGAAGAGAAGGAACGAAATTCTTCTAGTATTAGAAAATCTTTAAATGAGGAAGATGTTCTGTAATTAATAAATCTTTATTTGAGTAAGTACACATTCTGTACCTAAAAAACAAATGTTATTTCTACAAAGATACACTGGAATGCTCAGAAATACATACAGATATTGAAAGGTGAAATTTGCTGCTCAAAGCGAGCTTTCAGAAGCACTAACATTGAAGTCACCAGCCAAATCACACTAAACAATATGTAAATACAGTGCAGATAACCTTAAAGTGACTTAAATGTGTAAAGAACTACTAGTAAAATCCAGTAGTTTACTAACAGATGATGTAAAGTAAACAATTATGTATTTTCAAAAGTTAATTACCCTCAAACTATTTTCTTATTAACGGCAAAGGAATAGCCAAGAAGAGACCAAACTTTTTACAAGAAAAGTTTGAATGAATCAATACACCTGATTCTCTTCACTCTGAACCAAAGCATATCTGCACTTAAAAAAAGTGTGTATATAAGTGTGTATATACGTGTGCATGGGGGGGATATTTATACACACACGAGGGAAAATAAGACCTGTCAAATACAGGTATCTCCTTCTTTTTAGAAGGAGAAGTCCACAACATAAAAATAATAATTATGTGCCACTCTAAACTGAAAGGAAGTTCAAAGTATTCTTCAAAACGACATATCCAGATAGAGCAGAGGCACAGATATCTCAGTACTTCAGTAGTTTAACTAACATGTGTAAATCTTTTAGATCTGTTCTCTGGCTAACAATCATGTCTACTGAAACAACTCACCATTTATTTAAGGGAAAAACCTGATTTTAAGAAAGTACAGGTAACTCAAATAATTCACGACAGTTATTTAGCTTCAAGATTATTCTGTACTATATTTCAGTTACATTCTCTTAGTCACTGAAGGAATCAACAGACTACTTTAACACTACAACTTATTAGGCACCTTAAAATGGMAACTTTAATTTGTGTAAGCATACGCTACAGGGGAGCATCAGTGTCTTCCTATCTATTTGTTTAATATCCTCCATAACAATTGAGTCATTACTGTAGGCCAAACTGGCAAAATCCCCCCCTTATGAAAATGCATCTCCCAGGTGTATCTTTATAAATTATTAATGGGAATTTCACAAGAGAACTAGATCATACTTCAGATACAACTTGCAGATCAGACTTTACTCACTGGAGTTTCAATCCTTACCTACTGAGGTCAGTGTGTTTTCTCCTACTGCCTTCTCTCCGAATGGGATCAGATGCAATCAGAAAGGAAAATAACTAAATACCATGGCTAGGCCTAATTAATATGGAAATACTTAACTAGTTTAAATAATTCAAATTCTAAACAGCAAATTTAGGCTGGCTACACAAATGTTAAAAAATTTTCTATGTGCACATGTAGATAACAATTTCAGCAAAAATTGCCTAGCAAGACAATTTTAGAAGCAAATTAGCACTATAGAAATTATACAGGGAGATTTCTCTGATCGGAGAGTTATAATAATAGCCACAGAAATTTGCTCTATATATACTCTGCATAATATGCTACACTGTAGTAGCCTACAGTTAGTATTGTTGACAACAAATTGCATTCCCAGAATATGTTCATGTAAGATTATCACTTTGTGATTATTTTAATTACTGCATTATATTGAAAATGTTGGATAAAATAAAACATCTGATAAATTTTGAATACCCTATACTTTATTRTTTCAGTTCTCTTATCATTATCAGTTACTTTTAAGTCTTCACTGATTTTTAAAATGAGCTATTAGCTTTTTAAYAAAAATATATATTGTACAGCCAGCTCATCGAACAGAGGGATCAGAATTACACAGTATATTGGAATACTCTAGCCTAATTTCAGATAAGCATTTTATGTGCTTCCCTTTGAGCACTGAAGTGTTTCATTAATTGTAGTGGCTGGCTTGAAGCCTTTTAGAGGACAGAAAGGAGATTAATATTAAAATGCCATTTCCTATTCAGTCTCCTACACAGAACACTGAGACCCACACTGCAAAAAGGAAGAAAGTAAGTTATCATGAAAGAAAAATAAACTGACTGAAATTTTGTCCACTTTAAAATAAGTGTTAGCATTTCCATTGATTCTAACAGGGTTAAAATTTTCACCAGTGTATTTTCAACTCACTCAAAAATTTTTGCAAGAAGCATTCAAAAGGTTTTCAAAATCACAGAATAATTAACATTTACAGTAAAGTCATCACTCAGCAGTGTCATCAAAATCCTTTCTGCCCTATATGAACGTTATATTGAGAAATGATGTGGCATGTAGATCTTGCACTGTGCTGTACTGGCACATGGCTCAGGATGATTTGCACCCTTAGAGCTCCTGACAATCAGAATTTGGAGTACTTTAGAATTATCTGAATTCCATGGTGCATTACTAGGGTTATCCTCCATTTGCATCTGGAAAAGCTGATGAACTGAGAAATGATATGACACCATTCATTCACAGTCATAATAATACTGTAAGCTCTTCAGGAATGAAATACGTCTAGCTGTGTATTCGAAATGTTTTGCTAAATCTAAATAATATATATAAAAATTATTTTAAATAAAATAATCATCATCAATTTGGTAACAACTGGGAACTGAACACAAGGGTCTCAACTCGAAATTTCAGTACATACCCCTGCTAGGGAACTCCTAGTTCCCCAAACAGAAAATCATCATCATGCAGTTTCACTGAGCACACTGACAATGCTGTACCTTTCAGATATTTCTCTGAAATATCCACCCAAACACCTTAATTGTTTAGGTGCATTTGGGAAATAAAGTCTTAAACAACATTCACCTGGAATCCCATTACCTCTATCTAATCTATCTACAAAGCAAAGAATATTAGGCAGCTTTGCACCTGGAAAGACTATTTGAGTCACTATGCCTGCCCTCTTCTTTTTAYCTAATCCCTAATCCTGTCTTTTCTAGAAAGAAATCTCTTAAATGTATTTATATGCCCAACTKTGAGCACTTTTCTTGATAAGCTGGTCTAAAGTTTTAACTACACTCCATGTAAAACAGTTTTATCTTAGTTCATAATTTCCTCCTGCCTTCTTCTGTTTACGTTGTGTCCTCCTCCCCTTGGGCGTCATGAAGGTTGTTCTTTCTATACCTTCCAGATGGAATTTTCATAAAGGCACAGAAGATTCTGGCCCCTCACGTAAGTGGGTGCTTTGCTGCTGCTGCTCTGTGCACGCAGCACTTCCGCAGGAGGCAGCTACCCCATCAGACTCTCAGCTTTTTCACAGCAGGCCATGAGGAGATTAAGGTACTTTTTGCAAGAACGGCAGAGGCACAGTCTTCAACTCACGCTCTGGGCAGAGCCTGCCTCCTGAGCTCCCTGTTCTCACCTGCCACCCTCCCTCCCCAAGAAAAGAGAGAGGCCGCGCCATTCTGGAAAGTATGCCACCGCTCTCCCTCCGGCGCAACATTCTTGCTGGTAACAGCACTGCAGGGAAGGGAACACAAACCTCATTGTTAGTACAGAGACATGAGGCGCATATTTTTTAAAAGGGTGGAGTAAAGACAGAACAGGAGGCATAAGAAACAGAAGAGCATCTGCAGACTGCAGACTGAAGTTTCTGTATGCAAGTGTGCAGGAAAAACCACAGGTAGTTGCTTTGACTAGATCCTTCATGGGAAGCGAGTCCCTTCCACATGTTTCTGTAGTTGCTCAAGCAGTCCCCCCTGGAAATGACTTCGCTAACTTCAAGTAATGTTTCATTTTCAAGAGTGTATTTTCCATATTTTTTATAGTTTATATTCTTTTAGTATTACTCAAATTTTGGATATTCTGTTTATCCATATAGGAACACAGGAAATGCCCTGCTGAATGACACAGATCGATTCAGTCTGTGTCAGGCAGCAAAACCAAATGCTACTGGAGGATGTGTAAGAACCTACATTTTGGGGGGTTCCTAAACACCTCTATTTTTATGGCAGTCAGAGCTCTACACCTTAATTACATGTAGTGTGAAGAAGTGCTGAAAGGGTTTTGAATTAGCCATTTTTCCAGTTGCTGACTGTCCCCTTACTCTTGTGTGAGGAGACAAAGCAAACAAAGAACAGTATTTATCTTTGTTCTATAATACTGTGACATTTAAACAGGGTAAATGGGAACTGTCAAACAGACAATTTGATATTGCTACTAGATGATGGACTGGATTAGCTAAAACAGGATTTGATTAATGAAGAACAAAAAGAGAATAAAATAACTAATGCATAGCAACGTATTTTTATGGACAATGAATCACTTCAAATTAATTTTATATTTCTATCCAACTGCAAGTTTGATCTAATACTGTGAGATTTCAATGAGGCATTTGACTTTACACCTCACATTTTGATTAATAAAATAATAATGAATATGCATATGCAATAGATTTAAAATGATTGAAACGAGTAGATAATGGACTCCAATGGGGACTGACTCTCAGCCTTCCACTATTTAACATTTTTACCAGTAACCTGGAAGAAATCAAAATTATCTCTGGTAAAAGTTTACAGATAACATAAAGACTGGGAAAGTAATGAATAATGAAGCAGGCAGGCAGATGCAGTCAAGTATCAGATCACATATAAAGACCAATGTCACTGGGTAAGAGAGTCTACCAAGGGGAGCAAGGATGAAGGGCTACGTTTACAGAGTAGGCTGCAGCTTCCACAGGGAGGAGAAGCAGTGTAGCTGCAGAGGCACAGAACTTTAAGCAGTTAATCTTGCTTCTCTAGATTGTACCAGTCTGCAGTGTCAAAAAAACTAGCACTACAAGTAACAAGACTACACTSTGTCTGACACCGACACTGATGTCAGTTCTTGCTGAATCAGGAATACCAGATCAGCTCTGGAGTCTGCAATTCAAGAAGAAAGTCAAATGTATTGGAAAGACTTCAAAGAGGACCCACAAGAATGAGGGAAGAATTGGAAAATACGCCTTTGATTGAACCATTGGAGAAATCAGAGTAAAAGGCATGAGTCGATGAGATATTTGAGTAGCTATGCATGGAAGTGAGATTTGAGAGTTCTTCTGTCTAAAGTTAGGATGGCTGAAAAATAAAGTAGGACAAATTCAGTTCAGAAATAAGGCATACATTTCCAACCACAACAGTAACATCCTTCACCGATAACTGTGGTGAATTATTTTCAAAATATTTTCCACTCAAAGCTGCTACATCTATACCAGTCACTTAAAAAAGGGAAATTTTGTGGTCCACATAACTTATGCAGGAGACAAGTTAAACAACCTAAGTGACTCCTTCCTAACCTAAATACCTAGAAATTTGTTACCACTACACTCTCTTTCATGTTCTGTTCTCATTTTTATGGCCTATCACTACCCATCCCAAACTTTCGATATGCTTTTGGATGTGAGATGACCAGAAGAAATACTACATAAACATTCAAGTACAACCCAAACTGTAACTATTGGGGAGGGGGAGTGTTGTAGCTGGCTTCTCAGTAATACATGAAGGTGGCCCAGAGCTTTATGTAGGTGACAATCTAGTAAGATATCTTTCAAATAAGAACTCAATATTTTAATTATGTGGCAGGACTCCTTAAGCTTTTAATGAGTATCTTACTAACCAAAGAAAATAAATAAATAGGTAAGGAACATAACAGTTTTGTATAGCAGTAGATCCACAAACACCTAGTTTTGTGATTTACCTAGTGAAAGATCACGGCCCATAGCCAGTTCAGAGCCCAAGCCTGGGGGGTTTTCGCTCCCTCTGACACACAGGAACAGCTGCTGTCATTAAAAAAATAGGGTTTGAGACTTCTAGAAATACCAAAAATCTAGCTGAGAATACCAAACTGCTACAAAATCAAGCCTGTATCAGTTTTAAAATCTTTCAGTCAAAATATTTTACCACAAGATCAAAGAAGTATATTTAAAGTTACAGTATCACGGAAGGCTAGATCAATATATGCTAAGCAAAAACAACGGTTTTCAGGCTTTCTTAAAACTACTCCCAAAAACTTGAGCTTCAAGACCGCACATTGAAGACATACTACAATGAAAAAAAAAAAAACAGGAAAAATGCATTCCCCTTCCTAAACAGCCATGACCCTTATAAAAATCCACTCTTTCACCATCAGTATGTTTATCTGCCAAAGCTACTTATCAGATTAAAAGGAAACTACACAAAGAAAGAACTGGCAAGCTAATTTCTTTCAAATTAGCTTCTCAGAACTTCAGTGGCATACAAAATAACATAATCTAAGTCATTTTTATTCTTTTCAAAACAAACAATGACAATTCGGCAATGAATTGTTCCCAGGATAAACTTCAGTTTTTCATCTCTTCTCCTACCATTTTTACATTGCCAGCATATTTTAACAGCCTCTGTTATTTCTTTTTTTATAGCTACCATGGAAAACTAATACAACATCTTTGTTTTCCATTTCTTTGGAATGAGTTTTTCACATTTTCACTTCCACATATTAAAATGCGTAACCTTTCTTTCAACTTACTGACTCCTTAAAAAACCTGCTTCTTAGCATTTTTAAGTTATATGTGATCATAAAATGATCTTACTGTGTTATCTTAGCTAGTAACTATACAAGGTTCATTTACAAAATCCATCTCTCTCAAATTCATATCAACTATTTAGCCAAAGACCTTTTATTTATTTTCAGCTAAAGACACTGTAGTGAGTTACCAGCTCTCTCTGCAGTAGTGATGCAGGATACTTCTGCAGGTTTTTTATTAACTGATACACAGATGGATTTTAATTTATATTGGCGTGCTTCAGGAATTTTTTTTTTTTTTTTTTTATCACTTACCCCACTGCACGAGTGCTTAGAAAAATGCTGCACATGATCTGTAGGTACGTCATCTAGAGAGACATTCCTAGAGAGCAATCAAAATCACTACATACAACATATATGATTTTTAGTCATAATAAAGAAAACACCTATGTGAAGGGGAAATTTTAACAGTAGTCCTACTGCTACTTGAGCAACCAATGCATCAAAACAGATCTTAGCATCTGAAAATTGGTGAATACGCCTTACAACAACATGCTTCAAGCATTCAATCTATTTCATTTACAGAAATCCTACACATTAGAACGAAATCTTCCCTAATGGTTACTAAAACAATTACTGACTAAAAGGCTCTTAGATCTGAAAGCAAAAGGCACAACAAGAACTGATGACCTGACGCTGAAGTTGGATAAATTAAAACCAGGCACATATTTTTAACGACAGGATGGTGATCACTGGCACGACTACCAGTGGAAATGGTGGCTTCTCAGTCTCTAGATTGGAGCCAGCAGATAGAGCAAAGCCAAGTTACTGATTTTGATACATGTTAACTGAGTCAACCTGTATGGCGTGCACAGGTCAGAGCCTTAAGCCCTATTGGCACTACAGTTCAAATGTAGTAAGAGAGGCCCACAGTGACATCAAATGGAACAAGCAAACATACTCCAAAAGTAATAACTGAAAACCTCGTCTTCCTTTCCACTTCCGTAGGGCATGCACATGTGCTGCTGATTTACATTTGATGTTTACAATCTTGGATAGTTTTTCCTCTACTTCCTCTCATATAGTCTTCATCTGAAGTCTAACTGAAAGTCAGTAGGAATCAGCTAGAGTATTTTCCTTACAGGAGCAATAGCAGTATATCACTAACAGGTGATAAAATGATTGAGAGGACACTGTAGATAATTTCACATCCATAGTAATGTGTATAGGAGAAAATGTGTAAATAGTCCCTATTTTCTGCTTCTAAGGCTGAATTTTTATTTTTACCATCTCCAAATGTTCTTTCATTATTCTTCTCTCCCTCCAGCTCCCACAGTCCAGGAAGGAATATCCACTGATTTAACCTCAAGATCAAATAAAAACAGTATCTGTGTTACATTTTGCTATACACATTGTAACATATCATCCCTGGAGAAAACCACTGTTATTTAAACATTAATAACATAATCAACTCTTTTTTACCAAAAGGAGCCCATAGTGAGTAGATTTTCAGACATTCCATTTTCTGCAATACCTCTTCTGTTTAAAAGGAAGTAGTCAAACCGAGTCACTTGTGGCTGCTGTTAACAGGCCCTTTAAAAGCATCATCTGTGTTCAAAGATGCACTTCAAACATCTATCAGCATAGTATCTCCATTTCAGATTTTAAGAACATTACTAGCCTTTCTTCTTATGACAACAATTACGAGATGCAGATGTTCCCTTTCTATCCTTCTGCACGTACTTAGAAGTACCACTAAACTGTCAGTTCAAAGCCTGGATTTCTCCCATATCTGCTTCTTTTTCGTTCCCAACCCATTTTGCTTTTGTCATGCCCTTTCAAACCCAAAACTACTGAAAGTTATGTTTAAAGAGGGGCTAGGGAAGATCTCAGCATTTTTTTAGTTACTCTCTTGATAAATTCTGAAGATTAATTTATGGAATCTAAAAAACTTTGCTGTGTATCCCTGTTTAATGTGCATTTGGGTTTTAGAGAGGAGCAGGAAGAGAATAAGAGAAGTTATTACTAAACAATTTATGGATGTGAGGGATTAGGCTTCACTAACAGTAAAAAGAAAGAGAGAAAGTTCACAGCAGTTACTCATCTGCTAAACTCCTCTTTGAGCTGCCAACCTAGCCTCAAGTCACGAATGAAAATGACAGTTTTAAAGTGATCATGGGTAATGGACTTTGGGCCCCTGCTAATTAACTGTAAAAATAAGGACAATGCTTTCYTGTCCTGAGATCCAGCCACAACCACAGAATTCTCAAACACTCAGATGACAAGGACCGAATAACTCAGCAGGCCAGAACTGGTTGGTTGACTTCTGGATAAAGGATAAATTAGCCTAGCATGAGCCTAGGAACAGCAGGACCCCATATTCCCAGAGGAAGCTGCAGAAAAAGATTTATTACCCAGCCTCTAGCAGTGGAAGTCTCTCATCTCAGGTCTGTTAGGCAGCCGTGCTCTGAACCTCCAGAAGAAGGCTCTCTAGATAGGCAGCTCTCTTACTCAGTGAGGTATCGTGGTATCAGCCATGTTCTATCCCTATCCCTTTAACATGGTCTTCCTTCCAGTACTTTTCTTCTGGTAGGAGAACTCCTGCACTTCTCCAGCTCAAGCATACAAGTATTTTTTCCTTGAACGTTGGAAAGCTATTTTTAAAATCTGCTACAAATACTACAACTACTTCAGCATCAAATAGCTCTCATGTGAGATGTACAGAAACTGGTTTTCCTATATCCTGTACTTCTGCTAGTTAAATAACTGCATTGGGAATGTTTTGCTGGGGGGTGTTTAACTGAGAAATGCCAGCTGTCCATAGCCTAGCAATTCTATCCCACCTTGCTTGAAGGCCCACAGGATTAAAACTAAAATGCAGATTAGTTCAATCAATGTAGTAGTTCCTTCCCTGGATTCAGTAGGATGGACTTAAAACAGAAACTAAACACTGAGACGCTCTTTGTTTTAATGTTGACATGTTTAGACCTTCAAGCCTAAATTCAAACGTAAATATTATCAGTATTTATTATTTCAGCAGAAGCAACCATTACCACATGACTAAGAAATACCATAAACACAAAATTGCTCATACATCCCCTCCCCTTGTTCCTCAGCCTGATCTCAAGGAAGTCCAAAAGATTTCCTAAGTAAGTGCAATGGCAACTAAGAAGATGAATGATATTCAGTATTTTTACTGGATGACTGAACATGACTGAATGTAAGATTGCAAAGTTATTTTCTAACCACAAATCTAAAATAATCAGTAAGCATTCTTCATAAGCAAAACATGGCCACGCTTCAATCTTGCCTAAGATATAATTTGCTTATCTTAATCTACAGAGAATAATTTCATCAAAGCTGTTTCAGTATGTATGAACTTAAATTATCCTGTATCTACGTGAATACTAAAATGAGATTTTTTTTTTTTTTTTTTTTTAATCAACTCATGTCAGGGATAACTCACTAGTTACCAGGAACGCACTAGTCAAAGCAAGATATCTCAAGGCTGGTGGATCTGTATCAAAGGTACCCATCCACCAAAACTTCAAATCCACTCAAAGAAGCATCTTTTCACATGTTTCTTGTGGTCAAATTCTTTAGTCCATGTTACAGATTCCAGTGGTTCTATTTTGTTTTGGTTTGAATAYAATGAGCTAGAATAACTTTTCACTGACCATTTGCCTATTTTTTTCATAAGGTAGATATCTGTATGTTTTATTCTGTTGAGATAATCAGATCAAATATTAAAAGAGCAATGTGATCGATCTGAAATTACTGATGACATGGAATGCTGGATTTGTTGTTCTAGAGAACAGCCATAAAAGACRTAGAATGGCTTTCTACAAATCCTCACCATTTTACCTCAATGAGGTACCGGATCTAAGGAATGACTTACACCCATCCTTCTCACATCCCCAGCCTTTGAGGCAACTCTTGCGGCAACATGCACATTGAACTCAGAAYTCTGTCCCAAACCATACAACTTCTGATATGCCAATCCTGACTGTATTTTTGTGGGGTTTCAGGAATTGCAAGAAGTTGAGTCAGTACTCAGCTGCCATCCAACAAAAAACACAAGTCTGTAGGAAGTGGAACTGGCAATTTAACTCTTGGCACAGGGCACACTGAATTCTTCAACCAAGGCTCAAGCTGGGAGAAGCAGCCACTATGCTGGAGGCGCCATTGTGGGTTTTGAAATTATTATGAGTGAAGGTGAGATCTCACTGTCCTAGTGTTTGGCAAACACACAGGAAGACATGGACCTTTCTCTGACAAGCTTATCATTCAAACAGGTTAAACAAACAAGTATGAAGGAGGATGGAATACATAAAAGGAAGATTTAAACATTTCTTAAAACTTTTTATCTCCAAGAACCTCACGCCAGCCCTTCTGATCAGTTGCCTAAGCTAACAGGCAATGCAGCTGTAAGCCAATTAATCCTTTTTTTCTGCTTTATTCAAACAACAAGTAGTGTGATGTGTACTTAATGGTTGAGAAATGGTCCACTGAGAGCAGATCAACTCTCAATCTCTGTCCATTCCAGAAACTGCATTTCTTGTTACCCCAAGTAAAATGGTTGCCCATGGTTCATGCTTATTGCTCACCAAGTAGTTTTACCTGGTTGGATGATGGAGAGGATTCARTCCTAAACTGTCCTCTCATACTTTCATTTCACTGGATCATTCCTTTTCCCTTTCTTGATAGATATATTCCGTTTGTCAWAGCAATACCAGTAAAATATTTGCACTTGCTATTCTATAATAATCAGAAATCACAGTTACATACTTMTTATTATGGCGGGCAATGTAATTTTATTTTAGTGCTCACATACAACAATCTGAATTCAAACATGGTCACAAGGAAGACATATTGCAGAAGTTAATGATTAATTTTGCATCTTACTGAGCAGTTTTGTATGTATTCTGCTAAAGAAACAAAAATATTTTTGGCACTTCTAAAATTAGATATTTTCCATCCCATCTACTGTCTCAAAGCTAAGCACTTAGATATTGGTGAAAGTGTCCAGAAGCACAGACCAGCACTGATTCTGAGTCCCAAATACTGAGATAACGACTCTCACTGCTCCTAATAGCTGGCAGGCCAACACCTTTAATGCTTTTTCCTGTTAGGATCCCTTTTCAGGCTTCATTTTGTGTTGAATTTTTATCAAGGTCAATGCAAATTATCACAGCTATTTGAAATCARCTCAAGTATCAGGAAACTTATGAATTGTCCTCTGAAGAGCTAGCACTAGAGTAAAATTTCTCTTTATCCTCCATGCCCAAAGTTCCCTGCTTTTTCTTCACACACAGTGGTACAGCATGTTGCACATAAACACAACAAAAGAACCTAGCATGTATCCGTGCATGAGCATGTATCCATGCATGAGCATGTATGTTTGTACAATTTTCCCATATATACAAATATTTCCCTGTGGAGAAAGCTGTACTACTAACTGTACATGACAAATGCTCTTCTCATTGTTTAATGCATCATGTAATGCTACATGGATTTCATGGCTGTGGACCTGCCATAGCAACCAGAATATTAGAATAGTAAACACAGAAATCAGTAAAAACAAGTTTGCTTAACAGAAATACAGAATTACAAACAGACCAATATACAGAAGTTAACCTTCTTAGACAAAACTGATGGTTTGAATTTCTTGCTCTGCTAGTGTGTTTTGCCACTGACTTCAATGGGAGGCAGTATTTCATGTGCTATATCTCACTGGAAGACAGAGCTTTTTATGTTGAGGAACATTAAACTTACGTACCTTAACAATTAATTATAAACACTGCCTACAAACAGTAAAGCTTTGCCTGCAATTTTAGCTGAACTCTGAGAAGTACTGACTGCAACATATTAACTACYGTAAAGTAACTACCTTATTATATTCTGGCTGCCTGAAATTCCCATGCAATGTCTATTGGTGGACATATTTTTCACTTTATGTGATTTGTGTACTATAGTCACGTACTTTGGCTTAGTATTACTGTAGATTCTCACCTCTCTGTTTCAAGCCATCAGCTATGTGATACCCACACAGATGTTTTAAAAATCTATTGGATTTCCTATAAACTGATGTTGATACTTAAAAGTAAGATAATGAATATGTCRTAAGGACTTAGCAACCACAAAGGTACAAACAGAATGTAAATACTTTCATTTAGTACTGGCTGTAGTGACCCTGTGTCAAGAGTACCATATKCTATTACTAGGAATACCTCAGTATACCTTTTAAAGTTCAGGTATGAGAGACTGGCTACCTCAGAGTGAAGATAAATTTCACTTCATAGTTCAGATATGGAGAGAGAGTTTATATGAAATCCAGACTGAGTTGTCAAGCACAGGTAAAAAAATTAACCATTCCTCTGATCATAGGTCAATTTATCACAGAGATAGATCTAACCACAGTATTTACACATTCAGAACAAGTAATGAAGTATGAAGCACTGTTTCACCAACTTACAACCTGCAAACAAGAAACCTTATTATATTATGGCTATAAAACTGACATCAATAGTATATGATGACTGTACATTCATTTTAACAGCTTTAAAATGTGGATCTACACCTACTCTTTCCTTAAATCCAGGAGATTAATCTAGCCATATATCAATCTCAGTCTTTTTTTTTCTTTATGCTAGTGTACTCTTAGAATTATATCCAGCATCTATATCTGGCATACAAAATAACCATTATCAACAGTAATCATTTMTGTTTTGTGACCGATGAGTATTTCTACTACTGTAAGAAGTCAAGGGAGCGTACTGAATCCTGTCTGACTCAAAGGAGTCAAGGGGAAAGGGAAAAACATAGCCCAGAAATTCCTGGGAGACCTGAGCCGCATTTGAGAGCGGGCACTGGGGTGTCGGCCCCTCGCCCTCCTCGCCCCCCGGCCRCACACCCACGGAGCACCGGGAGGGAGCCCGCGGGGTAGCGAAAGCCTCCCGCACCCTCTCTTTCCCTGCGAGGCACAGGGACGGTCCCAGGCGAAAAGGTGCTGTCTGCCTGTCGGCCAGAAAGAGCAGAGATCACCGCAGCGCAGGGCATCCACGGAACGAGGCAGAAAGCCCTAGCATTCCCTCTTCATAAATGAGCCTCACCTCAAAGAGCGGGTAAGAAAAGACGCTAGTGACAACGAAGAACAGCCTGGATTTTTCCACAAATACAGTATCACAAGGCGTAAGACCGATCTCGCCGTTCTGAATCCCCCTGCCTTTGAAAGCAAGGCGCTTGACACACAGGAGCCCCTCTGCCATTGCAGCGAGGTGAGGCTATTATGGAGGCGGCCGCAACTTTTACTGAGGAAAACCCGAGGCTCCCTCGGCCGCCAGCCCTCCCTGCGGAGCGGCTCCCTCTCCCCGCGGCAGCCGGCCCCGCGCTCCCGGCCGCGGCGGGCGCCCCAGCCCGCGCCCCAACCCCCGCGGCTCCCGCGCCTCTTACCCTGCTCCGCCCGGGCGCTCTGG
>NW_028185816.1:1784087-1864733 GCF_003343005.1 Rhea americana
GGGCTGCCGCTCGAGCCGGCCGCTGCCGGCGCTGTTCAAACCTGGTCGCTTTCTGCGGGTGTAGCGACAGCCTGAGAACAAACGGGCTGGAAGATAGTGCTGGGGTCGACTGAAGGGGCAGCAGGTAGCCATTTCCTCAGCCGACCAGCGCGTGGACACACGGGTGTCTCTCTTCACCCACCTCTCCTACAGTCACTTGGTGACCCTCTCTGCCAAGCACATGTAGGCCGCCAGGGCGGAGGGGGAACCTTGAGGGATCAGAGGTTGGCCTCTGCGATGCTGGAGGGCACATCGGGAAACTGATGGGCTTAATAGCATGGATTAAGTAGTACTATCACAATAGTAAGATGAGTATCAGATAGGACCGCAGCAAGGGGCAGAAGTTGCCTCCATTGCAGTCAGACCAAACACTAAATCACATAGTTTTCTATAATTTAAATTCTTTATTCTTTAAATTCTAAATTCTTTTTCCCCCCAGCAGTTGTTCCTGAGTTCTCTTAGTTCCCGGAGATGGTAGGAGCTGGAAAAAAGTGAACATGGGCTCTGGCAGAATGTGCGCTCCAGAAAGTTGTTTCTGAAGGGGTACAAGCCTTGCTTGAAGCGCAGGAAAGCTGCCATCACTTCAGAGCAACATCAGCAGAACGCAGGATGAATCCTTTTCAGCAAAGTTTTACGGATCAAGTTTGAGGTAAAATAAGCCTCAGCATCGACTAGCCACTAGCAACTAGTTTTAAAACAGCTGCCCAGCTATTCACAGTATCTGTACTGCAACAGTGACCTGCAGTTACATATTTATCTAGTTTAGCACATTCAGAATGTTACAAATACTCAGACATTAATGTCCCCTTTGTGCTATTTTACTTGCTTTTTTCCTAAAATCACTAATTCATGCTACACCGAATTAGTTTCCACGTGACTACTAATAATTATCTACAAAGAAAAGATGGCAGTTTTRTGATTATTACAGTAAAATGGATAGCTTACTCATCATTCTGGTTCTTTAGGGCTAACGTTTAGTGCAGGGCCCTCTGGTGGTACCTTTTATAATCTATGTAAAAAAACATTGAATTACTTTCATTTTTTTTCCTGGCTTTTGTCGTAACTAGATCTTTACCATAGATACTACAGTAAGTTGATTTTTATTTTTTTCCTCGATCTAACTCTTAATCACTAGTCATSTTTTTTATTATACATTATGTAATTCAATCTTTAAATCATAAATCTCTAGCAGATTTGTTATTTCAAAGGATTAAAAAAAAATGCACATTTTCCAGAATGATTGGGAAATAGGATCCTTACACCTAGGAAATATCACTAAGTCTTACCAAGTAACCGTAGTTAACTACTTCCAAAACCAACCTTTTTGAATTCCATTTATCTTCATTATCCAGAAAAGTAATTTCAAGCTTCTGCGAGGATATCTGTGCATCCATACTTGATACTGAGACTTGTTTTCCTACATACATATTCTAGTGGGGTATGCACATGCTGCCTGTACTTGATATCAGGGACTTTTCTTTGCAAGCATTACGTGCATGTTGCCCATACACTCCCTTACAGGATTTCACAAATGGAATAGGGAAGTGCAGTATATCTATTTGTAACTCAGTTCCCCTCAGCTGTGGAATTCTTAATCCTAGAAAGTAGCCTATATGGTGGAAGGGATCTCTCATGATGGATAAAAGAATCAAGGTGCTTCATGTCAGTGAAAATCTACTCTTGTTGGCTAAGGAGCTTTCTTTTGTTGATTATTTCACCTGTGTGACCAGTATGGCTCTAGCTGGGAAAGAATAATATTATACTATGCAACATAACAATAAATCATCCACACTGAGACTGAAAAGCACATTTGCATGGACTCTTTGATCTTTGCGCAGAGCAACAGGTTGAGGACATCTGTGTGATCTTGGTTGAAATGAGGAATAAAACCCAGGTACAAAAAAGAATGGGAAGGAGCACAGGGGACACCTGACATTATCACTAATGGAAAGCAGGACTGGAAAGATTTCATGGACACCATACTCCCTAAGAAAGGCTCAGGTAGCCTTTCCTTGTTTATTAGATGCTTCCAAAAAATCAAGATTATAAAATACGTGAAGATATTGGCACTATTCTCTATGGGAAATGTGAGATACAGATATTACTATCAACATGCATTTAGAAGTCAACATGCGTAAGTCTAAATGTAAAGAATGAAAAGTAATGGAGGTGTTTTTTAAAAAAAGGAAGTAATAGAGGTGTCTGGAGAATTCAGACAAGGATTTATTCTCATGTATTCTAAGGGTTTAGTCAGATGGTATGACCTCCATGCATGGAAGAAAAAGCAACAGTAGAAAATCAGTAACAGCAGTGCCTTCTATTTAGCAAAGTAAAGCTTTCTGAAACATTTTGTTATCAAAGTCATTTACACTGTCAGTTTAATGTTCTACATTTCATTTATGACAGTACCTTTACTGTAGTTTTAAGCACAGAAACTATGCTGCTTCATAAATATGTGGACCTAATACCCTGCTTCTTGACAGGTTTTTAAACAGTAGATTTCAGTAAATACTGTAACTCAATGATAGAATTAGCACACTTGGCTGACTATAGTATAGGCAAATGTGTCTTCCATGGGAGTCAAGTCAACACCAGTTAGGCCATCTGGAGGCAGTGACAGCATGGGGCCACTCAGGGCTCTGCCATCTGCAGCAACAGGAGTCCCTTCCTGCTGTCCAGGCAGCAGTTGCCATAGGCTTGGTACAAGCTTCAGCAGCAACAATGTATCTGCTTGTATCTGGGCCAGATAATCTTTTCCTAAGGTTGTAAAAATGGGACATCCAGGACAAAGAACCTTCAGGTTTGCTGAAAATCTGCATTTAGTATAGCCATTCTCCTAATCAAGCTCTGGAAGTTACTAAAACTTAAATTTTCAGAAGGAAGAGAAGCTTAGTCAAATGATTACATCGCAATTTGAGACTTTGAACCCCTCATGTGAATTTGATCCAGCCTTGATTTGACATAACAAAAATAAAAGTCACCAAAAAATATCTGCTGCAATATATATTTTAATTCAAAGTGAATCTCGACAGTAATACACCATAAATTCTTATTTTGACACTCACCAAAATAGTCACCTGGAAAACCCGCTTTTTGTGACAAAGTACAGAAGGCTTGGTCACATTTAAATCACTGAGAACTAGAAAGAAATACTATCGCAAACTGTAAGAGACATTACATCCATAAAAAATTTCCCAGTCCTCATATTGTAATATTGCACAGTGCAATTGCTACATGGCAAACTAGTGTAGCATAGAAATCCAAAGCNAAAAAAAAAAAAAAAAAAAAAAAAAAAAAAAAAAAAAAAAAAAAAAAAAAAAAAAAAAAAAGGAATAAAAGCCACAAGTCTACAAATTGTTAAACAGTAACAGTTCAAACTTATTAATCAAGTCTATATCACTGGGTATTTCCAGAACAAATCTTCCTACAGCTTGCAGTGTGATTTAACTTTTACTTAACACAAACCAAATTAATTAGCAGTAAAAACAGAAGATTTTAAAATTAAAACAAAAAAGTTAATACAGTAGCATACTTGATCAATAAAACACCCTGAAGTTAAAAACTGAACACAAGAAATTCATATAAAATCTTGCAAATTAAAGTAATATGCAAATATGCAATTCTGTAGTCATGCAGTGTTTTATTTAAAAAAGGCATTAAAACAATCATATGTATAAATGTTTCTCTGAAGATGACTTTCCCCACACACACACACAGAAAAGGCCCTTTCCCTGAAAGCTTTTTTCTGCAGGTGGCCCTTGGACACTTGCTGTTACAAGAGTCTATTCTCTCAGAATGTATTGCAGGATTGGGGAAAAGTCATCCATTATTCAGAATTTAAGCTGGGGCAGAATCCCAAATATTTCATTCATTGAAATGCAAAYATTTCTAAAATTACAATATATAGGAAAAGCAGCAGATCTAATTTGGGGCACCATTTACAGCAACTTTTTTCTGCATATGATAGGATACTCTTGTGATATACAGATAATTGTGTCAATTTATCAAGCACATTTAGCTTAATACCTTAAGCACAGTAAAAAGAAAGCACAGTAAATACATTAGACAAATGAAGATCCCCATGGCCCCACAGAAAATGCAGTAATTTTTGTTATCACAATAAAAAATTCATTTACTCCATTTGCACTGGTGATTCTTGGTGTGTCCATTGCCTGCAATGGAGTAAGTACCAAATCAATTCCACACAAAGGAGTTAACAGAAAACAATCTGTTGGACCATATAGTACAAGTCTGAAGTGATAAGGTGGATATCCAATTTGAGCATTTTCTTGACTCCATATATTTAGGCTTCATGTATGTGTTGATAAGATCTCAAATTAATCAGGATACTCCTAGTTTCTAATGTATATTTTATATACACATTTATACTTGTAAAAAATGCATAGAGTTGATTACTAAAAACACTGAAACTTTTGGGAAAAGTTAGATTTCTTAATTTTCAGTGTGATTAAAAATGTTCTGCTGGTACTGTTTTTTAATGATCTAATACTGTTGTATTTTAGTTATTATTTAAAAAATAAATCAAATGTAGGCACATTTATTTCATTTAGACATTCATTAAATAAAACACTGCTTGTGTTAGTGGAGTAAAGAAAAAGTTTACCAGTTGTTAGCTTATTGACAGAGTTAAACTCAAATGCTTTGCACTCTTATTCCAGTCAACATTGTAAAGATTATATTCCAGATTTTTTGTTTTAAAAAAAGTTAAGTCAAGCCTGCAAGATGCAGCTTAAGTGTCTACACAATGCCAATATAAAAACATAAAAAAAATTAAGTTACATTGATACATCCACTTATATGCAGTGATGAGCTCAAAGTTAATGGAGATAAAATACTGATGCAAATAACACACCCCAAAAAACATATGCAATCATCTTCCATCATTTACAGTATAGTAGTTACGACACTCCAAACATGAAAACAAATTAAAAAAAAAAATCAAAACCTGGTTTCTATTTCATGTAATTAGACTTGTACAGAAATTAGAAGGCTAAGAAAGAACTAGTAAATCACCTAATTTCACAGCTATCTGAAGTGGCAATCATTATATAGCAGCTTATCTATGATACATTCAAGATAAATGATACAATTTATTACTTGCCCATAAGCTAAAACACAGCCTCAGTTTAACACCTTCTTTAAATCCCATCTCTACACTACAGTATACTTGAGGTCTATGAAAAAAGTAGCTACCTTTTATAGGAAATGGATGATTAAGTCTTTGGTGCTGCAAAAGCAACTTCATTTGAACAAAACAAAAAGACACACTTCCTAAGGAAAAAAAAAATGCAAAAGCATGTAATTTACGTCCCTGACGGAATGTATTAAATAAGCAAACACCCACAACAGGCTAAAACAAATACTATAATGTAAAAAGACTAAAATCTCTCCCATGCATAAATGAAAGATTGCACACAAAGAACTCGCATCTTTTCAAGCTTCAATAGTAAATATTCCACTACTATTTATTAAATACTGCATGGTTTGCTCAAACTAAGATGAAATCACATCATGAATCAATAAGCACTTTGCTTTTTTCTTTCATTATCTAGTCAAAGTCATGCCTACTGCACCTCTAAATATTTTATTATATCCAATTAAACAACTACTTTGAAAATAAACTACTTAGGTTGTATTGCAGTTCCATTTAACAGTATGAAATACTGTGTTGTGTGTCACTACTCAATAGCTACTGAATCAACTTTTCTTAAGCACTACTAAAATCTTTTCTTGAAGCTAGATCATTCTTGGGGGAGGGGGGGAGGGAGACAGCAAAACTCAGCTAGAGCAAAACAGTGCTGCCTTCCTGATATGGAAAAAACACCCAATACTAAAAATCATACCACACAAAACCCAAAATGAGCATTACTCTATCAAACAAAAACAAAAACAAAAAACAACAACAACAAAAAAAAACCCCACAAACAAAAAACAGAAAACCCCAAAAACAGCAGATCTGATTTTTTAAGTGCTGCAGTCCTCAACATTTATATATAAGTAATAACATTAACAACCTCAAATATTTAAGGCACTATGTGTGGGAACAGTTTACAATGCAGCTGAGATTATTAGGACAACAACATTTAAGAGCAACGTTTAGGCCTTTTTTTTTTTTTTGCCCATGCAAAAGACACATGCAATGTGAAGAACAACAGCTCAACTTTTAGATAAGTGACTCAACATTTAAACACCAAGATACATAATACAAACAATCTACTTCTACACTGTACTGCTGACATATGTGCATCTGTTGCTCTAATTCTGTACACTGAATGGCTTCCCAAATGTAGACGTGTCTTGCACTAGTTAGAAGGCAATTTTATAAAAAATAGCAGGAGCAAAATCAGATTTCTGCTCCCATAAGTCACCTGTCTAAAGTTACTATATAAGAAGATAACATGACCAAAGACAAGTTATACCAAATGTGCAAAACACATTAAAAGTGAGTTTGTTTTTTTTCTTTAAAGCTCAGAGTTGTTTAAATTGCACCCAAGTCTACATGATTCAAAAAAATAATTTTCCTGTTGTGCCATGGCTAATATTTAATAAATACCATGTTTCTTCTTAAATCAAACTTCTGTATCATTGAGCTTCCTCAACATACTGTACTTGAGTTCTCACATAAATGGATACTGGCTGAGTTTTGTTGGACTCAATGGAAATCCTGTGTAAGCAGGTGATGCTGCAATGTACGAATGCGGTGGAAAAATTGGTTTGTACTGAGTCTGATGAATGGTTGGGGAAGGTAAAAGACGGGGATTTATGCCAACTGGAACTTGGTGAACTAGACCACTGGGATGAGATATATTGTACGTTGGATGTTGTAATAAGGGTCTTGAGGTACATGGAGATGCAAGGAGGTGGGCAACGGGTGCAGCAGTACTAAGGGGTGCCGATGATGGATACTGAAGGATAGCAGGCTGTCCTCCCAGGTGTGTGCTTCCAGACAGATGCGCGTGCATGGTCGTGGGATTGGGACTTCCTTGTGGCAGCGAGAAAGCATGACCGGCAACACTCGCTGGGATGTAAGCCTGCTGTCTTCGATGACCATAGTTTCCATTCCACTCCTGTGGCCCAGATCCAAAGTGCTGAACCTGTCCACACACAGAAATGGACAGGTGTTAATATTGCAAAATATAAAGACAGTTTGAAAAATGGAATAATGCACTAAAACTAATTAACTTAAAATCAAGAGAAATATAGAGACAGGAATAATTAAATGCTTAAATTAAAAAAGGCTATTAGATAGTAGCACAGACAGGAAATCTTGACAGTAAGAGATGATAAATAGAACAAGTTATTTTAATGCTTTTGCAAAAAAAAGAAAAAAAGAAAGAAAGAAAGAAAAAGAAAGAAAAAAAAAAAGAAAAAAGGATAAAATGCCATGCTGGGCTGTTTTAACAGAAATACCATGTATCACATGAGCAAGGTGCTTATTCCACTCTACTCAGCACTGGCTTGGCATCAATTGGAAGTGCTGCATTCAGTTTGGGCACCATAATGAGGCACAAAGAGGACAAAGAGAAATTTTAGAGGAGAGCAGAAAAAATAATAAACGGATTGAAAAATATCTGAAACAACTAGGAAAAAGAAGTCTAGGCTTATGATCACAGAAAGATGTGATAACCATTAACAGTTATAAAGAGACAGACTAAAAATCAATTACTCCCATTAAATGTCACAGAGTTTAAACCACAAAGGTATCTACCACAGAAAGAAGGATCAGCATAATTTTTCAAATGAAAATAAAATTCTAATTTCTCCCAAGAGGATGAGGAACTGCAGTCCTTGAAGCAATTAAAATTCATACTATGCTGATCGTATGAAGGTTTGCTCAGAATTAAATCAATCCTTCTAACACAATCACACAAAAGGAGAGATCAGATCCTCCACCAAAATGTTTCTTTCAATCCAAACTATTCAAGCAATTATTGGTAAATGCACACTTACATTTAACATTTAACTTGCAATTAATATTCATAGTTACTCTGCAAGAACTATACAGACARGTACTGTTACATTAAATGTACCCTTGGATACCTAAAAGCTCCACACAGCCACAGCTCAAAATCGATTAATTAAAGGGACTTAAACCTAATCAATGCCATGTGTTAACTTCAGTTCTCAGCCACAGTAGATACATCTGCTACACTGATGGATAATAATAATAAAAGTGGCTTTTAAATTAGCTTTGGGTGTCTTCTTGCAATGGATAGAATACAATAGAGTACAATACTCCACCCAACCTCAATATCCAACAGGCAGGGGAAGAACAAATTAGGTATGTTAATCTTTATTTCAACTCAGGATACTCTCAGACTAGGAGTATTTTCACACAGACGTATCCATGGGATTTCCAAACACTTTGCACTGCTAACCGAGACTGAAATATAGCCTCAGTTTCCAACTACATTATGCATTTTAGCATTTGGATATAGGAAAAAAAAATACGCTAGCATTTATTCTATTTTGCCTTGTGCTTTGATTTAGGTGTTGACAATTTTTTTCAGGATAACTTTTTTTTTTAAACAAATATAGCCAGCTGCTTTAAGAAAATGTTAAAAAATGAAAGATACATATGACTTGCCCAATAAATTGAAGTCCACTTTTCAAGATTTGAACACGTCTGCAATCAAGTTGTTGAGAACCTGCAGTTGCCATTTACACCAATTAAAATTGTAGTGTTCAGCACATTTGGAACCAAGATAGTAATAATATTTCTTAGATATTAATAATTACACATACCTGACTGAAGTTTATATGTTGCTGATGTAATGCTGATGTCAATTTTCGCTGACGGTTTCCCATAATAGAAGACTGGTTTATTCTTCCCAGGACAGACCGACCCTTTTTCAGTGGCTGGCACCTAGTATCTTCCAAGATATAAATGAGAAATGTTATGCTTTTCTTGTCATTATTCTCTTCTAACAATCTAAAGGCAAAATTTCATTTGCTTCAGCTGCTACTAGATGGAATTTACAAAGTGAAAACTAGTCAAATAATAGAATAATTACAGTTAGAAAACAGAACTCAATTTATAAGTGTTTATTTACAGCTCAATAGATACATGTGTAAATCAAAATCTTCATACATATGGCTATTGAATAAATTATTCAAATTTCTATTCTGTCTGTTGTTATAGTAAGGAAAACTCATCTGGACTAACTTACCTGTATTCACCACCTGTTCATCAAGATGTAATCTGTTTTCAAGTCTCATTGGTGGCACCACCACCGTGCAAACAGCTGATTTGGTTTCGGAGTTAACTGACGCTCTTGTTTCTGTATTTTTATTGGTGTTAGCTACAAAGCCATTTTCCACAAATGGGCTGTCATGTCCCGAAGAGTCCGAAGTTGGGGAACCATCTACAGTATCGCATCCACTCTCCTGTTCATCATCTGACATGCTATCAAAACATAAAAGTATTGCATAACAAATGCATTTTCATAATATAAATGCATTTTTGGTAAAATACTACATAAAATTTATAGAAATAAAACAACTCAAAGGCAGTTAAAAACATTGCATTTTACTTATGCAAGCATAGGCATTCAAATGGCAGTTGAATATTCAAACTTATTCTGCCCACAAATTCTCTGGTTCAGAGAAAGACAGAAATAACTTTTATAGAAAGATTTGGATATGTAACTTGCATTTTTTTTTTTGTTAATATAGCTTTCTTGTAAACTACCTAAAATTTACATTTTCAGACAGAGTAAAGGGTTGAAGATGGTTCAGGAAGAAACAAAACTAAAACATGACGGTCTCCTTATGCTTATTTTACTGGCAAAAGAGAACACACTGAAATAATTTCCTTCTAAAATTCAGCCCCATCTCAGAGTTTGTGGAAAGCTCTCTCCTGGATCAGTCATATTCACAGTCAGCTACAGAAAGCTCAGGATGTTTTCTGCGCAATAGCATACTGTTCTTTGTCATCTGCACATCAATCAGTAGGAGCTAAACTCAATCTTATCGACTGAAAAATTAGGTCTCTTTTACACGCCTCTAGAGAGCGCTGCATGTGCACAACTGACAGATTCTCCTTCACAGATTTTAGATTAAGGAAACAAATGAAGGCCTACTTTTATAGGGTGGCAATTTTGGCCTCTGCAGTCTGTGAAATGCATGTTGATCAGGTGGTACAAATCCATTTATTCTACCACTGCTTTTACTAAAGCAACTGGAAGGGGGAAAGAAGTGGAGAAACCAACTTACAGTAACAGCCTTTTCTACAGTTTATTGAAGCCAAGTTATTCTGGTAACTTCTAATCTGCTGCATCCTACTTTGCTTATTTAATTTTGCAAGATTTTTATTCTAAAGAAGTTATGTGCAGTATATTTCTATTTTGAATATAATTACATTTTCAAGAAAGTGAAGAGGCTCTAATAGGAATACTTAAAGAACTAGGTTGTGCAGTTATAGGTCACTAATATATTTTTAATATATAATTCAGCCTCTACCATAAAGTATTAACACAACTACAACTATTGGTGACCAGATGGCGATATCCTAAACATTTCAAGATTCCTATTAAAACCAAGCCTATGGTAAACTAGGATTTTTTAATATTATTATTTTTTTCAAAAAACTGAAAAGAGCTCAACTTTTTACCTATTGGATCTCTTGCAAGGGGATGGACTAGACTGTCCCGAGGAGCTAGTACTCAAAGTGCTATCAGGACTGCTTAGAGAACATACGCGGTCAATATTCAGCGTGTGCTGGCAAGCTTCACAGTCAAGGCTTCCTTTGCACCTACCACAAAGAAAAGAAAGTGAACATGCATACAATCTTTCATTTGTTCTTGCTACACACCATTGACTTAGGTGTAATTAAGGATAAAAAAGGGTCAAATATAAGAAAAGGTCTCTTAAATGTAGAAGGTTAGCCAATTTCTTGTTTTTTTTCTAATTCAAAACAGATTTCAAACTATTTCAGAGTTCTTTTGAAGTTTTTAGACTAAGGGTGTATTTTTTTTGAAACTTACTAAATGAATAAATGTATTACTGAAATGATACCAGAAGAAGTTTCTACTGCAAATAAAGATCAAAGCCTTTAAACATTTGACAAAGTTTGGATTTAAAATGCAGGTTCCTGTAGTTCAGGATCATTAGGAGTGAAAATGAATTCAAACGTTAACTTTTCTTTTAAAGTGATGTACGTTTCTTTGACAACTTAGTGAAGGAAAAATCCTTTTGGGGACCATGCCCAGCATCTGCTTTTGCACTCAAATGTCCACCTTATAGTACAGTTAAAGTATTTGTTACCCATATATATGTAAAATTATCTATTATATGCTACTGCTAGACCAATAAAATTGTTTACATCATTTAAAACAAAAAAACAGAACATTAACATTTAACATATAAATAGAGTATGCTAGTATTAAGGAAAAATCATGTTGGATCTAGAAGTATTCTGTTTTTAAAAAAATCTGTTATAAAAGACCAGTAAGTATGTTTCCTGTTGTAAATGCCTAACTTGCATAGATTAATAAGGTAGAATTTTGAAAGAACTATTTACTTCCAAATAATATATTGCTACAGAATTAACTTTTTAAATGAAATGTGATTAGAAATACTTTGATTAAATACAGTAGCTGCAATAAGACATGCAGCTATGTTTAAATAACATTTCAATAAAAGTAGGCATTGATTCTTACTCTCTCAGTGCATGTGTTCGTCCTACGTCATCTTCATCTGTGTCACTGCTAATGGTGATCACACTGACTGCCGGGCTTGGGGAACCAGCAATGATGATAGCCTGACGCTGTTTGCTTGAAAGAGATGAATCAGGGTCCAGCCTGACTGATGGTTCGCAGTAGTTACTTTCCCGTCCTTCTGAGTGATGATTGTCCTGTGCTTCTATACAACTTAGTCTCTTTACAGCCTTCAGGTTAATTATCTTTGGAGATATAAATGCTGCATTTTGGATATTGGTATTTTGYAATGCATTGCTTCTGTGAAGAAAATGTATCATTTACCATTTAGTGAAACTTTGCCAACAGACCTGGAAACTGTACTATTTTTCAACAAAAAGACAATGTAGGTTAATACAACAATTTTCTAAACAGATAAAAAGAAAACCATAGAATAGTAAACACAGTGGTAAATACTTAGTAGATATGACTTCAGACATTAAAAACATTTTCCAGAAATATGCTAATAAGAAGCTACATTGTTGCATCCAGAATGAGTAAAATCTAAGATAGAATTTTGCAACAAATTTGAACACAATACATGGAAAGCATCATTTTCTTATATAGGAAAACTGCTTGGAAAACACCACCCCCCATCACCTCAAATCAAAACAACAAAAAAACCCTAGTCAAATTTCCTGAAAAGATTCTCCAGTGAATCTCCATGAAAACAGAAGTTCATTTTATTTGGATGAAATCCTGCCTTAACAGAAATCTGCTGTAATCACTATTTGTAACCTGTGTTTTTTCCTTTATTTAACATCCCTCACCTTTGCAAATAATTTGTATAGCAATGAGGCATATTTTCTTCAGCAAGCAGAAAGAGTATTTTTGGCTACCAATGAAAGAAAGACTATTCTTACGACTATCCTAAGGCATATGCAACCCTATTATATAATATCTCTTTATTTTTAGTTCTCTAAACTTGATACACCCTCATGCATGTAAGCTTAGGAATATCTCATTAGAACTACCTCATTATATTCATATACCTTTCCAAAGGCAACAAAGACAACTTTGCTATGATCACAGGCACAAATTAATCAGAGGGAACTAGGTGCTTTTGCTATGTGGAAATACTTTTTTTCATCTATTTTGTTTTACTAAAATAGCATTGAAAAAAATAGAACAGAAAGACTAATTTCCCCAAAAGACAATTTAATTACAGTTGTTGCTAACACACACACCAATTTTATAGAATATTCCCCTGCCTACTGAACAGCAATTATCTTTGAATCTTGTGAATGTTAGAAGTGTTTTACCAACCTGTTCTGACACAGTTTATTTCTCTTGGTAGCTGCAGGCTGAGGCCAGACAACATGTGCAATGCCCACACTAATTGGCTGAGGGGCAGACAAGGTTATTTGATGTGTTAAAAGAGGCTGTGGCATCACTGAATTGTAATGGGTGCCCTGGGTAATCATCTTCCTGAGGAGAAATAAAGGAAGTTTTACACTGCAAGTCATTTAAATTGCATCCACAGAGTTTRTTAAACCATTAGGGTATTACATAAAAATATGTGGACTTACCCCCAGTCTCCAAGCCTTTGTGGGCCAGCCACAGGATCAGAGGCTAAAGAAGTAGCAGGAGCTGCCACTGGTGCTACTTGCTGCCACGCAGGAACCAGTATTTGCTGGGTCTGATTCGACCATGTCTGTTGTGAAGCAGAGCACATTTCATGATGCAGTGAATGCCTGCATTTGTTTTAGCGGCTTGTGGTTCAGCACAAATACAAAAGAGTGACTGCACACAAAACAGCTATTGCAAACAGTAGTATGCCCTGATTACAGGGCATATTTCCACTAAAAATCTAACTATTTAGTAAATACTTTCTGTTTAAAGTAAACCAACCTGAGAAAGGATTCCTGCTCGAATCTGCAGTGGCTGAATTGCATGGGCTTGGGTCACCAATGGAACTGCATTGTCCACCCTCAGGGAGAAACTTGTGGGCTTGCTATGGTTTGTAGGAATTCCTATCAGGAAGGACAACACATGCACAAGCTTTAAGCAAAACATAATTCCTGCATAATTTCTGAGCAAAATGCAAACTTTAAGAATAAACTGAAAACATTTAAATAACATTTCTTGATGTATTTATTATCTAACTATCAATAATGTAGACCTTTCAAGTCAAATAAATCAATGTAACATCTAGAAGATTTTTGTGCTATTACTTATCTGTACAGATGTTCGAYGCTGTACTCTCCAGAAATAACTGCAAATAGCTACAACTTGAAAACAGAGTAGTAGAAAGCAGAATAACTTTGGCAGAAGCTTTTGCAAAGCTAAGCATTTTACTCTTCATCACAAGTTACATTAAAAAATATGAGCTGAATATAAGCTGAAACCCTTTCCTAGCTCTTTCAGTAGGCAAAGCCACATGCATAATGTCCCCTATTGTTAGTGATGTCTCTCTTGAGAGGAAACAACGCAAAATTTTGTGTGTACCACCAAATCTTTTCAATGGAATCCATAATCCTCTCCCTCCCTTTATGAAAATAATGCAAACTGTTGCACAGCTGGAATATTACAGCAAGAGCATAATAGGAAAAAAAAATGCAGCTCATTCTGTACATGGATTTTGCTATTTCCACTGGATACTAACAGACATTTAGTAATGCTGTAATGTTTATGTCAACTACTAATTTTAGATAACCTCGTAAAATAAAAGGGAAGAGAAATATTTTGAACAGAATATTACAACAGAGCAGCTATGCTAAAAGATATTAGCTAGGAGAACGTACTAATTTTGTCTTTTAATGCTACTTCTTGTGTTCTGCGCTTTAGTCAAGGACTAAGCAGTGTATGTTTAGAGGTCAGGGTAGGGAAATATCACTGCAGAGTCAGTTTAAATTTGATCTTGAATATGTTCTTTCATTCTTTATTTTAGTCTATGTAGTTCTAGTATGCCACAGTACAACACTAATTTGTAACCACTTGGTCAAAATTTTGGAATTTTGAAGTGTTGTTGATTAATTTTTTCTACACAGGCATCTAGAACAGCAACACCTCAACTCTGCCAGAGGCAATAAGACTTAGCACTTCGGGTACTCTGCAGGGAAGCCAAGTAGGGAAAAGCTGAAACAGAGCCAGAGACCATTAATATCCCTTTTCCTTCCTTGCCAGCAACTCAATTTCTCATTTATGTGATGAAACCAACACACTTCTTTTGTTCAAGGTGTATCAGAACTTAAATTAGGAAATTCATCATCATACTAAGAATACAGTATGTAAATCACAGAAAACATTTTCCTAACTGTTATGTTTTCAATAAATGCTTTGTTAATCTGGATATATCAAAACAGTAGGGTTTTTAAAGTATAGAATATGGCATTGTGCAAAGCATACATACAATTTAAATAGAAAATTCCTTAGCAGTACTAAGTGTGCTCAGAAGAAAATAGATCTCTCTGAAGCTATGCATTTGGTTCATACAGCCTCTGACACTCTGCACAGGGAATACTCACAGCTCTCAAGGGGTTCTGGAACTCCAGATAGAAGCAGCAGTGTTCTGCTGCATCTGTCCTTATCAAACGAGATAAAGATTTCCTGGGCTCTTTGTTTAGGTAAAATTTTTTTTCACAGACTCAGTCTGTTGATTTCTGTAATTTCAAACTAAGACTGGAGAACTTGGAAGAAGTTTGAAGATCATTCTGAGGAACCTCAGCTTCCTATGAACCCCCTCCTTTCAAGGGCTGATCTCAACAGCTCTCTTTGGTCATTACATTCTCAGAGCAGGGAGATTAATGCTATAAGCAAACAATATAAACTACATCTGCTACATTAGCAACAGGTTTCTTACTTGAGGCAAGAAAGGCTGCTCTGAGCAGCCTCTCTCTGATCAAACAACCAGAAAAGCAAGAGTTCTGCTGGTCTTGTCTAACCCAGTTTAACTGAAGCTTTAGAGACTCCTCAGATGTTAAGATCTGTATTTGCATGACACAGACATATTCGTTCAGTGAAACGGATGTCAACTCTATTACCGTGCAGACTCCTGAAGATGCTTTCCTTACGTCGTTATTTTCTACACTAAGGAAATACTTTTCTGCTAGCATTTCCACCTCACAGTCTTCCAATTTCTGATAATTAAAACCTCAACCAATTACTTCTTTTTACAAACACAAAGTTACATACTTTAGATCAATCTTTTATCCTTGTAATAAGGAGTTCAGCCAAGCTGCCACTTCCCCCTAACAGCACAATTCAATCAAAATTGTCAAGATTCAGTTAAATGTTTTTCAGTCATCAGAAAGCTGCAACAGTTCTATCTAGGTGTCCTGGCTCATCATAACTATAGGACAGTAAATGTGTTACTTAAGGAAAACATGCATACTGTTTACATAGGGCAGCCACATCCACAGTGAAGCCCCAAGAGGCTTCCAGCTGTTTTGTCAAACACTCTTTTGCAAGTACAATAATAAAGCTTTATTTTCCAGATAGACTCATCATAAAAAGTACTAGAAAAACAGAAGTCAAGATTGACATATTTCAAAAAAATAGATCTTTACCGTAAGAGACCTTCTTGTTGACAATGCTATTTTGAACTGCATAGCATAATCATTGCCCCCTTCTACTTAGTAGGTTTAACAATTGAGTAGCATATGACTGATTTGCACACTGTAGACTTTTTACGACAGAATTAAACTCCTTTAATATACAGCTTAAGTAGAAACACAGAAAAACTCAAATATCATTAACAATAGACAGCAGCACTCAGTTATCTCAGAAACTGTAATGATTACAGTTGAACATACCTTGGATAGTCGGGGGACAGATAATCAATGCCTGTTGGAAAACGTCATTGCAGCCAAACTGAGCAGCTCCCGCCTGCAGTGGTATCCCTTGGTGCAAAACTGAGTGAGTAGATGCAGTTAAAGCCTATTGGAACAGGTTCAACATGGACAACATTATAACTGTGAATATAAACTTCTCTCTCACCTGCTAATACAATAAAAAGCTAAAACAATGTATTAACATGAAAATTTTAAGTACACTCCAAATTAAACAATCCTGTTTGGCCACTGGAGGGCAGCATAATACAACAGTGCTTTATTACAACAATTCTGACTTGTAACTTTTAATTTTGAAACTTACTTAAAAAAACAACTTTTTAAAATTCAGAGAAAAATAAAAATAAGAAAAAGCAGTAAGAGATAGAAGATTTTGTAACTTATCAGATGTACTTTTTTCARTTATGAAATTAGTTCGATAAATTGCACTAACAGAGTTAAGAGGGGATATTTTTGGATGATAGAGAAGTTTTTACCTGACTTCTTACTGGGCCAATTTTGGTGAAACTTGCAGTCAGATTAGCTGCACTGCCTGAGGCAACTGGTCTCATAAGTGATGTTTTATTGCGATTACTCAAGTCATATGAATTTGATCTGCATTTGCAAACATCCATGATATGGAAACAGGATTTTACTCTATTAAAGACAGAAAATAAAAAGTTGCTTTAATTAGAGTTTCCCATTGTTAAATGTATAAAACAATTCCACAGAAAAAGAAAAAAAATAGTTCAAAACCCACAGTTTTCAGTTTCACAGAAGGGCAACATGAACAGAATTAGAAAAAACACTGCTATTATTATATTAGCATCAAATCTTCTCAATGCATATTTTCAAAATCAGGAAAAGTACTACTGTTTCCTGCTTCTTGCATATAACAACATTTTCTCATAACTGGATACAAGTAAATAAGACAGGAAACTAATGAAAAACTCCTTGCTTTATGAGTCTTATATTTTAAGAAATTGACACTGAAATAGCTGTTTTCAGAACTGTAAGAACTCTTTCAATGTATTCCATATTAACTAACGCATAAAAAGAAGTGTCTGACTGAGATGTTCATCCTAGGAAGGAATGTCTACTTTATTTCTCAACGACTGGTAGAAGCTAAGGTTCTTAATACTTTAAACAATAAAGCTCAAATCTCTACAGTGCTGAAGTTCTATAATCTAAACTTACAAATTACCATTGTAAAAAGCATTGCTCTAAATGTTATTTTTTAACAAGATCCATGCCTAGAGTTAGTCAGACAATTTCCTTGAGCAAATAGACATATTTAATATTGCAAGTACTCGAAAGAACTCTCTAGGATGTTAGAGAAGTGACTGAAAACTACTTTTTCCTGACACAGATGAAACATGATACTACTGTACATATGAATCACTACAACAGGGAATTAAAAAATAGTTTGTGTGTAACATACTGGGTGCTATGAGGAAAATCAAGGAGGTGCTTCATGGTAACAAAAGAATGGTTCAGGGTCTCAGCTGGAGTGATTCTTAAATCTGCATCAATCAGCAACATTTTCTTCAACAGACTGACGAATTCTCTCCGATCTGCCTTCTCTGCCAACAGGTCACTTCCTTCTAAATCCATCACCATGTTCACCTGGCATTGAACAAAATGATCAGATGAAAGACAATATACATTGAGTTATTTCTTTCTATTACTTTTTTTATTTTAAAATAATGCTAGTCAGTGATTTTACCATGTGAGGTGAGGTGAATTTGCTAGCTTATGCAAAAATGGATGGCTTGGAATTAGTGAATCTTTTCTGTTTTCATACACAAACTACTCCTCTTGCACTCTCCCCAACTAAAAACCTTGGAAGGCTTTATTCTCCGTATCTCGCTAAGTCTGGGACTCAGAATTCAAAAGTAAGATTTGGGATAGAGATCTTTATATGATCTAACTTAAAGAGGCAATCTTCAAAACCAAACACATACTTATGCCAATCTTGGAAAAAAAAAATTGATTCTCTTTTCAGGTTATAGGAGTAGGGGAGAATGAGAATTTCTTAATAACTTGAGAGCTATAAAACTAAAGAAAAGAGAGGATATACAATTAAGAACAAAATGATCTGAGAAGCTGTTAATTTCTCCTTAATAGACAAATAAAAACAATCAAAAACAATGAAAAAGAATAATACTGTTAATCTAGCAGGATGGATATCAAGTTCTTGTTCCACCCAGCATGGCAGATACAAGAGAAGAGAAAGCACATATTATATATAGTACTAATTTTTTTCCCTTGTAACAAATACAGTTACTTAACATACACAACAACAAAGGAGTATTTCTATGAAAAGAAATACAACAGACTGACATAGCTGGACATTTTCCTCAGAGCAAGGTATATAGATATAAATAGGTAAGATTGGTATACAATCAAAAACATTCTAGAGAGGTGTTTAATTCAATTACATATTTAAAAAAATAATTCATCATTTATCATTCCTTTTGCAAAGGAAGAATACTTTAATACTCACATGCACTATATCATCCAAACTGTTGAAAATGTACTTTCTGGCCTCTTTAGACTTCATACCTGTCTCTGCCTCATGTTCTTCCAAAGTCTCAAAAAAGAAAAAGAAAGCTGAGTTTAAAAGTTGATAATAAAGGACATTTCTAATTATAGAGTAGTTTAAAATATTTATTGGTCTAATAAGCATTGTTTTAAAAATTTTAAATATATCAATTGTATATCTGAGTTCTTTCTACGCTCTTTTACTGACTACTTTCATTTTCTAAACCTAAATACAAAAACTAGCAAATCTCACATCTTGGTTCCCCTGAATTATTGCAATAGATTGTTTGTAAATCATGTAGGAAATGTTGAAAGTCTAGCATAAAGTTGCATAATGAAACCCCTCTGTGTGCTTATATCTTAGATATCACAGATTTTCTATTATTTGTATGTTATACACTTCCACAAACTCCAACCATTAATTCTAAATGGCAGCAATACATCACATCATTGCAAAAAGTAAAACAAAAATCAGGTAGACTCCATTCAACTGCATAGTGCTCATCTATTCCTGTATCCTTTTTGTTATTGTTACATTTTTTCCTTCACAAACATGACAGTTACTGCAAGAGTTTTAAATACCAAAACAAACAAATCCTAAAGAATGAATGTGATGACTTGTTAATAATTTATGAGATGGCCTATCACTTTCTGTTATAGTTTTCCTCCTCCTTTTCAGATCATACCGGTAGGCAGTTTTAAGAGTCTATGTTGCAGGATGCAAATTAGCACCACAGGGMAAATTTTTTAACATAAAAATTACAGAAAAGTTTCTAAAATTAACTTTGACAAAACATGTGAGTAATCACTGTATCAAAGCTGTTCTCTTTCCAAAAAGCAGCATTCAATCTGACACGAGAGATTTAACTTCTGAAGGTTACCAGCCTTTGAAAATCAGGAGGGCTGTCTGCATCCAATCCACAAAACTCATTTAAATTCTCTGATACTGAAAGGCCAAGCGTACTGAAATGTAATGATCAGCTGCATGGAAAATAAGAAAACTGGAGTAACCACAATAATATAATTAGAGAATTCCTATATTGCCTGAAGCTCAAAAGCACCACCCCATGTATTAAACTTGGTTACTCAGCCCAGGGTGCATTGTGAATTTACTAAGTAACCATAGAGAGTTGCACTATTTGTGCTTCCAGCTTGTCAACTATTTGCTATTTGAAAAGTTTTATTTCAGCTATAACTGTTTCTTTACTCCAAGTCCCCTGTAAATTCAGTGAAACAATACCAAGAAATAATACAATTTAAAACAAAACTCTTTACATAGGAAGGAAATTAAAATGCTGGTTATGCCCAGTGTATAATAATGTAGCTTAAAAAGAGGTAAAATATGTGGATCATAAAAATACAGCTTCAGATGTTCTTCCATTGCATTGTAACATTCAGCCAACAAAGATTATTTTAGCATAATACCTGAAGAAAATGAGGCATACCCAATCATATTGTTTCTTAATCTCCTTTCTCTTAGGATCTTTCAATCCAGAAGCTCATTCCAACTAACTTTGACAGAGCAGTTTGGGTATCAGAGATAAATTCTTTAAAGTGAAGTGAATATCAGTGACTGAGCGAGAGAAAGACTTGCTTAGCACCTTACTGAGATGCAAAGCTTAATTTGAATTCAATTAGAATCATAGAATCAGTAAGGTTGGAAAGGACCTCTGGAGATCATCTAGCCCAACCTCCCTGCTCAGCAGGGTCACCTACAGCATGTCAGACAGGGTTGCATCCAGGTGGGCCTTGAAGATCTCCAGAGAAGGAGACTCCACAACCTCTCTGGGCAACCTGTGCCAGGGCTCTGTCACTCTCACAGGGGAGAAATTCCCCCTCGCGTTCAGGCGGAACTTCCTGTGCTTCAATTTCTGCCCACTGCCTCTTGTCCTGTCACACGGGGCAACTGAAAAGAGTTTGTAAATTCTTGCTACCTAATGCACATGTCCTAGCCACACAAAACCATCAAACAACTGGGAAGCCACACAAAACACATCTTTTGGCCAGCTGGTACTCGAGAAACATGGGAATTAGCTCAGTGTAGTATTTTTGAGGAAAGGGGTAGAGAAGCGAAAAATGGAAGGGATAGCAAAGGGGAACAGAGACAAGTCACAGAAGATACAGAGGGAGCTAATAGTATTATAGTGAAGCTTGTCTCTTTGGTTTCTCTGTTCAGAAAACAATATGCTTTTTTTTTCCTACTACATTATACTGTTTACCTTTAATCTCCAACTCGAATATGGTGCATCTGTTTCTCTACAGAAAAATCTTGCAGTTTTCGTTCCCATGCTTAACAATTGCTCCCCAGGCAAACCTTGAGTCTGTGAAATGTAACGAATCTGAGGAAGAAAAAAAAAAAATACAAGATATAGTTTAGCTCTGTTTTTCAAAATCTGATCCATACAGTGAAAAATTGTCATTTTATAGAAAAAGTAGCAACAAAACAAACCTTCAGAGGATTGAAATTAAGCAACTACATCTTCCATAGGAGAGAAACCTAACACTGAAAGCTTCATACTTCTCTCTCCATTTCTTAAAGTAAGCTATGCATAGCAAAACTTCTAGAATTGACATACAGAAACAAACAAAATTCTAATGCTTAGTCACAGAGCTGAGGGTTGTCACCTCAACTCATTCAAACACAATATATATTAATTCTAAACAGAAAATTAGTAGAAATGCTCTGTGTGCAGAAGTAGTCTTATTTTTTGGCATACTCTTATAACGCAACTCTATAAAAGCACACATACTTGCTCAGTTTCCATTTTATCCCTCTTTCAGATGTGATACACATGCATTTCAATAAAATGTTCCACTCAAAAAGGTAGCGTGGAGATAGCTTCCCCCTCAAACCAGCAAAAGGAATGGTCCTATTCCCTTGAAAATTTTACTCCTGAATTTGATTGGAACAAACAGGTCACTGGAAAAGGTGGAGCAGTCAGGGGATAATGAGAATGGAGGAAAAGTCTAAGGAGAGTYCTGAAGTACAATGAACCAAAAATTGGAAGATCAGATGAATTCAATGGAAGACAAATGTCTTGAGAGCTAGGAATATTTGAGAGAAGAAAAACTGATGGGAGACAGAAGGGAAAATTATGTACAAGGCTTCTAGTGAAAAAGAAAGTAACTGAGATTTCTGTTTAGAATTTATAGATATTGTGTTTGAATGAGTTGAAGTGACAACCCTCAGCTCTGTGACTACATGCAATGCCACCATCTTTTGATATTTAGTATCCTCCATAATTCTGTAGACCATGGAGTAAAGCAAATCCCAGTTCTGTTCATGTTAATTTGTTCAAATGTTATGTTCACGTTCAAATGTGATCATTTATCTAAGAACATTATGAAGTTGTGGAAATTGGGGGGAAAATTGCAATTTAGCAGTTAAATACCTCTGCATGTTTTAACAGAGCTCAGAAGGCATTGCTATTTCCTACTAAGAAGTGCAACTGTTACTGGATATAATCATAAATTAATACAATCACTAAGAGTTTACTTTTAAGGGCTATCTTCTCAGTTGCATAACAGGTGGACAGGTAAAAACACAGCGTAAAGTATTTTCCTTTTCATTTACTAGACTACACACACCCGCTAGCAGGAGGAAGTGAATTTCCTTAAAAGCCACCTCTTAAGATTGCTGTACGCACATACACAGGAGAGAAGACTTAATCACATTTCTCTGAAGCAAATTTTGCAGACCTACTCAAGAATGAAGACAGTCTGGAGAAATCAGCAGAGAGGAACCTCCCAAAGTACAAAGGGAAATGCAGAGTCCAGCCCCTGGAGAAGAAGAATCCCCTGCACCAGCGCAGGCCAGGGCTGACCAGCTGGAAAGCAGCCTCGCAGCAGACCTGGTGGACAAGCTAAATGTGAGTCAGCAACATATTCTTGCAGCAAAGGCTAAAAGCCTAATGCACTAGGAAGAGCACTGCCAGCAGGACAAGGAAGGGGATCCTTTCCCTTCTAMTCAGCACTGGTGAGGCCATAACTGGAGAAGTGGGTCCAGTGCTAGGCTCCCCAGGACAAGAGACACATGGCCATACTGGAGCAAGTCTAACACAGCGCCACTAAGATGGCACTAAGATGGGACTGGAGCTGAGAGAGCTGGGACTGTTCAGCCCCTAAGGGAAGGCATCAGGTTGGGGGATAGGGGGGAGAATTTTAGCAATGTGTGTAGGGGTGAAGGGAGGGTGTAAAGAGGATGGGGCCAGTCTCTTCTCAGTGGTGCCCAGTAGCGGGTGTAAAGAGGATGGGGCCAGTCTCTTCTCAGTGGTGCCCAGTAGCCAAACAAGAGACAATGGGCACAAAACTGAAACACAAGAAATTTTGTCTGAATATGAGGAAAAACTTCTTTACTGTGAGGGTAACAGAGCACTGTAAGAGGTTGTCCAGAAATCTGCAGAGTCACCATCCTTGGAGATACTCGAAAGCTGTCTGGACACTGTCCTGGGCAACCTCCAGAGCAGAAGGGTTGGACTACATGATCTCCAGAGGTCCCTTCCAACCTCAACCATTTGGTGATTCTGTGAACCCATCTGCCTAAAGTGATTGCTACTGTTGGAGAAGCAGTTATACCTCTTCTTCCACAGAGACTTCTCTCAACATGAGGATCAAACAAGTTGCCAGACAAGATATTAACTGATGCCTCTAGGAAACTTGAGTGATATAGCTGTCTTAACTAAGCACCTTTTAAACTCAGTATTCATTTATAAAGCAGGCATCTTATGTACATCAAGATTAGCTCTTAATCCATTTAGTTCTTTAAGTAAAATATAGCATCTTGGAAAGTGGTTACCACTGGTGATAATACTATTTACTCATACTACCTATCAGGGTCTAGGTCAAACTATGCTGGTCCTGGGCCTACAAACAGGAAGAAACAAGCGACTGGAAGAAGCCATCAAAGAGATCTGACTCTACAGTTAGAAGGAAACAACTGACAAGCGCCACAAAGATAAACAGTATACCTGAGAACACAGAGCAGGTTAATGACAGATCAGGGACAGAAAGTACTCCCATCATGAGGCGAGTGCTCTGCTCCCCGCGCTCTGCTGTCCTGCATGTGCCTGGGTTTGGTATAGGGCAAGACGGCTGCAGAGCAGCAGAGGGAAAGAAGAGCTAACTTTTTTTTGAAATGAGATTCTGCGCTGTTCTCAGAAAGCGTCCCATAGTCATGAGAGTTGTCTTTATGTCTTTATAGAGAGAATAGTACTTCTCTCTATAAAAATCAGAGGCTCAAAGCTATTTACTCCAGTTGCCACATATTAACACTCTGGGCTGCTTCCATCAGGACGGATCTGAACTTAATTTGAGGGAAGAATCCAGAGACTGGCAGACTCCTCCACAATTCAAATCCCTACGGCATCATAAGTCACTGATAAAGTGGTCCAAAGCCACACTCCACACCTAGAAGCAGCATCTACCTATATTTGAGACTGGGTCCAAAGATAAGGAAAGATGTTTACAGATTCTTCCTCACTCACAGCAGCACCTATTTAAACAGTCATTTACAGCAGTACACGGTAAAATGTGTGGAAACTATGTATTTTAGACCTTTCTAGTCTTTTCCTGTAGTCTGTCTTGAAACAAAAGGCAGACAGACTTGCCAAGTTCCTAGAAATTTTTGATATAGTATTCCAATTTATTTCCAAAATAAATGTCCCCACTTTTTCCTTTTTCCACAAGACAAGGTGAATCAGAATCCTGTTGAAAGTAACTATTTTCTTTTTCTTTCTCCATAGTAACAGAAATGCACTATACAAAGATCTTCTCACTATCAGTCAGGATACCAACATGTGTTTTACTCATAGATCACTTCCTACCCATTAAACACCAATCTGTGAAAATGAAAGAAATAGAAATACGGTATGTGACTGATATCAACACAACATCAGTATATTCTCTGACATCAATTTTCACAAAAGTAAAGTAAAATGCATAGATTTTTAGAAGAATAAGTCTGATCAAGCACACAGAACTCATATGAAAATCACAATTTGAATAACAAACAACATGCTGGAGGAAGTGCCTCTACGCTGAACGTTGACTCAGATATGTAGAAATTAGACAATGTTATTACAACTGTGATTTTCAGAAGTCTTCATCACTTTCCAATACCAAAAGCAGATGGGGAAGTCAGAAGTCTGATTACATTCCTTCCAGATTTCCACATTATGCTAGAAAATAATAAACCTCTCTCTATAAATGTTTTAAATGAAAAATGTTCTATGTCTTTCATTAGAAACAATAAAACATTGATTTTCTTAAGGCAGCTCACTAATTATAAAGATATYGGTGGTTAAAAACTCCAATAAAGTAAAAGGCACAGCTTCAAGTTTTATCATTACATACACACATACAGTATTATTACAACTGTTGATTATAGTTCCTTACAAAGAAAAGACTCTCAAAGTTCTGAGCTATGCCAGATTTCCAGAAAGCATCAGAATTTTCAGAAGATGACTAATTCTGACATCTGAATCAAGATCCCAGAGTTAAATCTGTTCATGGCAGTTCAAAGATAGATAATAATGCAATGACGGTAGCCACAGACTTCAGTTTCYATCAGAAGCAGCAGCTTCAATATCAAAATTTAGTTTGCAAGATTGGAGAAAAAAAAAAGAGAGACTTAAATTGAAATTTAATTCATAAAAGCAGCACAAAACTCAAAAGCAGCAGCATAAAAGTTCTGCTCTAGAACTCTGTCTATTTCTAAGACAATTATTAAGGCTAAATTAAAAGCATTGAATAGACTCAGAGAAACATTATTTAAAAGGAGATATGATTAGTATTACAAATCCTGATTTTAATAATCAGAAGTTTTTAAATTGCAGAAAGAGTGCATATACTTGTGAAATTATTATTCTACCTGGTCATATTCCAGTGCTCCTGGGTAGAGTGGCCATCCAAGAAACAGCTCTGCAATCACACACCCCAACGACCACATGTCTATGGCTTCACAAAACGGCAATCCCAGTATAATCTCCGGTGCTCTGCAAATTAAATGTGGTTACTGAATTTTTTTTTCCGTAGGGAAAAAAAAAAAGTAATTTAACAATCCAAGATAACAAAAGTATCTGATGTTTGAAAATTCAAGCTATTTACTTCATTAAAGACATAACTTCAGAAATTACATTTTGCTTTACCTAGATAACGCCTTAAGATTTTTGCAGCTCTTTGAAAMATTCTTCCTATCAATATCAGGTTGCTACATATCTGAAAATATATGATCTGCCTCAAGAATAGATCTTTCCTGACTCAATATTCTCGCCTTTCTTCCAATATGACCTCAATCATTTTTCCACTCAGAAGATCATAAAACGATTTTATTCTAAACAGAATAGGATGATTCATCTCAAAAAATAGTTATCTGAAAATATTCTTGCACACTTCCAACCTGTTCAAAGCTATTTAAAATATCAAATTAATTACACAGTTGCAAACCACGCATGCACTCAAACCAATTCAATGTGATCAATTTTTAAATCACTTTAGTGAAACCACTGCACTTTCCTAAAGAGTCCAGCTCTTATTTTTCACAGATGTGAATTATTTAACAAATTGCAATTGAATTTTCTTCTGTTTAACTCAACTGCTAAAAGGGCCTTCTAGTATTTACATTCTCAAAGAACAAAACTGAAGTATTCCATAGGTATCATGCAGTTTTATTTTCACGTTTTTTTTCTTTTTAAAGCTTCTCTCCCACTTCAGTTATAAATAAAAGGAAAAAATAAAATACATTTGCATAATACAGAAGGAAGCCTTAGACATGAAATAYTATTTAAAGCATCACTCTATAATAGGATTTAGTTTTAAAACAGGCAATCTGTTGTTAGCTTAACAAGTAAAAAACAGAATAAAAGTGGTTTAAACTAACATGTTAATTTATATCACAGCTGGGCAGAATTAGTAGCATCCAACTGGCCTCATAACATACTGGTAAGAAAAATCACGATTTCTTATCAACATAAAAGCTCAAAAATCTCATATGTTAGCACATGTTGGTGCATCATTTTAGCATTCTATACCCAAAACAGAAACCTCTAAACATCAAAGACCTAAATAGTTGGTTCATCTTATCCTCTGACATTTACCTGTACCAAAATATTCTTTACTTCACAGAAATGCACTGTATTATGAACAAATTCTTATTTTCAAGCTATTTTGTAGTTACATATTAGACCAAGAGCTAAATTATCTTCTTCACTTTTTACATGTTTCCTTTCTAAAAAAAGGCAGTAGTTGTCCAAATCCATATGTAGACATATCTACCTCCTGTGGCTCCAAAGTCTCTTGTGTAACAGCTTAAAAACTGCCAAACCTGGCTCTCAGGATGTATGTGCACTGTCAAGGGAAAGACTCCAGAAACTCTGCCCCATATTTGACCATTGGAATTATACTAGCTGTTGTTAAAGGAAAAAAAAAAAATCGAGACTTTGCTCGCATGCAAACTTTTAATTACAATAATCTTTGACATCAAACGTATGTATTTTTGTAACGTAAGATTATGACACTGCAGTAAGTATTTGATAATTATGTTACCTGAGAAATAGATCTAATATATCTACACACCATAGGACTAGAAATAGCAGTAGAAATGTCTGCACTCCGCTGCCAGATGGATTCCTCTCTAGGCACTGTTGTTAGAGATATCTGCTAAAATATGCTGCCTTTGTTGTATTATGTTACAACTCTGAATAGTTAACGAATATATACAGTCTATGGATATAGTGGCTTTAACAAATGCATCTGCTAAAATAAGCACTTAAAAAAACTCTTGTATTTACTTGCATCCACAGTTAATATGTGCACTGTATAAAAATAGCCACAGTCAGTCAGTCTGTCTCTCGCCTTTTTTGAGAGACAAGTTTGCAAATAAAGAAAGGATAAGGTTAGAAAAGTGGAGATTAAAAGAGAAAGAAATAAAGATTTTACTAAGGTTACAATCTGTTAGTTTTTCATGGGTACCAAGTAGTTCTGTGATACCAGTAAAAATGCTAACAAGTCTAAAGAAAAGAGACATATTGAAGAATGCACGTAATTCTTCACTTCTCAGCAACTAAACTCGTACTGATAAACGATCAGGAAATAAATGCATTGCCAAAATGGGCTCTACAATGAACAAAAATAAATCTCAGACTAGCTTAAGTGAGGAAGATAAATGGTTCTTACTACACAGATATTTAAAGGTGGTTGCTTTTCAAATTCAGTTCCTTCTGTTGTGGTCTACCACTGTCCACTGAAATGGCATAGCTGTCCCACCAAAAACACGGTAGAATTTTTACTCATTTTATTTGTGTTTTTACCGGCTCAAATATTTTTGCAAAGAAAAACGGCTTGTTAATCTTATGCTCATAAGCCACTTTTAATATTTATTTTAACTTCTGATTAAGATCAAGCTTGATAAGGGGGGAGAAAAGGGTTATGGAGGGAGGTGTCACTCTTCAAAATTTTTTTTTTATGAACCACAGTTTTTTCATGCAAGATGACATATTTTTATATGAATTTTAAGAGCAAAATCCTACCTTTCCCAACTACAATCACAGATATTAATGGAGTTAGGTATCCTAATGGAATTCAACTTAGCACCAGATCACTCAAAAAGACTAAATTAGTACTTCTCTGAAAGAGAGAAAGAAAGAAAAAGGGGGGGGGGGGGAAGAGTGCACTGCTACTTGATATCTGATATAAGTGACAAGAAACCCCATTCATCAGAAGCTACCTTAGTCCCCAACTTAATAAAGAGCATCTGTATTTTCCTATACTGGGATATCAGTGAGCAGAATCTAAGAACTTTCTGTAATTTCTTACTTAAATGGCATTAAATGCAAGATTTTACAGTAAACTAATACCTGTTTTCCTCTTATGAATGTATTTACCTATATTTAGAAAACTGAAGTAACAGAAAACTTTATTTAGAATTCAAGTGCACTATTACTAGGTTGGAAATATTTACCTTATTAAGTAACAATTCCTAGATTAACACACGGAAAATATTTTCTCATTTGACTTAACACAGCTTGATTCAGCTCTGTTGCAGCAGATGTTTGCAACAATCAGAAATACTCAAAAAGATGAAAGAGGCAAATGAGCACTGGCTTCAGCCTCTTGTTCAGCTACCGGCATTTTTGCTTGTTACATCACAAACCACGAACACCCATATTTTCGGTACTTTTATAAAAAAAATTATCAGAAAAAGACTCACAGTTTGTTCTATTAACTAGCATAAAGACTAGAAAGTTTCATAATGATTCTTGCTCCAGTATGTTAGCCAGCCTAGAAAGAGGCAATAAAATAAATAAATTTGAAAAAAAGTGAAATAATCCCCCCTTTAGAAGGAGGAATAAAAAAAAAGAAAACTTTTTAACAAGATCAAAACAAAACAGAAAAAAAACCCTTACTATAGTACCAGAAAAAAAATCCTCCAAATTTTCACACTGGAGGAACAAAGAATAAATAGCAAGATGAGCCACATGCAAAAAAGTTCATGACAAAAAAATGTAAGGAGTCAAGCTGTTTCAAATGATCATTACCTAGAAGTCTCCAGTCAAAAGTCTAACTTAGAATAAAAATTAAAATAAAAAGCTAAAAAATGACAGCTAATGTACATAATAAAGATCGAAGAGCATAAGGCATTAAAAACAGCAGCTTCCTGCAACTGCTAGTGCTACGGAAAAATCTGTTGAACGCACAAGTAATTTCTCAAGCGTGTTCCTACTGAAGTTCTTACAATAATTCTTCCCTTCCACACACATCAAACAAAACATTGATTTTGAATCAATGAAGATTGAACAATTTTCTTTTGTATTTCTCTTCTGGCACTACAAGAGGGACCATATATCTTTTATCTACGACACGCCATTACTGACCACCCTTCAGAGGTGAGAAGGGTGTAGAAAGAGCCACCCGGGACCCCCACGGCCCGCGCCCCCCTAGTCGCACACCTCGGCCATTCGTTGCCAGGCCCCAGGCCTTCAGCCTCCGCCACGCCAGGGAGGCTGGGCACGGGCACCCTGCCTCCCCTGGCCCCCGCTGCTGCTTCACTACTGCTCTTCGGCGGACAGATGGACGGACAAGGCTGAGTTCTCTTTTCTCCCGTTGCTTCTGAGCAGGAATCACCCATAAATTACGCTGCCTTCACTAGAAGGCCTGGATGTCTACATCGACATTTAAACATGCAGGAATTCACCACCTGTTTTTCTAACTCATACACATTTTAGCATAGATTTAGCTACTTTATTCGCAATTAWTTTTAAATTTCTTCTAAATACGCAGAAAGGCCTGAGCAAGTATTTTAACTTTCTGCAGYCTTAAAACACATCAAATAATTTTAAGTCTGGCTCTCCATAAACTTTGATTTCTATATATTTGTAGAGTTGATGACAAACGCAGACAGCATTTCTAGCCTGAGCATCTAATGCAACACTTACACTCCTCCCATGTAAGCCAAACCTTACTACCCCTGTTTAACCACTGTTCCATTGCAACAATGTAAAAATGCATCTGCTGGATAAATGCTCTGACACCATTAGGATGACCAACAATACAAAGAAGTCATCAAAAGGGTAGGGTTTTTTTCTTTCTTTAATGAGCTGTTCAAAGCCTTCCTGAGAGATCAAGAGAACTCATGTAAACGAATCCAGCTTCCGAGAGCAACTAGAGTCTACATGGATTCGAAACCTGAGAATCAAACTATTTTCCACTACAATTACTAGCACAATGYAAGCATGTACTTTGTAAGAACAATAACCAGATTTGGGTTGAGATATGTAATTCATCTTCTAAAGGAAAGAGGACTAAAAGAAAGGTAAGATTCAGCAAAGTAGTGAATGAGAGATGGTGATGGGCATTGTTACAGCTATTCTCATGTACAGCTCACTTTCTCCAATACCAATCTTTATTATGAATGTGAAGTGCAGACCTTTCTAAAAGACTTGAAAGAACTTAGCAATGATTTTAGGCTGCAGAGATGCAAATCAAAGTGTCAACATCCCATTAAAAAAAAATAAAACTACACACACACACACAAGAACACTTCAATAATCTGAAGGATGCAATGGGAATGAACCAGGCAGTGACAAATTTTGTGGATGATGAGAGATTTACAGAACAGTTGGTTCACTAGAGCATTTGTGATGGCCTTCAAAAGGCATTTCAAATATTCAGTTAGATCAACACAATGACAGGCAGTAGAGCATACATAGCGTATAGTAAAACCACTGAAGATTAATTCAAATTATTCATTCGTAAATTAATTACCCATAAGAATCAATAAGTTATAATTTAACCAACTTTCCAGTGGGGGAAAAAAAAATCTAGACAACTTTATGGATAGCTCAAGCAAAATATCTTAACATTGGAAACAAAAATAATCAGGATATCAGTACTTATTTTTAAACAACAAAGACAAACCCAAAATTATTATGCCTTATATAAAACTAGTGATATTCCCTCACCTTGAATGTGTGTGTTCACTTTTGAATTCTGTGTTCAGTTTTGGTCACCCCATCTGAAAAAGGATACATCAAATAGAAAAGACGCAGAGAAGGACAATGTAAATTAAAGACTTGGAGTTAGTTAGATATAAGAAGAAATCCTGGTTAGAACTATAAAGCTTTAAGAAAGAAAGAACGACTGAGCAGTAACATTACTCAATTTATATAAAATAATGAAAGAAGCACAAGGTGTTCCTAATATCCTGCCTCACTACAGAAAYCTAAAGAATCCCCCATTCCCTCTGAGATAAAGATTTATGCAAATATAAAAGCTAAGCGTTTGTTGGAGGTTTTTTTTGAAGCCAAAATAAAATTAGCCTTTGAATCATGGGCTACTACTGAGGTAAAATATATTAAGAGTATTTAATAATGGATTAGCAGAAAAAAATACCCACAACTGCATTAAACAATCAGTTTTATATTGGTATACAATTAAACAGCCTGGGTAGAGCTGGGAGAAACTTCCTTCAGAAGACACTAAATGGCAACCTTCTGTCGTAGCAAATTTTCTCCAGCAAGCAAATATCAAATACACACGCCATGAATCTAATCACTAATCATATTTCCCATTTCCTACCATTAAAATCTCTATTGTTGCAAAAAGATAAGAGTCACTTAAGCTCTCCTTTTGATCCAAACTAAAAAGTCTTTGCAATCTTCTTCATGGTCAGAATTTACTTTATTCCGAATGCCATTTCATTAGATTGAGAACCACTTAAATAAAATTTCCAGAAGTCTTTAATACAAGTATATTACAAATAAATTCTTCACTCTTGAGTGAAATTTTTTTTCTTTAAGCCAAGTTTCACAGTTCAGTGTTCTCTTGCTTTTAAGCACATCTGGATATTAAAATGTAGATTAGCAGTGTCATGCATTAAAATATACTTATTCTTCAATATAAGTATGGTACACAATTCCAGACAAATAAACTAGTTTTCCTCCCACCACTCTGACAAAATTATTGCTGTAAACCTATAAGCCAAAATTATATCTGAATATTCAGTATGAAAGTAAGAGGATTTAGACTGAAAACAAAAATGTAATTACTCAGACTATGGAAAAATTAGTCAAATAGGATAGAGGCATCTATGTCTATGATGTGTTAGAAAAGAATCAAAAATACTGCTTCATAATTGAGGGCTACATCACCATGTATTACAAAAAACAGAGAAAACAAATACATTTAAGAAGGAATGAAAAGTTATCCTTGCACTCCTACTTCCATGGCTCCTTTGAAGGAGTTGTGTGGAGTCCCAGCTCTCATGTGGCAAAGGGTAGCGCAGACAGGAGGAAATGAGCCACTGTAGCTAGGGTAGACTTCTAAGGGTACATTATTGTTATGCTGTTGTCTATAGTGCTGCACAAAAGAAATTTTCATTTCCTGATAGAAGAAACTTCATTTTTAGCATAATGGAACTTTTCCATTAAACTAAATAATGCTCAACGACAAAAAAAAAAAAAAAAAAAAAAANCCTACGCAATATCACAACCTTCCACTGCCATATACAGCATACAAGGCTACGACATGCAGCTGCCAGTTAAACTTCAAATACTGGCTGTGGTCAGACCTTATAGGGAAGATAGAGACATTTCTGATTGTAAAACCTTATACAGAGTGACCAAAAAAGTGATTACTCATAAAAAAAAAAGCTGTAACTGCAAACAATTGAGCATAGGGCTCAAAACTGGAGGGGGGGAAGGAGGCAGAAAGAGATAACAAAAGCAGGAAATTAAGCAGAGCAATTAACAAATAAATCCTGRGTTATTTCAAATAAAACAAAATTAAAAGAAAGCTATCCCAGCATTCTGTCATGGTACTGAAGAATTTTGTGCTGAAACAGCCACCACAAATTTTAACTTGATTAATACACCTTCTGCTACTGCTTACTGGAACTACTCAAAATCATAAACATGCTTAGGGTTTGAGTTTTSATTTTTTTTCAGTTGAGAATAATATAGTAAGAAGCAATTTCAACAGATTCTTTTGCACTTATTCACTATCTCTAGTGAAAGGAGATGCAGATTCTATTAAAACCAGAATATGTCCATGCTTTGGCCTTTCTCCATGGTTTTATTTTTCTCAGAAATACTGCAGCTTGCCACAGGACTGACTTATGTGCTTGCTAAAGAGATTCTGGATGAAATTAAAATTAAGCAAAGTAGATGCTGATGTCGCAATTTAATGAAGAAAATCATGCATACAGAAAAACTACTCAGCTGTTTATTTGTAAATAAATACTGCAACTTAATAAATTTTATCTGTGTTTGGGGTAGTACGAGCCAGGTTACTGGCTCAAACAAGGGTTACTTACCGATGATTGACTTTTGACAATATCCTTCACGTAATTGCACCTGAGTGCTTTCCTGTTAACTATGAACCCCCCTGGCAGTGCTCCACCCTTGAAGGGGCCGGAGGTGGCAGGAGCTGGTCTCTGCCTTGCCCTCCAAGGAAGGACAGGCCGTGCCCAGCTGCAGCAGCACCATCGTCCCGCGCAACTCAGCTGCAGAAGCAGCGTGATACACCATAGTGACTTCTGAAGAACAAGAATGACTGATGAGTAACTCCCTCCTTTTCTTTTCAGGCAGGGAGCTCTTCTGTCTCCCTACCGAGTATGCGATGGCTGTATGCAGAGCCCCAAACTGTGCTTCAAAGCACAGCTTGTTTGGGCCTGCTACAGGCTTACGCCAACCTCTAAACTCTTGTTTTGCACATCTCTTGCTACAAAAACCTAGACTCACTTTCTTCTGGAGGTTTTCCAACCTGCCGGTACTGCTCTTCTAAGAGGCAATAATGGCCTACACACCCAGCCTGCTGAGACCGCCTCTGTAGTACAGCCCGGTGCGTCGTTCCTGGCATYCCGCTCTACCTGCCACGACCACCCTTGGGGGAGTTCTTGTTTTTGTTGAGGGGAAAGGGGGCGGAGAAACTCCCAGAAAATGAAAACATCCCCACATCTTTTCCTGAAACAAACAAAAACCTGAGCAGGCAGGGATGAGCTGGGGAATCCTCCAAATTCTTTTTGAAGAATATACCCGCTATGTAGCTTGAAACCAAGAGAAAAGTGACTACAAGCACAGATAAACTGCAGAACATCACGTAGTGGCATGGGTTGTAACCTCAACCTACCTGGGGAGAGCACACACAAGCAGCCAAAGAGTAGATCAAAGCAATGAAGAAATTATTAGCAACGATTTCCAGCTCTGAAAAAGCWCAGAAGAGACAGGACAGTGCAGTCCCAGAGATGTCAAGATCTCAAACTGGTGAGCTAAGAAGATGCAGGATCTTAATCCCTTTCCCTTTGCTTTGTTGGTATTGATTTTGTGGGGAGATACACTTCTAATTCAAGAGTGATCTGCATGAACTTGCAGTGCCTGAACCCACAGGTTGCCACACAAGCATGGAGTTTACACAAAAGGTGAGCATGGCCGCATGTGCTTGTAGCTCCCTCACCAGACCTCAGCAAGACCCTAGAAGTCAGTTTTGTTCAAAGGCTTCTTTAGATTTTACCCCTGATAACAACGCTGCTATAGAAAAAAAAAAAAGACAAGACAGCTGGATTGGGGCCTATCATACAAAGTCATATTGGGCCTAAGGAAGCCAACTTCTGAGCGCAATGTGAAAGGACAAGGCAAGGAGGCTGCTTTCTGTGCTGCAGAGACGCACACAGGCACTGAACCCCCAGGTTACTCTGCAGGACGTCCCCATCTCAGTGGGAATATAACAGCCAAAATCAACTGCAAAACTAATTACCAAGTGAGTCCCATCTGGCACAAAGTAACAGGTAGCAGTTTCTGATGTGACAACAAGCACGAACCCCCCCCCCCAGTCTCTTCTTTTTGCTACAATTCTCGCTTCAACGTTGTTCCGCTAAATTACTAAAGAACGCAAGGATACAGCTATATCAAAAATCATAAGTGAATCATAACACATTTCTTCATATCAACTACCCACAAAAATCAAATAAGACTAAAGGAAAAAATCTGTCCAAAAAAAGTAAAGGCAAATTCCATTTGCTCTGGGGCAGCACTTGTAAAATCCAGCACAGGATTATGACACTCCTGCATACTCCAGATGGGCACAACTTTTAAAGGCAGCTCTGCAGCTCAGCTGCAGGAGCACTACAAATCATATTACACTTAAAATTATTTTCTAGCATTCATCTGTTGCACAACAGTTTTCCATGTAAGATATCTTGCACCGGAAATAAGCACAGAATATATGTATCTGAAAGGATAAGAAAAATCTGCTAGAATCCTCTTCTACTATGAAAAGATTGTTCAGTGTTGATATGCACCCATCTGGGTGACGCATGGTGATGCTCTGATGAAATTTTGCAACTCGGACTGATAAAATCCTATTTAAATTGCAACAATGATTGTTTAAATTACAGGATGCTCACTAAACATCAATAGAAATGTTCCAGAGCAGGCACAGTGATGTCACGTCATTTATCTGTCTCAGACTTTCAGATGATTCTGTATTCAAAGTAGTATGTCTGTTTACTTACTTTTCTAATAATGTTCTACACGCAGTATTAAAGCAAGAATGACATAATGTATTATCTTGCCATGTAAACTGAAGGTTGTCCCTGATACAACCCTACCCATAGAGAAAGATTTATAAGGAAAAAGTTATAGTTTTAGAAAAATATCAATGTTTTTAATTACAGAAATTTTACATAGTGATAATTGGATTTAAAAAATTGTCAATGCAAGAATCAAATACTGGCAATGTGTTTAGTTATACATCAGGAAAAAAAAACTATAGACTTGTTAGAGTAGTTCCACTTAAAAGGACAAACAAGTAAAATAATCTAGGAGAAATTAGATATATACTTCTTAAATAGTAATCACTTACAATTCAAATATTCAAAGTAYATAAAATTCAAGAAAAGGAGTATCTAACATGTTAAGTCTTGATGCCACAGCTCCACACAGRAGCCTTATTCACCAATAGTGGCAAATGCCATTTCACTTGGATATTCCCCTATATAAAGTAGAATCTAGTCATTTAATAGTTATGTCAGCTGCTAAATGGGAAAAAATGAACAGAAGCATGACAAGAAAGCTATGACAGAGAACCCACAGAGCAGCAACTGGGGCAGGTGGGTTAACATAACTGTAATATGAAATTAAATCCTCTTTTTCAAGAYTGCAGTAATTAGACTATTTAATACAAATATTTTTAAATACTGTTAGATTCATATCTAGCACACATACATATCACAGTATTTTCTTGCAGTCTGTTGCTTCCATACAGTAATGCATAAAAATATATCCAACAAACATTATGCACTGAAGCTCAACGAACTTGAGTAACATCTACACTGCTGCAGTCATCTGTGCTGCACTGCCAAGTGAACAGACGGGTGACCTGATAAGCTTTTCCAATTCTAATTTCTATGACTACATCTCTGTTGTAAAATATGACACCATCAGAAGAAATAATATTCTTGCTGACATTTCAGTGATTCCGTTAGCACAAATACATGGAAATAGCAGAGAGCCTAATCTTTTGGGCACTATGGCAAATAACCTAACAATGTTCTGACAAAACTAAGAAATGACATTAGAAAACGCAATGCATTTTTTTCCCTCTCTTTCAAACCTATTGACCGCTTACAGAAAAATTACACAAGTCTATTTTGGTAGGCTAGACTGTAAGACTTCATCCTTCCAGTATGTCCTATCACCTGCTTGCTGTTATACTACAGCCTGCTTAAAGAAACCATAAGCTACGGTTACCCTGGCTCGTACTCCCCAACCTTAAACCCTATTAGTACCAGTTTCGGGGTGGGGGAGAGGGGAGGAATCGCTCTTTTTTGTTCTCTTTGGGTGCTTTTTTCCTCTCTTTTATTTCATTTTTCCTTCCCTAGTATCACATTTTAATTTATTTGTCCTTTCCTGTTGAAAGGAGAGCCATTCTATTCTTAGGGGAGTTTCAGATCTCAAAATAAACTGCTTAACTATGTATCTGTTACATAGAGATTGATGTCATATCAGAATCCGACAACATGCTGCAACAAGAACTAGACTACAGCAAGGAACCTGAGTATTTCTGTAAGTGCAATTTAGCAAATATTTTTTAAATTAAGATGCTATGTAAAAGTTTAAAAGATGCCACCCAAAAGTTAAAATACATTTTTTTTTCTTTTTCATTTATTCTTCTTGCTACATAAACAGTCAAGATTTTAACTTCAATTGCCTTTCTGAAGCAGTTCTTGCCTGACATCTAACGCTAAAAACCATACCTTCATCCCTGCACTAAAGGAAAGGAAACCAGAGTAACTGAATTACACTGGGAATTCTTTTTAGGCAAGTAGAACAATATAATTTTGCAGTCATAGCAAGTAAAACTTAAAAACAGATAGTTCAATCTTCAGAGGAAAAAAAAAAAGATAATAATGAGATCTAGAGCCTTTTACCTAGGTAAATTCTTTGAGTCCAATCCAGGGCAGTAACAATTGAAAGTGGCTCATTATTTACGGCTAAAAACTTCATTCTGTTCCCAATATAGACAGACATTCACATTACRAAAAGGCACGCTTGTTGACAATATTAACAGAGGCAGCAAAGATCAAATAGAGAACTTTCCCCTCGCTCGTGGAAATACAACATCTAAAATCAGGTTATAGCATGTTGACCATTCAGTGGCTGGAGCTGCTGTTGTGTAATAACTTTGGTCTCCAGGARAAAAAGGAAAGGCACATTATCTTCACTGCACTTTCTTCTCAAAGGACAGAGAACATGACACAATTTCACAAGATCCTGCAATAAAACTCTGCTGGCAGTGTGAGAAACAGTAACAACTTTCTGAACTTTAAAAAAGAGTATTTATTTCAAGAACACAACAGTCCTTTCTTTAACCTATTAAAATGTATTAATATAATATGAATAAGATTATTAAGAACTCTCAAACATGTACTAAGTTGAGAATTGAAATACATACCACATAACATCCATAATCTATAGTTTCAATTTTCTAAATAACTTGCACCAAAATACAAGAACAAAAAAGGCCAACTGAACTTTGAATTTTACCTTGGTTTACTAAAAGTGTCATCAGCTACCCAAAAAATTACAAAAATAAAAACATTCAGAAGTTATATGTAATATAACTTTGGCAAAACACTGAGCACTGCCCTAAAGGCTGATCTGTTCTGAGAATCTACACTGCAGAAATATTTATTGTTAACCACTGTTCTGTTGTTGGAAAGACAAAAGCTACAGTTAGTTAACTAACCTACCTGCATACATTAAACTTGGAAGAAAAGCATTAATCTCTTCTTGAAATAAAAAAGTGCACCAGCTTAGAGAAGCCCATCACTGCTTGCTTTCCKCAATGCTCTAAAAGTCTGCTGCTTGCAAACTATGCAAACAAATTTCTCTATTTGAGGGAAGTCTTAAATATTTTTCCTCATCTTATCTGTGATGTTCCTGTACTTCATTTTGGTCCAGGACATCTATCAGCATCAGTGAAGTCTGTCTGCTAAATATCCCTCTACTACAATCCAACAATTTTAAATCCGGCTGAAATCCTTTCCACAGTCATTGCTTCTCCATAACACTGATGGAATTGCCTTAAGATGGCCCTGTCTCGTCTGCTAAGAAGAAGGGTCTTTTTCCAGCACTTAAGCGCATGAAAGCTTCGGCATATGTTCATTTAGGGAAAAAAAAACAATCAAAAAAAAAAAAAAAAAAAAAAAATGATTTACCGAGAAGTTAGTCATTTCAAAGTTTGATGAGGGCTCCTTCATAGCTCATTAAAAATTTGACTACATCACAGGTGAAGTTAGACAGGATCATTATGATCATCTGCAAGAGATTCTCACGTATCAGATTTCCCCAAGGTCAGTTTTGTCTGAATGTTTTCCTATCAAAATACTGATTTTTAAGACTGACGCAGAAGGTCAATTTTTTAACTGAGTAGACATAAATGAGAAATGATGTTATCCATAACTAAAAGAGCATAAACCATCACAAACAGAACAATATACTTAAGGACATCCACAGTAATCTCACTGCCCAGATAGCCCTAAGGATCTGTTTGGACTTACCCATGTAGAACTGCTGGGAATCAGTGTGAACAGGCTCTATGAACAACGGATACACTAATGATGATGCTGGGACACTGGTGGGCAAAATTATCCATTATACATCAATTGCTGGAATACCTGAAGCTTTATCCACAAATAACTTCCTGATACTGTGTTTGTTTCTAACTACTTATTGTCAAGACTAGCTCAAAAAAAATTAAAGCAAAAGAAACTTAAAGACTAGCAATGCAACCTTAAGAGGAAATAATCCATTAGAGCAATAATTATAATATGAATATTTTAATTAGATCTAGATTGGATGACAGTGAAGTACTGTTTTGTTTTTTTCTTGTCTCCAACTCTGAAAATGGCCATAGGCAAATCAACTTGTACTGTGATCTGAGATTATGGATTTTTTAAAAACATGAATACCTAAAAACAGCCAGCTGGGAAATACATTAAAACCCAGCAAACATCCAAGAAATACCGAAATCTGCATTTCTCAGACAGAGGGCTACCTGAAGACAAAAATCACTRTATTTACAAAAACAGTGTTAATGACTTGCCAAGCGTTTGTACAGTATTGAGAATATTTGAAGAAAAAAGAGCTATGTTGGTGAAATAACAAGGAAAGAGGTCTTTACCTGTTCATAGACCTCAAGCAACTGTRTTTTTATAATAAAAAGCCCCGTTCCAAAACAGAGATTGTTATATTCTGCCTACCCTTGTTATGCTCTCCAAGGACGGCCAATATAATACTGAAGTGTTCACTTTAAGGCTTGTAAGTGTTACATGAAGTGAGACGTGACCAGGAGCACTCACCTCCTCACCTGACCTAAAAAACAACACCTTCAGTTTTCTTTGCCAAAAATTTGAGCTGGAGGGCACGGGGTGTTCAATTTTGGTTGATTAGTTTATTTAGAGGAAATTTTTTATATTTATATATAGTCAGCCACAGGCTAACATCTGTGACATAGTTTCTGCTTAAATGTTTTGCATTTGGAAGTATTAAGGAACCTATAATATAGTCTTTTAAACAACAACTGGCACAGCAATCATGACAACACGCATGGTGTTACCAGCTCTATCATTTTAAAAGAATTACTAAAAACAGGTTTTATTCTACGGAATAATTACCTGCTTCACCGGGTTACACTTTCTTCTCTCTCATTGGTGCCTGCATATCCAATAAAGGGAGAGACAAGTGAAATGGCAGAGAGTTTCTCTGTTTCACCGTTCGTATGTTAAAATTCTATGAATTCAAAGACTGAACTACAGTAGAAGTTAACTGAATTAAAGCAATTGTGCGTTTAACCTGGCAGTCATCTTCATTCTAGTCACTTCAAACTGGTGCTTTACCAAATTACTGTATTTGTTGTCAGGAAGAGAAGGAATGTTGAACTGCAAAAGGGAGAATCCTGTGGTGAAAAATGATTTTCTAAGGTGTCATTGACTCACGTGAGCATACTGCAGAGAATCAGCTTTACAAACTTATTCAAATCATCTCTGTGTCGCAGTATGAGCTTTCTAAGACTTACAAAAGGATATAAATACAAGTATAATTAAAATTGCCATAATGCTTGTTATACTGCAAAAAAATAAACAGGAACAGGTAGAAACTGGACAAGTAAATTAATTCTGACAGATGTCAACACAATTTTAGATAAGAACATCGTGAAATAAATACCACCAAAAGCTGCTACGTATGCCACCATTTCAATAATGAGTTATTGAGTTATTGCTGTGTCCTAACCACGTCAAGGAAAAATCATCACAAAAATACACAGAGACAATGTTTACAAGTTGTATCATTACTTTAAAGGTAATTATTTCACTAGAACACATAACCGGTATTTCCCTATGAAAGGTTCTCTGCTTAGCTGGATTAACACACTATTGACAGCTAAATTCCACTGCCAGCAGCTACTGTCAAGTCATCATTTCCAGAACAAACCTATAAGCTATTTTCTTTATCCAGTCTGTGATGATTAGCACAAGCTCATCATGAATTTGCTTTGAAAATGCACTAAAAAAAAGCTGCTGCAAAGAATATTCAAGAGGTGCATGACATAGGATTACCTGTTGTAATGAAATTAGCATGTGCATTGGTCACAGTTCAGAAAGTTATATACGTTTTGCAGCAAACTAAAAGATTAAAAGATCTTTAAACTAAAAAGCAAATATTGAAAAATTAAAAGACTCTATTTTGACCATACAAAAACTGACTAACATCTAGATGGCAAACTCCAGGTACTATGTTCAAGGGAAGGGGAAAATAATAATAATAATAAAAATCTATCTCTAAATTTTCATCGAAACAGTTAACATTTATGTTTTTTTCCAGTCAAAAGAGACACTCACATGTATGTATGATCACTTCCTCTACCTGCTTCCTAGTGCGCATGGGAAATCTAAGAGATGTTAACACATGGAAAAGCTTCAGCTAGGAAGTGCGTAACTGTTAAAATAACAATTCCTTTGCACATACACATGCACTCAAGGTAGTGCTGGTGGAAAACATCCCTTCTGCTGTGCTATTCAAAGCCTCAGACTTTGCAGAGCCCTCTCCCTACCATTTTTGCAGGATAATAACGTAAAGGTATAGTAATTAAAAGAAAATTCTAATCCTGCTGTTCTGGTGCAATCACTAAGAGCAACTTCAGGACAACCACCACCCTCACTTGTGGGTTAATTTCTTCCTACTTGCAGCACCTAACCAAAAAGAGAGAGGAGCAAGCTTACAGTAGAGYTACAGTGAATTCCTGTTATGCTTGAAACAAAAACAATTGACTTTAAAATTAGGTTTGGTAACAGAAACAAAACTTGTTCAAAACTGAGGAATTTTGAAGGTTACTTCCTTCCTCCTCTCCCAGTAGTACTGTTTGTTTCTTGATGTTAATAAACCTGAGTGGGAGACAGAGTAGAGATGAGCCACTGCTAATGAGGGGGTCCAAACTGTCCCTTCAAAAGGCCAGAGAAATGACCAAAAAGGTTTCAGCACACTTAGGAGCGCAACCCGCAAAAAGCATTTTTGTTAAAGACAAAAAGGCGTGCTTGTTGCCAAAGAGGAACTCTTTGAGGAACCAAGCTACAGTTCCTTGACTTGCTATTGGCAAAGGTACTACTCTACTATACTTGAATGGAGCTTGTTAGAAAAATTTGGGAAAACATTTTTCCATCAGAACTTACCCAATCTGTCTACGTTCTTGCCTGGCTCAGCAAATTCAGCAGCCAGCAATTTCATTTCAAAACACTGGTCATTCATGCAATAAAATTATCTTTTGCACACAGAGCAGCTCCTGATTAGGACCAATTTATACACATACAAAAGCAATATCATGCAATATGTAGCTGGACTGTGGAACTCTGTCGCGAGCGATGCTATAAGTCTACATACTTTAAAAAGGGGGGAAAAAAGTGTCATTAGTGTGTTACCACACACAAAAGCTTAAACATAAGGAAGCTAATAAGCTACCAATCATAGCAACTAGGAGAATATACTAGGAACTATCAACAGAAATGTATCTTCATTTTTGCTCCCTAGTCTTCGCTTCTTTGCTGCAGCTTTCACTATCAGCCACTATTGGAGATCAGATACTGAACAAATCTCTGATCATTCAGTGCTGTTTTTATACTCTTCAAGGTAATCATTAGAGGCTGATGCATGCACCCTGCAGCTCATCTTTGCCTCACCCCACCTTTTCCTAAATAGGTTCTGTTTGATGTAGGAGAAATCACAGAATTTAGGAGAGAGAKAATTCTTTCCTTTGTAAAGGAAAGGATAACTTACTGTCATCACTGAGACACATTTGTCACCTTACAAACACTGACCATAGTTGTGTGTTGCTTGTATTTTAGTACAATGTACACTAAAAACATTATCCTAAACTTGCATTTATCACTTTCACACATTTCATAAATCAAGTTTCAAAGGGTTAAAAATCTTTCAAATTTTTCTTAGGCACATCATAAGTGAACTCAAAGAAGAAAAAAGGATTATAGCTAATGGGAGAAAAACCCTAGAAAGTTAGTTTGAATATAAACTAAAGGTACCAAAATTAACATTCTTCCCTTAAAATCTGGTTTAAATTAAAACCAGAGACCATGTTTAGACACATCAAAAATACGCTATTTCACCAGTTCTTCAATAACATAAGACAGTATACTGAAAGCAAGAAAAAACAGTAAATAATTTTAGTACAACAGATCTAGAAAGAAAGTTCAATTAAAAGATATTTTTCACAAAAAAATTCTCACATATTAAAAAATCAGAAAATTACATAATCACATATGTTCCTCTTTCAATTACTTCCATTGCATCCCTATGTCTTCTGCATATTTAAAATTCTACTGTGTCATATAGTTTTGAGCCTGCAGGGAGTGTGGGAAGGACCCAATTACGTAAAATGTTATTAAGGCAGCAAAGCTGACTACTTAAGGTACTTAAATATTCAAAATACTTACACAGATTAGTGGGCGACTGTCAGACAAGAGTTACCTACCTACAGTGTAGTACAAGTTCTTCAAACACACCCTCTCCATGTGTATTACAGTTTAAGTACATGCTCTTTAAGGACTTAAAATTGAAGACATTGAGTCTACTGCGTTTGCTGTAGGCCATGAGGCAGACTAGCACGTAGCAAGGCACAGATGGATGCCAGTCCATAAGTAGTTGTTTGGGTCTATCAACAGGCAAATACTGCAAAAGATAACAGGCACAAAGCATGCTTCCTTCAGAGCAGAAGGACAGGAATTGGAACTCCTAAGAATAAGTAGCATTACTGATATCCCCAAAAAGCGATCTGCTCCAGTTAAAGGACAGTGCCCCTGGACATATGCAAGAGATCCCACGTAGCAGTCCTTCGGACATCAAGCACATGAGAATATTTTACAACAGTCTGAAATAATTTCCATTTTCCTGATACCTTCTCATAGGCTCAGACCTACAAGAAGTTCAGCAGGAAAACCTACATGCTAGTTCAACCAGTCAGGCATTAGAAAACACTTGTCTAAAAAGAAGCTTTTTAGTGAACAACTGCTTGAAAGTGGGAAAGTTAAGTACAGCAGTTCAGCAGTCTGACAAGACACTTTGGGCAGCAACACAGGAGAGAGAAACTAAACCCAGATGCTTGGTTTAGAAGTCGTTTCAACAACCTTAACACAAGAAGGAAGTGCAAACTCGCTACCCTTCGACTAGAGTGAGCTCTTTCTACGACAGAGCCAAGCACCCCTTCCCTGCTCACACGTGCTCTTCCTGTGACCCAGGCGAGCCCACAGYGCTGAGCCGTAACTCCAACCAACAAGGTATGGCAAGGAGTACAGAAGCACTGGTAGTGCTWCCTCATGATCACAGTTAAGCTTGGGGGGGGAGGGAAAGTTACACCTCTTAATAATATGAAGGTATCATATAACATAAGGATATCAGGAAGTCAAGACTTCGTGGAAGAGTTGGATAATATAGGATGTCTTTATCTTCTGTGCCTTCACTCCAGATTTGCTGTGGTAGCAGACAAGCTCTTTACTTTAAGAGCAGCCCTTTATTGTATACATTCCCTCTCCATTTTCCACCTGCTTAGGCTGGGAAGACACATATATAACTGGAAGACATGTATATAACTGTTTTGTCTGTATGCCTAAAAAGCAGTGGTTTCAATAGACCTGCACCATCAGCTGAGGGAACGCAAGTCAATATAAGTCTTTGCAAAGCAAGACAGAGCCAGCTCCCAATCCTTCTATCTAGTGTCAAACATGCTTTGTAAAAAGCAAAGTCATCAGGATTTTACTGCAATTATATTCACTTATCTGGCATCAGTAAGACTAACTTAAGTTTAGCATGAAATAAATTCTATCACACAAAAATAGAAGCTGCAGGACAAAACAGAATTCTCATTTTAATTCAGACTGATTTAATAGGCAAGCATGATGTTTCAAAGTAATCATTACAATGAAAATTTCTTTTTGTCCACTATCACATACTTCAAATAAAACATTTAGGTGCCATTCTCAAGATAAGTTTTTTGCTCCCCACTACAAAAACATCTGGTGGAAATTTTGGACAGTAATTTTCTGCAAYTTACAGATTTTTTTTGTTTGTTTAAGTACACTAATGCCTAGGATAGGGCTAATGACAAAACTCAGAAATCTGCTCCTTAGAAACATCCTCTCATCCATTTTCCATCCCACATATCTTTTAGCCTAGGACTTCTGAAGGAGAACAGAGGGAAAATGAGTACAATGAAGGAAAACGGGACAARTAAATCAATATTTATAAATGGATCACCACTGTTTAAAAACAKGAAGGAGTTTCTGATTTCAGGTTCAGATTAAATTCTGCATTGAACAAAAATGYATTTATTCCTCCTGAGGCAACCAAACTGCAGGAAATAGCTTATCCAACGGCACTCTTACTCCTGTTGAGATACCATACTCCTCCTCTTGGCTCTTTCCAGCCTCTTGCCTRTTCTACTTCCATTTTCTCTATGCCCATTCCGTCTGTGTTGATTCCTTTTGTACACTTTTCTTTCCTCATATCATCTCCTAACCTTCCTTTCCTCTGTCACTCATTTGCTACCTTAGACTTCCCATCCTCTACAGTTCTGTAAGTCCATATATATGTATATATACAGGAACAGTTACCCTGAAATTATCTCAAGTGTGCACCCTCTTCCCACTCTCCAATATATTTGGGGGCTGGAGGCGAGTGTTGGTTTGTTTGTTTTGTTAGCTCCCGCCTTGCCTGCATGGCTTGCTGCTCTTCGGGCAGCAGGAGTGCCAGCCACGAGAAGTGAGCATTGGGCAATACACTGGAGAGAGGACAAAAAKTGCTGTTTTTAAACATTAGGAAATGATTACTTTAAAAAACTGGGAGGTTTTCACAAATTTCTCTGTAGGCCTTTGTACCAGATTCTGCTGCAGAAGAGAATCTACTATTACGCCACACAAATGTAAATAAGTGAATCAAACACTGAAATTAATTATACTTTRCTGTTCTTTCAGATTTGTACTTCTTTTCTCTCCCTAGCCAAGAGTGAATTAACCGAGATCCCTATTTTGCCGCCTATAGCATCTCAAAAGCAATGAGTATACAAAAGGTAGGTAGCCCAGAGCTATGGCCATGCTAACTAGCCCGACGGCTGCTGCAAGGCAGAAAGGGTGATGGCTAACGCCTTCCCTTCCACCTTGCAGTAAGCACCAGCTTGAATCTTCCTGCTACCCAGCAGCTGCTGTGCTCACACTGCTTCTCGTGACATCCTCACTGCTTTTATCTTCTGTCAGATTCAGTTTAAAATACTCATCAGGTTTCAACAGGACTGAGAGTGACAGAGCACGGGAGCAGGTTGCCCAGAGAGGTTGTGGAATCTCCTTCTCTGGAGACATTCAAGACCTGCCTGGTTGCAACCCTTTCTAACATGCTCTAGGTGACCCYGTATGAACAGGGAGGTTGGACTAGATGATCTCCAGAGGTCCCTTCCAACCTCAGTCATTCTGTGATTCTGTGACTAGGACAAATGCACATGCGTACATATTCTTTTTCCTTAAGAAGTCAGCCAAAAGAATATACAAACTCTAAAGGGGGGAGGGGGAAGAAAAAAAATATATTAGATTAGATTCACCCAGCATCTACTTTATTTCTTATCACAGCAATTTCTTGCATTACATGGCTGTCTACAGTAACACAGGTCTAAACAGTGTAACCCTCCAATAAAGTCAAAGCCCCATCTTCAAAATAGTACCTATTTCTTGTCCTCACAACTCATCACTGCAAAATTACAAATGCAGCATATGCAGAGAAACTCCAGAGACATACTGATAACCAGTTAAAGATTAATTTAAAAAGCCAAGATAACATTCAAAGAGATGTTTAAAAGTTATACCAAAACAGTCTTGTGCCAGGAAAAGAAAAATTAAGCTGCATCACTATATATCATGACTAAATATATGAGCTAAAGAATGAAATCATCAACATAACCGCTGCTATTAAACTACAGAATACTTTTGTTTTTTGCCTTCACAGGTTGCACTGTGTACTGCTTTCATTTTTGCTGCATTTCCCAGAAGTCAGTTGCTTGCAAAATGTGAAGAGAGTTCTTAAGTTACAGGCTCAGAAAAAATAAAGATCGAGGKAAAGTTTGAAAATACCTTTATAAACCTGTGAAGCAAAGCGGAAATCAAAGCACAGTCACAAGAGACAGGGAGTTGCTGCATCTGGTTTATATGCATTTGARATACACAATGTAATTCACATAACTACTGCATCAACAACAAAAAGATTTAGGGCACACGCATGTCCTTATAAATAGATAAACAATGCAAACACACCACTACAATTAATGGTGTTTCATTTGTGTTATTTAAGCAACGAAAAATTAACAGTTGCTTTCTAAAAAGGTACAGACCTCCTTAACCAGTGAGAGGTGTCCCAAACAGTGTGGTTAGTCCCACTACTGGAGAACAGCCCTGGTAACAGCCCCAGGCGGCGTGCGGAGGGCCACGCTCAGGCACCCGGCTCTGCACGAGCTTTCCATGCCCGCTGAGCTGTTCCCTGCCTGCTCTGGGCATACACCTGGCCTGTGTTTCAGCATACCATCAGTGGACTGCAGCACACATATACAAACTAGGAAACTGGGGGGAACATTAATTACAAAGCATAGTCTAGTATACTTTTAATTTTGTCAGTAAGGAAGGATGGAGGCCCCTGTTCTGCAGTTGGCATTCCTTATTTATATAACACCATCTTCTATATTAAAGTCAATATAGACTACTTATCCTGGGGGAAATGCAACTTACACATGCACGCTGGTTGATAACTGAATTATTTAATAGGTATCACACCAGCATTACTTCAGAGGCCTACAGGAGTCAGCCAACACTCATGTAAGCTAGATTCTCTGCACATATAAAACGAAAGTGCTGAAGTGTCAAAAAAAATCCATAAAACAGGAAACTGTGAAAGGGACATGGCCTCTCTTCAATCAAATTCACAGTAACTGTTGGAATAAGTTTTGAGGCTTCTCTTTTAAATTTTACACTGTACACTTACATTACAATGGAGAAGATGAGTCATTCGATATGGTCGGTACAGAGGCTAAGAATGTTGATAGAAACGTAAACACAAATAGGTGTTTCTCATGTGTGAATGCTTAACTATCACAGCCAATGCAACCTTCAAAAAAGCAGAAATAAAAAAAAATGACATAAAACTAGTGTTAATTAGGTTTAGGTAATTCTGAAGCTGTTATATCAGAAACAGCTCCATGGCTACAAACCATCTTTCTTAAACTACACATTGTACCACTGCACAACTAMCTACTCCTGCGGACCAGGAATTAAGATATGCAACAGGCACTAACGATACACACTAATTGCTATTTATTCTTCTATTTAATATACTAAAGTGTTACAATTTTTTCCCCTACTTAAGTATCTTTCGGTTTCCTAACCTCTTTTGATAGCTCCTTGACACATGGTAATCTAAAACAACTGGGGCCTACATTAAACACTATGTTAAATCTGTAGATCACACAGAGCAGAACACCACTAGGGACATGAGTGGTTTGGGTAAGGTAAAAATAGGAGCGTATGTCAACTTGGTGAGATATGCAACCCATATAKGTCAACTACAAGTAAGATGGAGAGACCAATAAAGAAATTGCAAGAAATAAATTACAAGTATCAGTTGAACACTTGACAGGTGGCATTTGTGAGCACTTTTCTACACAGATAAAATAATTAGCATCATCATACAAGTATAAACTATAACTACAAAGCCTTCCCAGCAACATAATCTGCACAGGAAAGCCTTTAAGAATATTTTCACAGTGGAACTAATTGAAATAATTTAAGACTAGATGACAACCTAACATTTGAAAACACAGTGAGAAATCACCCTGCATAAACTACAAATTCTTTCCTCCTTTTCCATTTTTAGGACTCCATTATCAAAGCTAGGCTCTCTGTTCCCCTTTTAACTCCTGCTCCAAAAAGGCAAAGGGTCCCAAAACCGTTGCATCTCCACCCAGGTCTGCACCCAGTGTGATCTGCCTCATTAYGGGAGCATCAAATGCACCAGTGCACAGACGCTATGCCCCGCAATCTCTTGTGCTAATGCCAGGAAAAGGCGAGCGGCCAGACCACTCTCCAATCCTGCTGTCTCCCATTGGTATTAGCCACAGCAGAATTCATTYGCCAGATAATTCCCTGGAGAAGTCAAAGATCTGTTTTATACCCTCTACATTTACCATAAGAAAGGACCCCAAAACCAATTATCTACAACTACTTTACTGAATTCAGAAACATGGCCAAGCAGAAGATGCAGAATATGATGTGTTAAACATATCTCAAAACATTCATATAGTGAGTGGAAACATTAAAACTACACGATGTTAAAAACATTCTTAAAAACATCCCTGGTTAAATAACATGCCTTATTAAAAAACAAACAAACAAACAAACAAACCCACCCAGCACTCATACCAGTATATAGTATCATCAGTACAAATGATACTTTTGGCATCAGACTTTTTGACCTAAAGCATACCCTAATAGCCCAAACTGATTTTAAAAAATGAAGTATATTCATTGATAAAACTATAGTAGTACTGATTTAAAAAAAAAAAAAAAAAAGTCTTTTCTTGAGAGTGCTATGTGCTTATAATTTTAAAACCTTGTACATAATCTATATGGTGCATGCATGTTTTCAAAGCTATGCTGGCAAGTACATTTCACTGAGAGAAGGTAATAAAAATGCTAACGAAAAATCTGTTCCAATTCAATGTCTAGAATCAACTTTTGACAACAAGTCATGATAAATCCACATTAGTTGCAAATCTGCAAAATCAAAAGAGAAAGCTCAGTTTCATTATGYATATGTATTTATACATACACACGCTATGAATACTGATATTATTGTAAAGTAACAGCTTTTTTAAAAAAGATTGGATATGCACACATAATTGAAATTGAAACCAAAAGCATACTCTCACGAGAGATTTCATCATGAAATAWCTGATGTTTTGAAATGTTTTAAACACCTAATGAATGACTGACTATAAGAATGAGGACTTACGGTTCTCAAAAATATCCAGTAAGGCATTGAAAATATTGTTTAAAAATTCAAATTCTGAATTCAGAGAACTATGTGAGTAGATGATACTTCATTACAGACTGCTATATTGCCTCTAAGACAGCAGAAACGTTCTTGGCACTTATAAACRGAAAATGGCAAAATCTGTAAGAGTCCTTACACTGTGAAACAAAATTTCACAAACATTTCATTGTAGCTCTTTTGCACAGTGAACCTACCTGGATAAAGCTCAATGGCAGACCAACAGCACAACCTACAAACTGCTCTGTTCCACACCTTTAGGGAGTTTTAAATAGGCTAAGCCCAGCATATTGTACACCATGAAGATAAGAATGAGAAATCTTGAAATCCATAGAGTTTCTGCCATGAGGTGAACAGAGACAGATGAGAACAGGTTTGATTTGCTCACTCTGAAGATATATTGGGGCATTTSTTCATAATAGCTTCATAATAGCCAGGATCCTACTATGTTGCAATCCAGGTAACACAGTGTATTTTACACAATACATACTAATTTACTGCCTACATAAAAATCTAGATATCATACATTTCCAAATAATATATACTTCCAGAGCAAATTACTAAAAATAGCTTCTGCCCTTAGAATTATGACCAGAACAGCTTTCTAACTTTATAGCTGGTTTACAAAACAAAACAAACAAAAAAAACAGCTTTTGCAGCAGAGATTAGACTCCTGGAAGCACAAGGCATTTAGATAAACCCTAAAGCATTCTCTTTTTACCATCATTTACACAYACCTTCACTAAAAAGCACGGATGCAGTTGCTGCTCTACTGCTATATAGGCTAATAGTGAGATTCTGGTGCAAAGGCCTAGCAGCTGGAGTCAGCTTGCAGTCACACGATTCCAAACAGAAAGGTGGAAGGCAGTGTCCAAAAGGAAACGCTTCCCCTCGTCCCTTTTTCGTGGGATCTGTGCAGCACCTTGTGCTTCTACTAATGATGCCATGGGACTGAAGGCCACAGTATCCCCCCCCCTCCCACATGCTTTACAACTACACACACATAGGGATTCAGAGAGYTTTCTGAAATGCTCATTTGAGTAAAACTCATTTTACTTTTCATCTCATCAGCACAACTTTCTGTGAGTAAAAACTCAGCCACTCACACAAAAGTACTACTTTTAAAAACTATATTATGCTTGCACTTCAAYCAATTTTTGCTGTCCAATTACCAGTAGACCAAGATTTTTAAGTACAAGAATCTCCTTTMGACTGTAGCAGTCTAAAGACCAAGAAAAGCCATCACTTAAATTCTGATTTAAACTGTTGCTCCTACTATCAYTACTAATTCAAAATCTACACTGACATTATTTGAATCCCCATCAGTTACATGGTAGCACATAATGCTTTGTGTTATCCCTATCTTACTGTTATTTGGAAATTACGTATCTCAAAATGGACAGGCAACTCAGAGAGGCTGCCACTATTTCACCCATTCCCACCCTCAAGATATTCGTACAGATTTTGGGGCGGAGGGGGGAGATTTGCAGTAGCCCTCCCATTCTTTTCCACATCAAAAAAAAAAAAAAAAAAAAAAAGATATGCTCTTCTGCTCTGTTTCTTCAGCGAGTAAGAGTATTATAAACCACATTATGCTGGGTTGAAAATAATATAGAATCAATATTAGCTTTGTTATCAAATACATATAAATATGTAGTTATGCCAAACTAAGTTTCCCAAACCTGAACAACACTTATAATGGCTTTGCTTAGGTCCTGGTAACCATAAAATAGAAGTTTAAAATATTAACTCAACTAAAAAATGAACAAAGACTTTGCAAAAAGTGCAGATAAAATCTTGCCAAATCAAAATAACAATTTGTTCAGCAGACACATGTCACAGCAGCTTATCTTGATGCCAAATTCTTTTTGTTTAGATAAGAAAATAAGTACTGCAACTTTAAAGGAGGGAAAACGTTAAGAGTGTCTCAATTTACTCATAACAGCAATTCCTTACATTATCATGTTATCAGGACTCTCTTTCCGTATATACTACTGACAGTAACCGTGCTCACAAGTATAGCAGCTGACTTCGAACATTGCTGACCTTGAGCAAGCAAATGCCCTTAGCAGCATGTACTTCTGGCTTATTTCACTGCAACAGCGAAACAGCCTCACCATCTATAGTAGTATAGAGTCTCTGGCCACCACCCCTAACTATTTTAAGATATCCCAATACACTTCAGTGATGCACAGTTCAAAGTGATAGAATAACATCTGCTAGCATGTTTAAGTGCAAGTTGTTTACAGAGGAATTTTTAGCTTGTTCTGGTACTGTGCTTCCCAAACTAGCAGAAAAGAAAATTCAACTTATTAAGAGAGCTTTGCTTCCTGTTTACACATCTAAAAATCAGATTTTTTTTTTGTTTGAAAAAGAATATTAGATATTGTGAAAGGAGAAAAGAAAACATTACACTCTACATAAGCCTTATTTAGGAAAGTTCAATGTGACAGCAATGGGTAGGCTTGAAAAAGCAGCTGCTTTCTGAGATTTCAATTTTACACAATTTCTCTCTTTGATTGTCCCTATAAATAAAAACTATAGTAACATATTAATTTATTTTTACATAAAGTTTTTGAGTTGATATTCTAAACATATGTAAATTATATGTTGACACGATGTTATGACTAATCACAAAGTACTCCAACGCAATGGATTAGTGTGCTGCTTCCCACTGAGTGATAAGAATGTACTATGCCTACAATCCTAACCCAATATAATATAAAAACACACACATACATACACCGAAAAAAAAACATATTCAATTAAACCAATAAAAACACTCCAGGAAGGTATTGTCAACCTATTTTCTTTGAAATCACTGGAATGGCATGGAATGAGCTAATGAAGTTGCAAAGTTCACTGAGAATCCAAGCCTGTCTAAGAATACCCAGCACCACTGGAACTCTCTCATTTCAAAGGATGTAGACGAGAAAGGGAAGGAACAAGAGATGAAATAAAATTCATTAATTTGAAAAAAACAGCATAAGTTATTTTTGTTTTATTCTGACTTTAAATATGAAAGTTATGAAATATGAAAAAGATATAAATACAAAAAACAGTCCTAATGCAACAACCACAGCGCATGTACCTAGTCCTCACTAAAGTCCAGCGGATAGACCATAATTAAGTGACAGATCTCAATTACTCTATTCTTTTTCCAAAGTTCTTACAGCACAAGAGATTCACCTGGATCTAATCACTCTGTTGAACTGCAGCAGGACTGACTGGATGAGTGAGAACTACCATAGTCCCCACTCAATCAAATGAAACCTTCATCTTAAGGAATCAATGAGCCTTCTTAATCACTAGGAGATGCCTGGAACCAAACAGATGAACTTACAACTCTTGGCAACTGTGTGCAGGTGGAGAAGAAGGGATGGAGGAATTTGCATAGTAGCAGTGTCAGAACTACAAAATGCAATGTATCTCTCTTCTTTCCATCCTCTCTGATTCTTCACAGAAAGGGAGAGTAAAAGGACAGAGAGAAAAAGGACTGTTCTCATCCAACAGGAATACATCCAGAAGTGATTTTTCCATCTCTCTGAGCTCTGCTGCAACACCAGTGACATTTGGCATTCTGTCTGGAAACAACATTACTGATAAGTGGTTACCCTTAATTGGAAGGAGGGAGAAAGGATATCACTGACTGATGCAGRAACGAGTTAACGCCTACTTAGTTCATCTGCTCAAGCACTTGCTTTTCCTTGTGGGCACACAGTTGAATAAACCAGAACCGTATGTTATTCCTGTCACCAATAGAGCAGAAAAACATTTCCAAGTTATGAGCATTACTCTATAATCAAGCACGTTTCATTCTGCATCACTTGAGCAATGCAAGAAGCTAGCACAGGTTCAGGAGGTCACTCACTCCTTTTATACAGAAATCAATTATGCTGCTCCTCATTGACTCCTCCCACCCCCACAACCCATCTGACCATGCTAAATAGCAGTTTAAGTATAGATCTCTAGGATGTTAAGAGTAGCCTCATTGGCTCCCCAAAATACTTTTTTTTTTGTTAAAATTTACACCTGTACCTTAGCAGTAGTACAATTTGATACAGTATAATGAAGTTGATATTTTCTTAGGAGACAGAAGATGGAAGACAGGAAATTTAACTGCAAGTGCAGCTATGCAAGCACTTGGAAGAATGACTGTTAAACTCCCCTCTGAGGCTGCATGTAAGGAACAATGAAACACCACACTCACTCCTAGGCAAGCAAAGACTGTAAGTTCAGGATGTTAAAACAACTTTGAGTGGTAGTTTTTATAAAGGTTTTCCAAGAATTCATTTTCAAAATCCTGTCCTCTAGGAAGACAACCCCAAAATCAAATCAGCATAAAGGTGACTCTCCTTGAGAAGGTAAGACTCAACCAATGATGAGCCCTAGAAGTCACAGAAATCTGCATACACAAAGTTGCTGTTACAAACTCTGCCTTAGTGATCTACGCTTGGCATGTAAGGCAAATATCAAAATGCATTTTATGAACTCAACTGCTGTTATAGGGGAGTAACAAGTAGAGGAATAAAAAATAATGAAGAAAGACGATGTTTTAGCATTTTATCAAACCCCACTACAGAGATTTTGTCATTAGATGGAACCGTGCATCTTTTAACTGAAGTTTTACGTATCAACTCCTTTGCACAAAGGCTGAACAATATCCACAACAGTGAGCACTTTTGAAGTTCAGAAGTGCAGAATGAATTTCAGAAGCCACCTGGGTATTAGCTGATGATTAAAACAAAATTCCTTAACTGTTTCAAAAAGGAAGAACTATATCCTTGAATAGAAGTTTTTCCGGAAAAATAAATCCTGGAAAGGATACCAGCAGAAAGAGATGTGCTGAAGCCCCTCTTCTCAAACCCACTTCCCAAAGCATTCATTTAGGCAGSCAGGTATATAGGCAAGTATACATCTTATTATGAGAAACATGAAAGAAAGGAAAATGACTACCAGAGTGAAAGGAGATCACCACACCTGAGGAGACCTTCCCGACTCACCATGTGACTGTGAGAGGGAAGAGATTCAGAAATACAAGCCATCTGTTGATTCCCCTACTTTCCAGCTGGTGTTGTGCAATAAAGGAGAAAAAGGAAGCTTTTCATCTCAGATTCCAGCTCTCTTGATTCAGAGCACAGGTGTCCAAGAAGAAAGAAAAGCCACATACTTTTCATACCATTTCCATACATGACAAAAGCTTGATCATCTACTTTATATGTAACAGGATCTTTGTCTTTTCAAAGTGTATACGCTGCCTAGTTACTTACCTACTTACATCACTCATAAAAGGTCAACAAGCATATAATGCATGAAGCCAGCAGCAAAGAAAAAGCTCTGCATACAAGACCCCTCCGTCCCACAAATACTAACATCCAGATCAGCATAAAAACAGTAYGTAAGCATAGACACTATCTTTTAGGAAAACAGTACACATAACAACATTTCAGCTTTAAATTAAAAAAAAAAGGAAAAACAAAAAACCTTAAGACAGGGTATTGTGGTAAATATTTATTCATAGAATGACTATTCTTTATCTTTGCAAGTGAATAATTTAATTTCTAGCAATACATAACAGCAAAGTTGCACTTTCCAGAAGGTAAGGAGATGTCAAAAACTACTTTTATATTCATTTTAACCATTCTTTCTTTTTCTTTGCTTGAAAAAGCTGAAGCAGAAGAAAGAAAATAACAAATCATTATTATTCTGTCTCCTTTTTTTCCCTCTCCGTCTATATCCTTCAGAATTAAATAGTCCCATTCTTTATGATCTCTTCTCATATTAAAGTATCTTAATGTCTTCAACAATTAATATCATGTCGCTTCTCCTTCCGTTATAGGCCAGGATAAGGTGAAATTTAAGTCACTCCACTGTCCATCCACCTATCTATATTATATTCCCTGCTTTAATTCATAACTTTGTGTTATTGTTTGTTTTTCCAATTCATTACCCACTGCCTCTTACAGATCTAAAACATGCTATTACCATTCAGACACTGCAACAGTAGACTTAGTGGCATTTTCCATTCTTGCAATAATTAATTCCAGTACTTCCAGAAACAAGCTTTTGCTTTTTTTTTTTTTAAATAAATAAATAAAACACCCCGGAGTGTTGAGCTTCCTCTTTACTCACTTACGCAACACCTTTCCACAGGCCTCTCTCGAGCACTCAGCATACCCTTCCACATATACACAAGGGCCTACTCTTTCAGTATGGGAACTCCAAATCTCATTTTTGAAAATGGGCATGGCATAAGTGACCTAGCAATTGTAGTAAATTAAAATCGTCACCAGAAAGAAATAGTTCCTCCCCTTTCCCCACGGCACCTGCCTCCTTGTACCGGCACAAGTACCCAGGCAGAYGCAGAGCGAAGTGAAAGTGCGGATCTCACGTAGGCTAATCCAAGCCACCACTGCACAGCTTCCCCCCTCTGTGCGGCCCTGTGACACAGAGCCATGGGGCCGCAGGGTTTAGAACAAGCAGCCCGAGGCTGTGGGAGGGCAAGTCTCCTCCTTTCAGTCATCTTACACTACTGTTTAAAGGCATTTCAAGAGAGGGTTCAAAAACAAAACGCAAAAAAAAAAAAAAAAATCTGCTTAATACCTTTTGCTTTAAGTTCTCAGGCTTGACTGAGTGCTTCTACAGATCAGAATAGGCCAAGTATCACATGACATTGACATTTATTTAGGTATTTCCTGGATAAAAGTAGTATGTTGTGGATGCAGCTCAGTGAAACAAGATCTCATGCATGGTCATTTCTGAACAGATAGCAATCTCCACTGATAAGAGTTACATGTAAGGCTCATGATAGCCGTGTACAGCAAATAAATAATTTGTAAAAATTTTAGGCAGGAATATAACTGTGATCCTGCTAATAAGAGGTGATGTTGAGAATAAGCATTTTAAAAAATGTATTTTCAATTTAAACTCTAATGGGATTTAATTTGAAGCTTTAAATAGAAAAACATTGATTATATTCGATTTTTAAGTAGACTGAACAAACAGCTGAAGTTAAACACCACTGAAGTTAAAGTGAGTTTCCAATGTCTCAATTGCTACTCAATTCTTCTAAAGAGTTTGTTTCAACAAGTCATAGTGAAACAAGTCAAACCTGCACTGTCACTCCCACCCTTCTCTAACACAAAACCGTTCAGGATATAGTTAGATTTATGAAGTAGTWCCTTACACAGTTGACAAGAAGCACGACCTCTGTCATAGCAAATACCTTCATATGACATATTCTCTGAAGACCCTTTATTTCTTTCTAAGGTTTCTCTTTTCAAATTTCCCTGGCATCATCTATTTCGAAAGCTTTCAGGATCAAATTCCTATTTCTGGATGTTATTTATGCTATCCAGGTGCTTCCAAAGCAGTAAAACTAACATGCTGACAAACAGCATGACAAGCTACACAAAATTAGTTTGAATCACTCAACCAATAGAGACTCATGCATCCATGATGCAATCCAACATGCTTWAAAAAAGTTTACTTCTGAAAAGTTTTACTTTTACAGTGAAAATATACTGAAGTATAATAGCAGTATTTTTTTCAAACTAGAAACAATATTAAAAAAGATCTTAACCAAGATTTAACCTAAGTGAAATACCAAAACTCCAACCCTAATTAATGGGCAAACTTGCCAGATTGTTGTTTTCTTTACATGTCTTCTTTTACTTTAAAAAATACTGAGTTAAATGCTGCTTTGCAGAAGGGTTCGAAAACTATCAGAGGTAAGAGAGTATGATCTTCTACTAAAGAACGTGAATATTTACAAAGCACTTCAGTGCAACTTAGTAACTGGGGAATCTTAGATGTACATACCRTATGAGTTTACACGGATGTCATTTAATCTTTTCACGAGTTAAATTCCTTGTCTATGTAAAGTTCTTACACTGAGACAAAACTGGCACACGCACACACACACACACGTCTGGAGAAGAAGAAAACATTTTTATATTATATATATAAAAAGTACATCCACAAACAAACAGTGCTTGCTCATACTTTACTACACACAACACTATACACACCTCTAACATACACACATGGTAGCAACAAGCTAGACATGGAGTTGCTAGCATACAGACTCATTCAGCAAGTATGTCAAAATTCTATATAATATATATATATAAACAAACCCTGGTATCTAAATGCCATGATTTTCTCAGAGGAAGATGAAAGTTGCAGAAAATTTTCTATTTCTAATAATTTTAGATTATTATTTTATATGTCTCCAGTCAATGGGTATTAAGGACCATAAATACAATTAAAACAAATCTACAGCTAAAATTTGCAGGTAGACCACTGAATAAGCACCACCAGCAGAACAGTTCTGCATCTGATGGGCTATCTGCAATGGAAGAAGAATCAACTTGAAATCAGCAAACTGTAAATTATTACTATTATCACTCCTATTACTAGACCACTCTTCATCATTTTTGAAAGGTCATGGAGAACAGAAGTGTCTGAGGACTGGAAGAAYGCCAATGTCACTCCAGCCTTCAAAAGGTGCAAGAAGGAGGACTCAGGCAACTACAGGCCAGTCAGCCTCACCTCCATCTCTGGAAAGGGGATGGAACAGCTCATCCTGGGTGTCATCTCCAGACATATGGAGCAAAAGGTGGTGATCAGGAGTAGTCAGCATGGATTCACCAAGGGGAAAGCCTGCTTAACCAACCTGATAGCCCTCTAGGATGGAATGACTGGCTGGGTAGATGAGGGGAGAGCAGCAGACGTCGTGTACCTTGACGKCACCAAGGCTTTTGACACYGTCTCCCGTAACACCCTCGCAGGCAAGCTCAGGAAGTGTGGGTTAGAGGAGTGCACAGTAGGTGCCATTCAGAGAGACCTGGACAGGCTGGGGAGCTGGATGGAGAGGAACCTCACGAAGGTCAACAAGGGCAAGTGCAGGGTCCTGCACCTAAGGAGAAATAACCCCAGGCACCAGGACAGGCTGACCTGCTGGAGAGCAGCTCCGCACAGAAGGACCTGGGAGTGCTGGTGGATGACAAGTCGACCATGAGCCAGCAATGTGCCCTTGTGGCCAAGAAGGCCAACGGCATGCTGGGGTGCATTGGGAAGAGYGTTGCCAGYAGGTCRAGGGAGGTGATCCTGCCCCTCTACTCAGCCCTGGGGAGGCCTCATCTCGAGTCCTGTGTCCAGTTGTGGGCTCCCCAGGACAAGAGAGACATGGAGCTACTKRAGAGAGTCCAGCGTAGGGCTATGAACATGATCAGAGGGCTGGAGCATCTGCCCTGTGATGAACGGTTGCAAGAGCTGGGCTTGTTTAGCCTGGAGAAGAGAAGACTGAGGGGGGATCTTATCAATGTGTACAAGTACCKKAAGGGAGAGTGTCAAGTGGATGGGACTGGACTCTTTTCAGTGGTGCCAAGYGACAGGACAAGAGGCAACGGGCACAAACTGAACCACAGGAAGTTCTGCCTGAATATGAGGAAAAAATTCTTTACTGTGAAGGTAACAGAGCACTGGAACAGGCTGCCCAGAGAGGTTGTGGAGTCTCCTTCTCTGGAGATACTCARAAGYTGCCTGGATGCAATTCTGTCTAACATACTGTAGATGACCCTGCTTGAGCAGGGTTGGACTAGATGACCTCCAGAGATCTCTTCCAAACTCAACCATTCTGTGATTATAGTAGGAGCRCCCAGCCAGGCTGTCCAGTAACATAGTCTCTTCCTTGTCACTTCTTGCCAAGGGCAAGTAAGTGGGAATAGTAATAGCTTACCATAATCTGTCATTGGTTAAATAAATAAAATCTAAACTAAGTGGGAAAATCTTGAATATCTGCTGAATTATAAATTTGTAAAGAATTATCAGCAGACACAAGAACCTTCGCGCTTGTTTTCTAGAACCTCCCAGAATTCATGCTGCCTTTTTAAGGCTCTCACACCTTTGTCCTGAAGGACTGAACTAACAGTCTCTTAAATAGTGTACAGCTATTACACTAAAAGGAACTCTCAAGTTACTTGACTTTTTATTTTCTTTTGTGTACTTTTTTGTGTAACATATGAAGATGCATCAATCTTCCTGCTTCCCGATTCAGTATTTTGTTGATGAATTTCATGGAGTTTTTAAATCCTTAGCTGTTACGTGTAATTAARTAATAAGGAATGCAGGTGATTAATCTGAATATTTGTAGGAACACTATACACGAAATATTCTTGTTTACCATCTATAGTCAAATAATAATTAGGTTCTTCTGGCATGAACACCAATCACTTCAGTTTCATCAGGCCTGGAAATGAGCTGCACAAGTTTTCAGTTCCATCTTGAATAGATACAATGTATTTTAAACCAACTCACTCCTTGCCCTGGTTTACTAGCTTTTTACTGAATTTGTAGAGATAAGYGATACAAAAGATGTAGTAGTCAATGTAAAGTAAGTCTGAAAAAGGTTTAGTCAAGATACATTCAACTTTTAAAAAGAGCAAATAAGAGCAACCCATAAATAAATACTAAGAGCTTTTAGATGTCACACAAATGATCCCATATGAAGAAAAGATTTTTAAAAAATTAGAAATATTCATCCATTTTGAGTCCAATACAGAATGCAACTACATACCAAAATCATTTYGAATGCCTGAAGGCATCTCATATCACCATAAAATGCTTAAGTATCCTATTATTCACTAACTCCAGGAGTTCACAGTTGCTGAAGGCACTCAATCAAAATTAACTTTTTAAGAACTAGGGGAAGTATTTACAGATGTTGGAGAAAAGTAAGAGGATTTCCATAACCTTTGGAAACAGGATATAAAAATATGTAAAAATATGGCACTTCTAGTGCACTGTCCAGCTACTTACAGGAGGGGAAAAAATATATATATATATATATTTTTTTTTATATATATATATAATTTGAATACGCGAGGAAGGCATTCTAATCAAGCAAGTTAGRTTATGAAATGAAAGCTAATTTTTTCTATCTTTCTTTAAAAAAGCCTCAAACTTTTTCAGATAACAGCAAGTGATGACTTAGGACAAAATGCTACACAAAATATACTTCTAGGAAAAAAGTTAACACTGAAAATACTAAGAGCAAATATTCACATTTAAAATGGTAACAAACTACTTAGTGAATATTAATTTTGAAAAAGTTAGGACCACCTAAAAACATAGTTCATTCTAAAACTATCTGGAAGGGTAATTATTTCAAACCATTAATTTTAATAAAYGTTAAAACTTTGTTCTGTTAAAAAGTATTAGAAACGAAGTAAAAGAGACCTACCTATAATACCGAGACTGTAAATAGGTTGAACAAATAGTCTTTGATACATGGCTGGCAGACCCAAAATCTATTACTTTAACTCGGTAAGGCTGCCGAACAGGATCCACCAACATAATGTTCTCTGGTTTGAGGTCGGCATGGATTAAACCAAGACTTTTTAGTTTTTTCAGTGCAGTGGCCACCTGTTGCAGAATAGGCCGTATTACTTTCAATTGCAGAGGGCTGAATTTGTTTTGTTTCAGGAAGTCGTACAGATTCTGTTCCAACATCTCAAAAACCAAACAAGTATGGTTACGATGCTGAAAGCATTCGTAAGCTCTCACAAAATTAAATTCATCAGCATTTTCAGTACTCAGTCTTGCTARTATGCTCACTTCTATTTGTCCTTGGCGTGCATAAGAAGGATGATTCTTCAGGATTTTGATTGCCACAATCTCATTTGTCCCTCTTTTCCAGCACTTCACTACTTGTCCAAAGGTCCCTCGGCCAAGGAAATCAAGAACCTCRTAAGTATTTTTCACAGAGCACAATACCTCATGCTGTACTAACTGATAATCTCCATCTCCACCGGTACCACTTTGTTTTGAAGTTGCAGCAGTTGTCACAACCGTCACTGGGTTTCCTATATTGGTTTGCAACATTGCAGGCAATATGGACAGTTCATCCACAATCTGCATTGTGCTGTTCTGATTATCCAGCTCTTCACTCTTACGCTTCAATCCACATCGCTGGGGTCCGTCTAGTGTATCCAATCTGCTTTCTTGTGTCCCAGTCTGAGGTGCCTCTATTTGAGCTTGCTGCGCCCGCGCTGCTAACACTTTAGTAGCACCTGCAATATTTTTTAAAGCAACAGCATTCGACTGCAACAAGAAGTTTTGTCCTCGAGGTCTGTCAAATGGGTTTTTAGTCTGAAAGAAAGTACTAACCCTGTGGGGAGAAATTCCAAAGTTTTTACCATTCACATAGATCCGTGGATAAGTTCTTTCATGGTACACACAACTGCTTGGTTCTAATTTGAGTTTCTTCACACTACAAAAGGCACTTGACTGGGTTTGATAAACATATGGTGGATAGACCAAGACTTGTGAGGCCATACCTACAAAAAGAAGGGAAGAAGAAAAAGCAAGTAAGAATTCTACATTCACATTTCCAAGGTTTMCAGCAGTTTCCTCCTTTAAAATCAGAACAGAGTATATTTTCCATACAAGCTAGCTTAAAGTAATTTTGTACTTAGTTTCTTATGGCAGACAATATGGTCATCATGCCTCATTAGTGCCCACTCTTCAGCACACAGACAGTAGCAGATTATAGTAGTAAACTTCTTCAYTGGTTGCACAGAACAGAACTGAGAGAGTCTGCAGCAGCCTTCTAACAGTAACCTTTGAAGTAGAGAAACCACCTTTGTGCTATAAAAGCTAGATTTTCATTTAAAAACCTCCAGCATTTCTACACTCAAAGCTATCTTACTCTTCATCATAAGTTAAATAACTGATGCAATTATTTATGCAAAAAAACTTAGAGCTTTCCTACCTGTTATGAAATGTATCCAACCTACCATCCTAATTTTCATCAGGCTTCTAAGAACATATGGGCCAAAGACATGATTGTCAACGTTCCTAAAATTTCACTCTGGTGAGTCAAGTGGTCTRGTTGTGTCACAGGGTCTGACCTACCTTGAGTGTGTGCAAACATTCACATAAACAATTCTAAGTTTCTGAGTAAATTAAGATGTAATCTAACCCATTCACAACATGCAGGTCCTTTCTCTAAGACCCTTCCACTGTAGAAGTTTGCACATAAATCATATAGTTTAACAGAACTTTTCATCTATATGTATGACTATGCCCTTAAGACATTTTATTAAATCAAGTGTACTCTTAGCAAAAAGATTAAGATGTAAATAAAGTTTTAATATGTGAGGAAACGGATCTGATTCCGTTATACACTTGATCATGTCTAAAGTCAAATTCCAATTTTGTTTGCAGCCTCATTACAGAGAACACTAAGTTCTCCATGAAACCATCCACTTCTCTGTTCAGTCTTCCTCTAAAAGCTCATTTCAAAAGAYACCTGGAAATGTCAATTCAGTCATAATTACACAGACTAGTTCCCTTTGTTAAGTTTTTCCAGCACCCAAATCCAACTTACTTTAAAATTATATAAAGTCATGCTTTTTCTTTTTATATATTGGTTTACACACTACCAGAATACCCAGTAATTACAGAAGCTCTTTCAGAACAGAGTTTGTTTCTTATAGTGAATTTGAGATAATATTTTGCACAGAAGAACACCAAACCTGACTGCAATTTCTGAACACTGCTATAATACATCAGAGAAGTAATGAGATGTAATACATCTTTTAATCCAAGATGAGCTATCACCTGGAAAAGTTCACATATTTTATATACATATTATATATTTATATATAATATACATACTCATATATTTCTGCCAATATAATTCCTTCCTTGCAAAAAGGAAAGTGAAAGTTAAAATTATGAATAGTCTTTTAACTTTTGAAATCCCAGAGAAGTTGAAATCAAAAAAAATCAATCTGATTGACACTGCCTCTCTTGAGGTCATCACATTTTCATAGACTAAGCCTATACAACTTTCTAGAACAAACAATCACTTCTCAGAAATCAGTAGTGAAAAGCTGTTTTGTGCAAAATCAGGTAGTTTGTCAGACCAGGAAGTTAAAGAGAACAACAGCTCTTTACCCTCCCCCATGCTCTATACTCTGCAAAACACCAGAGGATTAGTCTTGCTGCCTTCCAAAACTCGCCAGCCAGCTCAGAAAGCTAGTTCCATGGAAAGGAATGTCAGAAGACTTCCTAGGGTTATGTTCTACATTGTACCCTTCTTTCCCAAACCAGAAATCACGAGTGCCTGCAAAATATCAGACAGAGGTAGAAAAGCAGTAGCTTGCTTGCACATAAGACAAGGAAGCTCACTCCATTTTGATCTCCAGAGGCACCCCCTCTCACCAGTGCCATCCCTGCCAGCTCTTGCCTCTGTACTCACCCTGCTCAGTACCTTTGCAGAGCTGCCTATCTGCCATCCTTACCATTCACGTCACATAATACTAACCACTTTAAGAAAAAGGCAAGGTAGAAAACAGTACAAATTATTACATGGTTTCAGTAAAAGTTACAATTTACACCAGTCAGGGATCAGCTCTTCATGAGGAATTCAGTTCCAATAATACTTTAATTAAATCAACCCTCTTATCAAGTACATAAAGATTCTGAAAACAGGCATCTGAAAATGGCACATTAATCGCATCAGATTTAAAGTAGTCACCACCACAATGATTCTGATCAAGTGAAAGCTAACCAAACATACAGCACGATTATTCTAACACTGTAACTTGATTTATAAAAAATTAGCATTTAAGCAACTTAAAGAGCAATTAATCACAATATCACAACTGATTAGCACTCTATAATGCTTTTTGTCCTTATTAAAAACAACAATAAAACATCCCACCCACCACTCCTTACAAAGTTGTTTTCCCAGAAACAGAAAATTTAGAAAGCTAGATGTCCCCTCCTAGCTAGACTCTCTCCCCAAATTTTATGGAACTACCATTGACCACCTGCTTTACATGAAGGGTTTAAAATCCTAAATCTCAGTCTCAGAACAAACAACATATCTCCATTCCTAAATTCTTTCATTGAAGTCCTTCTCTTAACTACAAAACCCTGAAATTTTGAATAAAAATACCCCCTTGTTGTACACTGCATTGGCATATTTAGGAATGCTCAACAGCAGGAAAATGCTATGTTCCACACTAGAAGAACAACAGATACATTCACCAAAAACCTTCAGTTTTGGAATACTCTCCTTGTTTAACTTTATCCTGGTAAATTACCAAGATCAAAGCATCCTGTGAAAACTAGCATACCTTAAATCAAACTCCTGAGACTGTAACTTTAATTCAATGAGATTCTTCAAAACATAGGAAATAAAAATGTAGTTAAATATGTTGGTGAATCAARACCTAGCTCAGAAAACTTTAATAATAAAATTTGCATATAAGTAAAAAGTGTTTATTCTGCAACCCAGTACAAGTGAATTGTCAAGCTCACTCCTCAAACACATCTGAAACTGACCTCTTAATGCATTTAGTACCCAAAAATCTCTCTTCTACTAGTGTGAACTAAAAATGAGTCCTTAAGCAGTATGTAAGTATATTTTTGACTCAAAGATTGATTCCTCGTTGTAATAATTTTGACTTTTCATGAACTATTTTATCCTGATCAAATTACTTAGAGCTGGAAGATCAGCTCTCATCATCAGTCAGGATTATGCATGTGTTTGTGCATACTTGACATTTCTGGAGCTTTCAATATAGTCTCTACAGTTAAGGCCATTCCACAACTACCAGAAGCAGGCCTAAAATTCTTGCATTACATTTGGAAGACTTAAATACAAATTTGTCACAATTACTCCAAAGACATTAAAGTTTTCCAAGAAGAATATATTTTTTAATATTTTTTCAAACTTCCTGATAAAAATCACTGCTTGTTTTTTCACCAGAATTGCCACTTACATCTCTTTCACATGCATATACAGGAGAGAAGTAAATCACTCTGCCACAAAAAAATTTTTTAGAGCAAGCCCAGAAGCAGCCTCTTTCTTTAAGGGAATGCTGCTGCGGTCTTCTGTGGAATTTGCAGGCGGAGCAGCTGAGTCGCCCAGCTCACAGCTCCCCAGACCGGCCCAGCCCTGCTGCAGCAACACGGGCCATGCAGGACCAGGGAATCACAGCAAGTCGGAGCAGTGCAGCACTACAGTGCCCAATCCCTGTAAACTAAGCACTTCACTAGGGAATTACTGTTTCTTCTAACTTGGATGATTCCAGCTCTACCTTTCCATAGCACCTCATTCTTTCACACTATCCTAGTGCAACTTTATTCCTCTCTTCCCTGCTTCACTTCTCAGCAACCTGCACTCCTATTTTGTTTTGTATGAAGGTACATTAAAGAGCACCCAGGGATTAGGAAAAAACTCAAAAAACAAAGAAAAATCAACAAACCTAGCATACCCACTCAATAAACCTAACCCCCACAACAGTGACACCAAAGCCAGATTCTAATTTAGATGACAAATCCAAACATTAAGCAGACACAGCAGTACGGCTGCATTGCTAAGCTCCCGGACAGAAACAGATCCGAGCCTCGCAGCCAAAGCYGCTCTGTCCTGAATGGAATGAGCCTCGACGGGTGACCTTCACGCTGAGGGCCTACRAAGCTGCGACAGCACGAGCGGCTCCGTAGCCCTCCTTCCATCACAAGCAGCAGGACTGCAAGACTGCCACAGCTCGTTAAACTCCTAGAGAAGCTATTCACATGCACAAGCACACTGCCCAAGTCAACAGGAAAAAAAAAAAAAGGCTAGGTAACTACTTTGAAATAGTAGTGAAAAAACTTACCCTGTGATTAAGAAGTAAGATTTTCTGAACACAAAACAAGAACCCAGTTTTGGAGGAGTGGGATGCCTCTTGCACAGCCAGAGCACTGCTCAAATACTTCTCCAAGCTAGGCATGCTTTAGCCAAACTACAAGTTGTGAGTTGTGTGCCCAGCAAAACTCAAAGCTATCAAACCACTAAATATTTGTTGGGGCCACCGGCATTCAGATGTGTCTAATTTTTTTTAATAGCCTATGCTATTCAAGTAAGTCCAGAAGGACTGAAAGCATACAGTCAAGGCTTTCTCTTCTGTGTTAAATTCTGTTGGTTGAGAGAAACCACGTTATCACCTTTTGGGGTTTGTGCATTTCTTATAGCCCAAACTCCATAACCCCGAGCTCCAACCACTACTGCCAGTTATGTTCTCCGGTAGGAAACATTCACTGAGTTGCTATGAGAACATCTTTAGCAACTCAGTTGAAAGAACGAAGCACTGCATTAACAGATCATATAGCCCAGGATAACAACCTTTGATACAATCATGTCAGACTGAACTATATAAATCAAATTTTACTCCAAAAAGGTAAAAAAAAAAAAAAAAAATCATACCCAAAAAAACATCTAGAATACAGCTTGGCCAGTTTATGAATAGGATTATGATCCTGACTCATCAAATCAAATTTTACTCCAAAAAGGTAAAAAAAAAAAAAAAATGTATTTTAAGTTCTTCTCTCTTATCCCCTTCAAGGCTCAGTCTTATTTGGAGAAGAGTCAGTACCTTCTTAAAGCCAACGAACAGCATACTTTTACAGAGCTGTATGACAAACCTTAAACAAAAAGGGAAAACATGATGACAGCCTCTACTATACAGCACCTCTGCTGTGGCTTTTTTTGTTTGTTTGTGTTTAAGTACTTTRGGGGATTCAGGTTACAATATAATCCTACAGAAACACTGGAAAGGATAAAGAGTTACTGTGTTACAGTTCCCTAAACCAGGTCCAGTAAACAGAACAATCAGAGGATTAACTGAAAAGCACAATCCCCACTCGAAGCCCCAGAGGCACTCTTTGACCACTCTTAACTTCACACTTCTTCATTTTAATTGCCWTTAGTCTCAGAAGTCTGTCCACTTTCCTCTTTTTATTTATTTTTTTTAAACAGCCTTCTTATCCTTTGGGCATGCATAAGAGGGGCATGCAGGCTGCTCACGGTAAGGTTACCTCCCAGCCGGGTTATCCCACGGAGCAGCGGCCCACGCGAGCTCAAGCCAGCCCCAGCACTCGCCAGCTGCCGAGCGTCAGCACCACAGTTGCTGCGGCCCTGTCACCGCCCCGTGGTGAGCGGCGCAGGGGACGTGCAGAAGAAAGCCTGTCTCAAGACATCTGCCTGTTAATACTAAGCCTGAAGAGGGCCTTTTCAACAAAGAAAACCAGCAGGTCTTAAACATGGGGCTTCTTGACTCCCAGTTTGAAGCAGAGAGAACTGAGCAGCCTGGACTTGATTTATTAACCATTAATATTACAGAGAACGTGTAGGTTCTGATCACAGTGTTAAGACTGTTCACACTTTCTTCAGAAACACAGATAAAATTCTCTACGTTTTCACTAAATTATGAAAATAAACAAAAGGTGCTTCAGTTTGCTGCTTCCAGTCATGCTTCTCTCTCCAGAAATTCAATACAGAACTCACATAAACATTATTCTGTGAAATGGTACACTTCCGATAGTATCTCACTGATTTTCATCTAGCTGCACCTTACTGGATTCTTAAAATGCATTACAATTATTTCTCTAGACTTCTCCAGSAAGCCTAGAAAATTCATAAGCATGGCAGAATTGACAGACTGTAACAACCTTGAGAAGCACACGCTGTTCCAAGCTTGACCATCATTAATAATTAACTTTAAAAATTTATTTCCTGGTCATAGAGTAGAAGGGCGGAAAGGTAGAGTAGCTACCTTTAGTAAGAACATTGTAGTAGAGTTGAAAAGTTATTGCACTACACYTTTAATTCTTCTCTAAAACAAACAGTACCTTTTAAATAGAATAAAAATTGTGATCACTGAAGTTGCTGTTATTGTAGTAAAAACCCTAGCACAAACCCTAACCAGCAGCTACAATCTAAGCTATAGTTACAATTTAACTAAAGAAAACTTGTTTTCTAACAGCTCTCAAACTTCTATTAGCTCTAGTATAATTACACAGTTCTTACAAAGTAGTTGGACACCAAAGCATGTTCTTCCAAAACTTCAGTAACTGCCAACAACTGCAAAACTGGAGCAGCAGCATGTATGCAGTGCTTTCTTTAAATTATGTTCCACCTGAAAACACTGTAAAGATGCTAACTATATTTTTCCCCAAGTAAAAAACTGCTCTTCTTGTATTAGGTTCCTCTCACTTAATATTTCGAAGTTATTCAGCAAATATGAAACTAAATTAGCTGCCTCTGTTCCCCTAGAAGGTACGTTATTATTCGGATAGTAGCACCTTTATGTTATTGTTTACTTTGGGTATTCAGCAGAACAAGCCGTACTGATGTGAGCGCTTCCGTGCCAGGGAACTGTTCACACTGAAGCGTTCGATTTCCTCAGCTGTATGATTCATAACAAAGTACTGACAACTAAGATACCTTAAAATTTATAAAGAAAAATGTACCTATGGAAAGGGAATCCCTGCTCCTAGCTGTCACACAACCATTTCTGCAAACCTGTAGAGAATTTCTGAACCACAGGAGGGAGGAAATGGGGCAAAGGAGAAAGCACACAGTCGTTAAAATAGAGCCCTGCCATGGGGGGCCTACTGGACAAACAGCACATAGTCCGACGTGCTCATGAGGGCGCACACATCCTCAGGAGAAGGAGGAATGAGAAGATACTGAGATACCTTTGCAGAACAGGCCCTGCAGCTACAGACCACACATCAAGCCAGCTCATCAGGGAAACCAATAGGCAGTTCCAGGGACAGCAATCCGAGACCCAGAAGTTTATGACATAGAAGGAGCTCTGGTTAAAACAGATCTATTAATGACAACATCTTTTGAAGCTTAGGAATTTTTGCCCATTTTACGCCAAAAATTTCAGAAGCTGAGCTCACGTTGTCCTTTGCCTCACACTAAACATCCCTTGAAGTTTTGAATATAGCTCTCCACAGATCAGTGGTCAAGGTACAAGTAGGAAGGTCAGTTTTCTATTGCATGCTTCGAAGGGGGCTAAGCACCAAGCAAAGAAGAAAATTATCTCAGTTTTTGCATTTGTAAAGAACATTGTTACTACCTGCTAAGAAAAATGTTACAAGGTTTGCTTTAGATTTGCACAACATTTGGGATCCCTTACAGGACACAATATCAAAATTGTATTAATGCCAGAAATAGGACTTAAATTGTTCAATTAAATTACTAAAAATATTAAACTTGTATTTTCTTCATAAAATATGGGGTTTAATAGAAGGTATCTTTACACTTAAGGCAAAATATAATTATCAGGTTGACCGAACAGCTTGTTTTCATAAAAAAAAATACCATGAATGATGATTTAACAGATACTGTTCCTAGCTTTCGAACTTAAAGATTTACCAAGCAGCAGTAAAAAACATAGTGACTTGAGGCTCAGTTCAGAAGAAAATTTACATTAAGATTATATATAAAGAAAAAAAAACACAATTGAAAATACAAGTTCATTTCTGCTTGATGCAAACTCGTCACAGTACTGTGGTCTCAAAACTTGGCAAGAGAACTGACACCACACATTTAACACGAGTATTTTATATAAAATATCAGAGAGAATTCATATGACTCAATGCTGTCATTTGTACCAGTAGCGATACTGAAAAATACAATTGCTACATTCAGATTTTCCACAAACATCAAAAACTAAATCTTGTGATTCCAACATGACTGTAATCATAGTTAAAAAGACAAATGGAACAATACTTAAAGCATTTGTTTTTCTGCAAAGCAAGAAGGTGTTATGCAACTGAAAGGAAAAAAAAATGTGCTATTTGCCACCAGCTCTGCATTAGAGCACGCTTTCTAAATCAGAATGCGCTATCATCAACACAAACGGCACATTTCAACTAGCCTGGGCTTCACCAGTTTAATCTCTTCTTTTAAAAGATTAATTCTTTTTGAACTTGAAAACAGTACTGAAATAAAATAGAAGCCTCTCCGTGCCTAGTAGCTGTGTTTAGCAGAGTCCACACCTTCAGGTTCTGCATGAAAGTACAGGGTTGAAGGACATACTGAAAACACTGCCACTGTAATTCTTTCATGCAGTAAGCAGGATTAAGGTGAATATAGAGTAGGACATAAACCCACACTGATTTTTTTTTCATTGTTATGACTATTTCCAAAGGATTTCTGCCATCTTATCTAGAGTGGAAAGACAATTTGATCAAAGGGTTTAGTTCAAACTCTTTGTTGGTAATCAAGTTATTTGAAGGTTTTTGTTTTGTTTGTTTGTTTTTAACTACTAAGTAAATACCTATATCATTCCTATTTCTTGATTCAAGTCATTTGATTTTGATTTCACTGCTTCTGCCAGAGTTTCATTATAATTAGAAGTGCAGCAATCCAAAGAAATCTGTTTAGAAGCTTTATTTCAGAACAGCTCTAGACAATAACAAATGCATTTCCTATGAGAACGTAAAACTAGATGTCCGTTTTCCTCATGGCTACCTCACCTTTCTTTCTTCACTTCCTAAGACTCAGCATGGAAAACAGAATGCCCAATGTGCCAGAACATCTGTATGCCCATAAAGGAGTCCTATTTATAAAAAGTTAATTCTTCCTCAACTCCTCCAAACTATTCAAGGTGGGAGAGGTTTATTTGAAACTATTAAGTTATCTATTCATCCTCTCTTACTACAAAAGACTGTCTGCTGGACAGAGAAGGTATCTGTATAGCGCTTGACAACAACTGTTCTCCCCACAGCACTTGGGCATTAAGTTTACAACAGCGTGCACTAGAATAACCTACCAAACTCACAAGTTTGACTTGTGACACAAGAATTTATGAATCAGGGTCTTATTGCATCAAGTAAGTATGATTCAAGAATTATATTGAACCAATTTCTACGCATTTAGAATTACCCAGAAGTACCATTTGAGTTAAAAGTTTCCCCAAATATATGAAAACTCATAACCACTTTTCCAACAGGACCAAAATAAACTTATCAGGCAGTTATTCAATTGCCAGGACAGCATGCCTAGATCCCATTCAACTTACATATGGCATTTTTCTATGAAAAAAATCCTCTGCACCAAAAATATATTACAGAAAATAAGAATTACTTGTTTTGAATCTGAAAACTTAACTATAACAAAATTAAGACATCTAGTCCAACCCACTTCTCTTGATTTACCTTTTTCTGTTAACAACCTTGAGGTGAGTCATTTCGGAATACACCTAGCAGCAACCAAACACACGCTTATTGAGATACATTTATATAAGGAATAAAGCCCATCCAAAGTCCTAATTTTTTTCAGAATATGAATACCTTGTATAAAAGCAAAATATCACAAAAATATGTTTTTACATAACAGTCATATTTTTCTTTCATTGTAAACAAATTCCTGAAGATAGCACTGGTTGTTTACTGAAACTAGCTGTATAAAATAAACACGGTATAGGAAGAACAATGAGAAGAAAAAAACGGTTTTTAATACTTCTCTTCTTTCAGATTGCTAAACATCTGGAGGCAGCACTGTTCCCTGTAGGCCATATTACCATTAAAAATGCCTACTCTCTCAAAATAATGTTCAGTCTTTTGCCTCTTAACAAATCAATAATTGTAATACCCTGTATGATAATGTTCCCAAAGCCACTCATGCTAAAAATATATTTTACTCTCTCATCTACCTAGCAGAACTTACTGAGTTTAGCTACCTTTTCAGCCAAGTTTTAAGTGCTTGTGTAATCTCAAAAGGAACCTGACCGAGAAAGCTCCCAAAGTATTTCCTGGGAAACATGAAATTCCCAGGAAGCCCTCTTACAGAGCTCAAAGCTGTCAGCGTCAAGGAAGAAACTTAGCCCATAGCACCACTTCAAAAGTCCTAAAGAAAAAGCCTTGAAAAAAAAAAAGCTTTAGCACATCATCATGAAAGCAATCCATTTCTATTGGAGTAAACATCAATTAAATTCTTGAATCATAAAATAAATAGACAAAGAAAGAAAGGGACTTTTCCTCTCTTAATGAACCCTTCAGAAAGGGTTCAAAACTAAGACTCCAAGCACCAAAAATCCCATATTACGCTCTTAAATAGATTCAACTGATGAAAAAGAAAGATGCTGCGAGGACCTTCTCTACGTAGATAGTTTAAATCTTAAAAAAACAAACAAACAAAAAAAAACAGGCTTTGGGGAAACCTTCTCAAGTAGAACAGACAAGTTTTAAAGGAGTAAGTAATTCTAATAATTTAAGAAAAGGAAAATATGGAATAATTGAACAGAAAGGAATAGGGAGCAGCAGATAATCTAAGTTTCTAGGAAACTAGAGGAAGGAAGACATTTACAAGGCAATGTTTTACATAGCAGCTTTCAGTCAAAAAAAAAAGTAAAATACATTTTACACGAAACAACCTTCTGAAGACTATAGAGATCCACCAATTGTTATATACCCATATAGGCAAAATCAGTATGATATCGAAGAGAAGAATAAATAAATACATATTTTTTTAAGCTAGCGGAATAAGCTAAAGGTTAATACATCACTTTTTGTAAACACTGAAAAAGGCCCAAACAAAGTAGTAACCAAGAGAGATTGGGAACACAGATGAGAGAGAAAATGTGTTCTGGTTTCTACACAAAACCAATCTACTAAGGTTTCAGATAAAACTGTGCATATGCCTAATTTTTATGAATTCTTGATGCTAGTAGTTACTCCTAGCTTCCAAACGGAACCTAAATCCCAAGGGGAAACAAACAAACAAAATGCAACCTTTGTTTTATCACTTGCACTATAACAGTAAACTTCATATCAATTATCAGCATTGAAGGCTTGAGGTTTTTTTCCTCCTCTCTGCACTTCGGCATTTATACTACAGCCTCTTCATTCAGACCTTCACTCTATCCTAGTTCCTCTCTGTGGAAGACACTTGTCTGATGTGGTATCAGAGCATTCAGGAAAATTTCAGATGTCTGTCCACATCCAAAGATCTGAGGGAGCAGGGCTCAAAAGATTCGATCTTTCTAATAAAAGCAGCAAATATCTTTGCAATGAAAACGTTTTAGCCTCATGCAAGGCATTGCTCTATCACTTATCACAATTTCAGTTTAAGCTGTTCTACTGGCAGTTTTTCCTGTCTGGGGTCCAATTTTCCTCTCTCACTTTATCATATTTTAGGCTGAGGTGAGCACAAAGTGAGACTTGCCTCCGTGGGCTACCCGAGAGTAATTCCAAAGTAAAACTCCTAAAATAACTCAAAAGCAAATTTTCTGAGGTACCATATTCCATCCGCCCCAACACAAGGCAAAAGAAAAGCTTTAGTTTTGAGACAAAAATCTTGTCCTATCCCAAACTCATCCTTCACAATTTAAGACTACTGGGCTCACAGTACATTTACTTACATATATATGTGCTCACATATAAACAGCTGCAGCAACCTACCAGGCAACGTAAGTTGCAGGACAGTACAGTGTAATAATTCAGAAGCACACACCCTCTCCACAGCAGTGAGAAAAGTAACAGATGCTCAGGTCTGTAAGCTATGACTGGCTTCTGATGGGGAGGGTGCAAGGGGGAAAATACTGCTGCGAGTATCTCAGATCCCAGCCATATTGTCACAAAACCTGGCACACATCACACTAATGTTAATAGAGCTCTGCACAGGTATTAGAATCTGATCATTTTTGTCCTCAGTATTTCCACAATTTATTCTGAATAGGCAGGTACTGAAATCACACATGTGTTCAGTAATGGTTATATAAATACGAAGTGATTATCACCTGATAATAGCTGACTTTCTACATAAAAAGCACTAATCAATTTTAATTTGTAACATGCTTTTAAAAGTACTAGATTATTTTTCTAGAACTGTTATTTTAGTAATAATGGATGGTCATGAGTTTGAGATTATAATTTTTTAAATTAATTTTTAATGGAATGTCATATTCATAACATGCAATAATAATTCTCTCTACATATCAACCTGTTTACTTAAGACCGAAATAGTTGCTATAGCTTTGATCATACTAAAAAGATATACAAATATCTTCTCCTATCAATTTTGTCTTTGGATATTTTACCAGGTCTTATTTCATTTCTGTTTTGGAACTTGAATTTGATGTTTTGCTAGGCTCCATCCTGTTATGACTAAATATTTTAAGGTACAATAGAACTGAGGAAATGAGTATACTTCCAAAAAGGAGTATTTCTATTCTTTTCTGAAAACACAAGGTGAAAAGAAAGAAATTACAAAAAGACCACATACTTTTGGGACTATTAAATAAAGTTAATAACAGAAGGAGAGCTAAGATACTGTGAAATTTTAAACTGATTCCAAGTTACTGAGTAATAGTAATAAACACCTTAGATCAGTTGCTTAAAAACACTCCAGCTATTTGGCTCCTTTTTAAAGCAAAATTGCTAACCCAGAGATTAACTCCATTTTGTCAGAAAGATACCCATTCTCATAACTGAGGGGAATGTTAAGAAAATACATGAAAAATTAATTTGTGACATGATGTGAAAGAATACTAAAAAAATGAATATTGTTCCCAAACAGCGTCTGACAATAACACTCAATTCTCACTAACTTTTCCAGCATTCACCATATTGAAATAAAACAACTGGAAAAAGTTCTGCTAAAAAAAAATAAATATAGGTGTGTGTGCTCGTGTGTGTGTGTGTGTGTGTGTGTGTGTGTGTGTGTGTGTGTGTGTGTATTTACATCAAAGTATTTCATATATATATATATAACAGGCAGACTAATCAAAGACTGAAAAAGATACCTTTACAGTTACAGGTTGCTCATTTGTCACTGAAAAGTTAGTGCCTCTAAAGGAAAATATAGTTTTACTCTCTCTAGAAACCTGTAAAAGACAGAGAAGTATTAAATCAAAATAGTCTGCAAGGAGGGGCAGTCAAAACCAGGTAACAGGATTTTCCAGGCTTTATGCTTCATTATAGGTTATTTCAGGTCACAGATAACCCATTGCTAAACCATTTCATAGCACTAGGTATTAAAAATTCCTTTAAATACAGTTTACATAGTTATTAAAAGTATATAGCACACTTATCACAAGTGCTCAATATTCATTCTTGCTGTTTAATTTCTTCATATTTGGTTTCATGTATAACCTAATCTGAAATACCGTTTCAGATACCTAGAGTTATCTTCCATCATAGTGGGTGAAATACTTCACCCAAAGAATAAGCTTTTCTCCCAAGCTCTAGATTAAAAGTAATACATTACTCTCCACTCCAACTTCCATTTTCTGTCAAGAAATCTGAGAAAGTAAAAATAAGTAAAAATTTCTCAATGACTTAGGAACAGATTCTCCAGAATCAAGTTCAACTCTCTATATAAAATGCAATAAAATTTAATATTAAGAATAGCTGAAAGCAAGTGTTTGACCAGCTGCAAGTTTACAAAAATCCACCTATATTGTGCCAATGAATATGAAAACATCCCAGTGCTAAGCACTTCACTAAATTAATCATATAGCAAATTTTTGAAATTCTCCTGTAATTACATTGTAGTATTACCAGTAAAACAAAGAAATCTATAGAATACAAAAACATACAAGTTTTTTCTAGAAATGAAAGGCAGATACTACTTCAAAATATTCAACAGCAAGAACATAACTGAGGCATGCTGATACTGTCACACTAGTACATCTTAGCTCACTAGATTGTTTCATTGACTAACAAAAGTACAAATCAGGAAAAACAGGCCTGATAATCAAATGTAAGCAGTTTACCTTAGTTGTAATCCTTCTGCATATGGAATTATATAATCATCTACTGAGTAAGAGAAGATACGGCTTGTCTGAAAAATGTAGATGTTCTCTACTTTTTTCCACAGTTATCTATTATCTACAGAAAAGTAACACTGTCTACAGTAACTATTTTGTATATACATATAAATTGTATGCCAAAATATCTTACAAGCCTCACACTGGAATAATGAAATTTAACTTGATTAAAAGAAGTCTTTCTTTTATATTTAACATTAGCCTGAAATACATGTTCAGTCACAAATAATGGCATCTATTACTAGTACTTCAGTCTTCACCGGTAAGGGCAGCCCTCAGGAATCCTGGAACCTGCACGTGAGGGAGGAAGTCTGGAGAAGTCTGGACTTTCCTTTGGTTGAGGAGGATAGGATTAGAGACCTTCTGGGCAGGCTAGACATCCACAAATCCATGGGCCTGGATGGGATGCAACCACGGGTACTGAGGGAGCTGGCGGATGTTGCCAGGCCGCTCTCCATCATCTTTGAAAAGTCACGGAGAACTGGAGAGGTACCTGAGGACTGGAAGGAAGCCAGTGTCACTCCAGTCTTCAAAAAGGTGCAAGAAGGAGGACTCAGGCAACTACAGGCCAGTCAGCCTCACCTCCATCTCTGGAAAGGGGATGGAACAGCTCATCCTGGGTGTCATCTCCAGACATATGGAGCAAAAGGTGGTGATCAGGAGTAGTCAGCATGGGTTCACCAAGGGGAAAGCCTGCTTAACCAACCTGATAGCCCTCTAGGACGGAATGACTGGCTGGGTAGATGAAGGGAGAGCAGCAGACATCGTGTACCTTGACGTCACCAAGGCTTCTGACACCGTCTCCCGTAACACCCTCGCAGGCAAGCTCAGGAAGTGTGGGTTAGAGGAGTGCACAGTGAGGTGGACTGAGAACTGGCTGAAAGGCAGAGCTCAGAGGGTCGTCATCAGTGGCGTGGAGTTGAGTTGGAGGCCTGTGGCTAGCAGTGTGCCCCAGGGCTCAGTACTGGGTCCCATCCTGTTCAACTTCTCCATCAATGACCTGGAGGAGGGGACGGAGTGCCTCCTCAGCAAGTTTGCTGATGATACCAAGCTGGGAGGAGTGGCTGACACACCTGAGGGCTGTGCTGCCATTCAGAGAGACCTGGACAGGCTGGRGAGCTGGATGGAGAGGAACCTCACGAAGGTCAACAAGGGCAAGTGCAGGGTCCTGCACCTAAGGAGAAATAACCCCAGGCACCAGGACAGGCTGACCTGCTGGAGAGCAGCTCTGCACAGAAGGACCTGGGAGTGCTGGTGGATGACAAGTTGCCCATGAGCCAGCAATGTGCCCTTGTGGCCAGGAAGGCCAACGGCATGCTGGGGTGCATTGGGAAGACTGTTGCCAGCAGGTCAAGGGAGGTGATCCTGCCCCTCTACTCAGCCCTGGKGAGGCCTCAKCTCGAGTACTGMGTCCAGTTCTGGGCTCCCCAGTACAAGAGAGACAAGGAGCTGCTGGACAGAGTCCAGCGTAGGGCTACAAAGATGATCAGAGGGCTGGAGCACCTGCCCTCTGAGGAACGGCTGCGAGAGCTGGGCTTGTTTTATCCTGGAGAAGAGAAGACTGAGGGGGAATCTTATCAATGGGTGAGGGTGTCAAGGGGATGGGGACAAACTCTTTTCAGTTGCCCTGTGTGACAGGACAAGAGGCAATGGGCAGAAATTGAAGCACAGGAAGTTCTGCCTGAACGTGAGGGGGAATTTCTTCACTGTGAGAGCGACGGAGCCCTGGCACATGTTGCCCAGAGAGGTTGTGGAGTCTCCTTCTCTGGAGATCTTCAAGGCCCGCCTGGATGCAACCCCGTCTAACATGCTGTAGGTGACCCTGCTTGAGCAGGGAGGTTGGACTAGATGATCTCCAGAGGTCCCTTCCCACCTTACTGATTCTAGATTCTACTTTTTCTTCTCCCCTCCCCCCCCAACAAATAAGTCAATTAGAGAATTTCTTTTTTTAAACACAAGGTTTTGTCAAAAATATCTTTGTTTATATAATCAGCACACTAGCAGAATATAAAACATGAGAAAGAAAATATACATTGTTGGACAGAAAACTATGCTGAAAACAGTAAGACTACAGACCCCTACAGTAATAGACAGGTACCGCCCCAAACACACAAGCTAAGAGAATCAGAAGTTGATGTTCCTACATACTTAGGTTGGGATTTTCATGAGAACTTGTATAGTCAGTTTTGCTCTACCCAGAATTTAGTTAAGCTAACACTGTGCCCCTTAAAATTATTGTTTAGGCTCTCATTACCTTTAATGGACGCAATTAATCCAATGCTTTTTGCAAATCACCTCCAAAGCACATTTGTTTTGAAGCAACTGCTATAAATAAAAGCACAGACAAGAGAAGATGTGCATACTAATTCTAGTATTTCCATCAATGACATCAGCTTCTACAAGACGAGCTGAAAACTCTTTCCCTCAATGCACGGCTTATTTTGTCCCTGCCATCTTGTTACGCAGGACTCAGTCTCATTTCCCTAGTTTTATAGTTAGTTATTTCAAATATATAAGTGAGGAAACATGCAAACACAAATCATCAAACAAAACCACAGACACAAGCAAGGACCTCAAATCGGAAGCAGCTCCCTGAACCATTTTTAATCAAACTATCTTTCAGATGATAGAAACCTTACGATTATGAAATGTCTTGAAATACACAAACCCACATAACGCCACAACAGTCCAAATTAGAACATCTGTCCAAATATATCTGTGAAGAAATAACTTACAAGCACAACAAACACCACACCCTCAACGAGTAGCAGAACTAGAGCCACAACAGAAGCCTCCAGTAGTAACCATGAAAAGCATATCTAATTTCTGTTCAACATGACATCTTTCTACCACATTCTTCTATAAATGGTTAGTATCTACAGAGACAATGCAGTCACAAGTGCTACATCAGTATCAATTTTCTCCCAGTTAAGTCCATGTTAACAATGTGCTCTATTTATTTCAATCTTACCATGCCACTTTGTAATACAGTCTTGACCTATTTTCTAGATGCTTAATTAATCTCTCAGTTGACTGCCAAGCTTAACAGACAGTTTTTAGTTATTGTTAATTTCAAACTTAGCTTACAGAAACCTTTTGCAAATTATTATTGTTACAGTATTATTGTTACATTAGTAATTAACCACTCAGAGTCTTGMCCATCTTTTCTACTTTGTTCTGAAATCAACTCATCTGAGCATAGCATTTTTTCCAATGATTTAATGGAAGGTAATACAGAAAAAAAAAAAAAAAAATGAAATCAACTCATCTGAGCATAGCATTTTTTCCAATGATTTAATGGAAGGTAATACAG